>NW_028274820.1:11665677-11968707 GCF_037043125.1 Eumetopias jubatus
GACATCACGTGATTTGCTTTGGACATATTTATATTTAGAAATCTATTGGGCGTTTGTGCTTCTGTTAATAGTGGAATAAGTAATTCAAACCAACCTGTCACTGAAGACATCTTTTAAAGCTTGACAAAATATTAACAAAATATGCTTGAAGGCATGAATGGGCAAATAAGGTCATGAAGAAACCTTGAGGGACAGCCCCACACAGCAGCACTAAGAGTAAACTGAAGTATCTTGGTCTTCACACAGATTACAACCTTAGATCATCTCACTCACTGATACTACAGTCAGGTGATCCTGAGAGAAGCAAATGTAAATCCTCTCTAGAACTGAATTTAGTTTTTTAAAAACAATTTGCAAATATAATTTCTGACAAAAAAGAAAAAAAAAAGGAATAGGCAGAAGTAAGACAACACACACAAAACTCAGCAGAGACTGTGGGTGGTAGGAAAAGATAAAGGACCACAGACAAGGTGGCTACCAAATCCCAAAGTTTTATAACTATGCTTCTGATAAATCTTGGCTGAAATTTTTAGCAGGTAACTGGAAAGTATAAAAGTTACTAAAAAGAAAACAAATACTTGGAAAAATATATTAACTGAAATTTAGAACTCAGAGGGTGAATTTCAAAGCATTTTATTTATTTTTTTATTATTATGTTATGTTAATGCCCATACATTACATCATTAGTTTGTGATGTAGTGTTCCATGATTCATTGTTTGCGTGTAACACCCAGTGCTCCATGCAGAACGTGCCCTCTTTAATACCCATCACCAGGCTAACGCATCCCCCCAACCCCCTCCCCTCCAGAACCCTCAGTTTGTTTTTCAGAGTCCATCGTCTCTCATGGTTCGTCTCCCGCTCCAATTTCCCTCCCTTCATTCTTCCCGTCCCTTCATTCTTCCCCTCCTGCTATCTTCTTCTTCTTTTTTTAAAATATATATTGTATTATTTGTTTCAGAGGTATAGATCTGTGATTCAACAGTCTTACACACTTCACAGCGCTCACCATAGCACATACCCTCCCCAATGTCTATCACCCAGCCACCCCGTCCCTCCCACCCCCCACCACTCCAGCAACCCTCAGTTTGTTTCCTGAGATTAAGAATTCCTCATATCAGTGAGGTCATATGACACATGTCTTTCTCTGATTGAATTATTTCGTTCAGCATAACACCGTCCAGTTCCATCCACGTCGTTGCAAAGCATTTTAGACACAAAATAAGAGAGAACTTGTGAACTGGAAGATAAAAGACAAAAATATTCAGAAAGAACTGAGGGGAAAAAAGGGCAGAAGGTAGAAGATAAAAATTTATGGAGAACTGAGTGAGAAAATCTTACATATGAGCAATTGGAGTCCAGAAAAAGAGGAGAAAACTGTGGTGCAGAATATATATATTTGGATAAAGGTGAGGAATATTCTTAAACTAATGAAAAACTAATAATACACTCACATAAATTATGTAGCTCTTTGAGCCTGACCTCTCTCATTTGGCATGTCTTTAAGATTCATCCATGCTATCCATGAATTAGTAGGGCGTTTCTTTTTTTTTTTTTTAAGATTTTTATTTATTGATTTGAGAGTGAGAGTGAGAGAGATCACAGAGGGAGAGGGAGAAGCAGATCCACTGCTGAGCAGGGACCCCAGTGTGGGGCTCGATCCCAGGACCCTGAGATCACGACCTGAGGTGAAGGCAGCCGCTTAACTGACTGAGCCACCCAGGCACCGCAATAGTTCATTTCTTTTTAATGTCAAATATTATCCCACTGTATGAATGTACTACGGTCTGTTAATGCTTTCACCAGTTGATGGGCTTTTGAATTACTTCCAGTTTTTGGTGATTATAAAGTGGCTACACTCATACACAGGCTTTTGTGAGAACATTTATTTTCATTTTTCTCAAGGAAATGCCTGAGTGGGATTGCCAGTTCATAGGCTACGTGTATATTTCACTTTATAAAGAATTGCCAAACTGTTTCCAAAGTGGTTGTAGCAATTCATCATTCCGCAGCCTCTCCAATAGTCAGTATTGTTGAATTATTTGTTTGTTTATATTGTAGTCATTCTAATCAGTTTGTAGTAGTATCTCATTGTGGTTTTAGTTTGTAATTTCCTTCATGATTAATGACGTTGAGTATCTCTGCATGTGCTGATTCGACATCTGTTTATCTTCCTTGATGAAATCTTTGTCTAAGTGTTTTCTCCATCTTCAAAAAAAAGTTAGGTGTTTTTTTTAAGATTTTATTTATTTATTTGAGAGAGAATGAGATGAGAGAGCATGAGAGGGGGAAGGGTCAGAGAGCAGCAGACTCCCCGCTGAGCAGGCAGCCCGATGTGGGACTTGATCCTGAGACTCCAGGATCATGACCTGAGCCGAAGGCAGTCGCTTAACCAACTGAGCCACCCAGCCTCCCAAAAGTTAGGTTTTTAAAACTGTATTTTTTAGCTGTGAGTGTGCTTTTTCTGGTCTCTGTTTGTAAATATTTTCTGTCTGTGGCTTACCTATATCAATCAGCTATTGCTGCATAACAAAACCCCACACAGTCCTAGTAGTCTGTAACGTAACATGATTCTCTTGCACATCTGTGGGTGCACTGAGGGTTGGCTGATCTCTGCTGGGCTCTGAGTTACAGGGCTCTAGCTGCGGGTTGGTTTTTTCTTTTCTGTACATGTGTCCTCTTCTTCTCAAACTAGTGTGCCAACCTAGGGTACAAGAGAGCAAGCAGGAACACATGAGCCTCTTGGGAGAAATGAGGAGTAATGGGCATGGATTTTTTATTTTAGAGTTATGAATACATTCTAAAATTGATGTGATGATGAATGTACAATGAACTAAATACCATTAAATAAACTAAAGATCATTGAATTGTACCTTTTAAATTGGTGAATTGTATGTCATACGAATTTTATTTCAATAAAGGATTTTAGAAAATAAAAGGAAAGGAAAATCAGATTGTAATAATGCATTTTGCCTTCTAAAAGTGTGTTGGGGCATGATGACTATTTATGGAAATATTTTTTTCTTTAAATAACTACAGATTCTGTGTTCTTTTTTCCTAAGAAAATAAAGCTTTAAAGCAGAAAGAAAGAATGAAAGAAAGAAAAAAAACAAAGAAAGAAAGAGAGAAAGAGAGAAATGAAACCTCTTAAGGCCTAGGCTCAGAACTGGCCCCTTGTTACTTCTACCCACATTCCATTGGCCAACACTCATCCAATGGCCGGGCCCAGAGTCAATGGACCAGGAAGTGTACTCTACCTTAGTGGGACTGACTGATGAAGGGCATGGATACAGGGAGGGCTAAAAAAAACATGATAATTTAGCCTATTACATAAATGCTTAGACATTAAAATTTTAAAGAAAATCAAGGAAGTGAATGTTAAAAATCAGGTCAGTGGATGGGGGTGATTGGGAGGAATCCAAGGACCCGTGCAAAGCACTCCTTCTATTATGGATTGTAGTAGCACTTGGTGAATTGTTCTATTGTAACAATTTTCATATTGTCTTAAATTTCTTGTTAGACTATCTGTTTGCTTTTTCCCCTCTCCTAGGTTTCATGTTCCAAAAAATTCTTTCCACATTTTCTCCAGTTTTTCATTTAGGCTTACTTATATTCAGGGAAGTTCAAGGCCTTTTAAAATGGTTTCTGTGAAAACAAAACAATGTTTCTTGGGATCCTCCTTTAAACTTTAATCTCCTACTGTCAAAAAGATATTTCTCTCTTCTTTCTGCAACAATTTCTGAAGGCCTGCTCTTCATTTAGAGACAATGTTGTTGGACAGGATTTAATAAGAGATGAAAAGGATACCAGGAACTGCATTTTAGAGTCTTAGGATTCAGTTGAATAGACATCTCATAACACCTAGGAAATAGTTGCCTAGTAATGCTCTGGAGTAGAGAGAGACAAAAAAGAGGAAAGCATGGCATTCCATGCATCCCCTAGCTTAGAATTCTTAACACTGGCTGCACATTAAGATTCCTTGAGGAGCTTTGAAATAATAGTGATGCAGAGCACCCCCTGAAGAGATGCCTATGGAATTGATTTGGGATAAAGGCTCCAGAATGGAAAATGCAATTCTCATTGTGCAATGTACTTGGGTGGCTCCCAGAATTCAGCATCACCAGCTTCTTTATTTTGCAAAGCGCAGATGTTAAAACACCAACAAAACTCATCATCAACAGTCATCACTACCTTATTGAAAATATATGTTACCACTAAAATATAGAAAGTACATTATTAAGGAATAAAGTATGGTTTGTTTGTTTTTCTTATAGCTATTTTCAGGGACCTTAAGGACTTCAAGGTCTTTAAGGCACGTAACATGGCATTCCTATTGCCAGCATTTTCTAAATTTCTGCAGAAACACATTCAGGTAAGCAGATTAGTTGGCTGGCTTTAAAGTATGGTTTTTAAAGGAAATCAATCAGCTTTAAAAATGCCTTCAAGTGCGATTACATTATTTTATCTCTCCTTGCATTGCAAACAACTGCAGACTCTGTCATGAGTCATGGCCCATCAGTAGAGAGACATTTGAGCACGTTTGGAACCAGATACACTAATGGTTACTTTCTTGGATCACGAGTACCAGAGTTTTCACGAAGGCAAGGATTTGCTCTCCCTTCTCCATCCCATGAGTTTTTGAAAACGAGGCCACCTCTCTCACCTTTCCCTTGTGCTTCTAGCATCGACCTCTTGCAAACACCTGGGGTTGGGAGCAAGCACACATCGATTCTCAGAGCACAACGTCCTTTTGTAAAGTTTCAAAGAATAACTATGTCTTCCATGACACTTCTCTTTGAAGGAATAGCATTTATACCTTCCTGATTGGCCCATTTTCATGTGAATTTGGTAAAAATGTGAGTATCGATATATGTGTGGCGAAGTTCAAACTGAAGCTGAAGCGTGAGGAGAAACAGCCTTTGCTCTCTCACTGTTCCTGTGTTCTTGGCTCTCCGAATATTTCATCCTGTGGCGAATGTTGATATGATGACATAATTGGGAGGCAGTGAGTGACCATCTGAGCTGAAGGAAAGAAAAAAAATCACTAAATGTGAATGCAAAGTGGTATAGCCCCTTGGGTAAAAAGGTATGGAGGCTCCTGAGAAGATTAAAAATTGAACTACCATATGATCCAGGAATTCCACTCCTGAGAATATATCTGAAGGAAACAAAATCACTATCTCAAGGTATCTAAACCTGCATGTTCATTGCAGCATTATTTACAATAGCCCAGACATGGAAACAATCCTCCCAACAGATGAATGGATGAAGAAAATGTGATAGATAGATAGAAGACAATATGAAATGAAATGTTATTCATAAAAAAGAAAGAAATCCTGCCATTTACAACACCATGGATGGACCTTGAGAGTGTAAGGCTAAGTGAAATGTCAGAGAAAGACAAATATCATATAATCTCACTTATATGTGGGATCTAAAAAACGGGGAACTCATAGAAACAATGTAGAATGGTGGTTTCCATGGGCTGAGGGTTGCGGGAAATGGGAGATGTCAGTCAAAGGGTCCAAACTTTCAATTATAAGATGAATAAGTTTTGGAGAGATAATATACAGCACGGTGACCATAGTGAACAATACTGTATCATGTACGTGAAAGTTGGTAAGAGACTGGATCTTTAAAGTTCTCTTCACAACAAAAAATTGTAACTATGTGAAGTGATAAGTATTAATTAAACTTACGCCTTAAATGATATCAGATCATTATGTTGTTCACCTAAATGCACGTTACCTGTCATTTGTAGGTCAATAAAACTGGGGGGAAGGTGCCTGTAACCTCTTTGTTCCATCTTGGATGGAGATAATGGGTCATGGACAGAGTATGCTATTAAGTTAAAAAACAAAACAAAATAGTACTTAAAAGGCAAATTCCTCAGGGAGAACATAAAAGAGAAACAAATGTGTATTGTTTGATCACCAGCTTCCTGTCAAAGCTGACATCTGCAATTTTGTACATTTCACAGCTTCCTCCCCAATTTAGTTGCCAGCTAGTGTGTTTTGGTGACTTCGTTTCTAGTTTTTCAGAAGCCTTGGCTTAGCTCTCTTGTTCTGATCTTTGTTGGAATGAGAGGTAAAGATAATAATTTTTCTTGTATAATGGTAAGCATCAAGAATGTCTGAAAAATATAGCCTCAATGGATTTTTGTATTCAGACATGAAAATAACAAAGTAGTTTATTTTCTACACATGCCAGGCACAATAAATCACCTCCTACTGTTTGTTAAATTTTCAGTGAACACCAAGAGCAAAAACTATTTTTTTCTGGCAAGGTCCTTCAAGTACAGAGTTGTGATAAAAATTTCAGGCTAACTTGAAAAAGGAGAGAAGAACATTACCATTCTCACTGTGCCTTGGACACAAGGCTTCCTGGACGGTTGCCTGTTTTGCTCTGATGGGAGATGGTGTGGGGACCATGGACTTGGTTGCAAAGAGAAGCTATTGAAGGTCCATTTGATAAACTATCCTCAGAGAAAATAGCAAAATACTTTATTTAGGGAGAAAATATTGTTTTAATCTTTGGCATACAACTATCAGACGAGAGGTGGCAGCTCATAATCTTAAATATCAAGCCAAACCCTGCAGGGCCCACGGTCACATTCCTGGTAGGAATGTTCCTGCAGAACGTTGAGGGAATAAGGCATCCAGACAGCCATGTAATAAAGACATGGGTCCCACAGCAGCACTGAAAGTGCTCACAGCTTCTGACTTAAGACAGTCGGGTTTTCTGTTTCCCCCGATCACTGCCTTTTGATTCTGCTTTGAGTCTTGCTACACTTCTATACTTGACCACGTGACTCAGTTTTTACCTCACTGGTCTTCTGATCTCAGACATTCTGGCATTTTAAATCTATCTACAACTGCAGGATGATTATGGAAATACCTGTCTGGGGATTCCTCCCACTCGATCTCAGAAGTATTTGTCAGAAAAAGATTGTCCATATCAGAGGGGGATTTATAGAGTCCAAGATAGGACTCATGTTTAAAATTGGGTTGTGCAATTTTATAACAACAGTTGATAAATCAGTACAACATAGCATAATCATAACTGGGCAGTTGACGTGTTCATTGTTAGAGTGTAAGAGTGCAGAGCTCTTTCTTTCCCCTCACGTTTATCCCTTAGCAGAGTTAATTAAAAGGACTGGATTCCATGTTGACTCTTGAGAATGAGTTACCATCACCTCGATAATCTGTCACACCATCTCAGGGAGAAACACTCCCACAACACCTACAATAGTCTTGGATCTAGGGACTACTGACTTTGAAATAATCAACAGGTAGTCTGTAAGAGGGGAAAAAAGAGGTGTTACTTTAGGGGAGGGATCTACATCGATGTGAGTATGCTAGGTGGGGCTTGGGACTGGCATTATTGGTGAATTTTCTTTGGGACTTGACCAATGGTATCATCTCTCTTACTGATGTGGGAAAAAAAGGCAGAAGAAAAAATTATTAAATTTCCTTACTACCTAGAGCCCATTGACAAGTCCTTGAAACAGGGAGAGTGACATTCCTCTAGGGACTCAACTGCCTCGAAGTTGATACTTTGCTAAGGGCAAAAAGCAATGCCTAGCCTGACCCTCAACAACCCCCAGCCCCCCAGGATCCTCGAAGTCTAGTTTAAAGTATAAAAATTCCTTTGGAAACTTCCTTTATCTATAACCACCCCCCACACCAAGATATGTGTTGGCAATCATCCCCCAAGCATATGGCCCACCAATATACATCTGAAAGGTCTCACGACTCAGGTTTTATTCGATGGTAATAAATGACCTTTCCCCAACAATAGCTAAGTCCCCTCAAGCTCCTGAAGACCTTGTTTTCCAAAATTTCTTAGAGACTTACGCTGTCCTAAACCGCCTCCCAGCTCGTAGGTATATAACCACCAACCTCACAATCTAACCACAGCTCTTTCTGCCCATGCTGCCCTGTCCCCATGCTTTAATAAAATCACCTTTTTTGAACCAAAGACATCTCAAAGGGGCTCTCTCCTCTGTGGGAAGCAAGGAATGCATTTGATTCAATAGGAGGGTAGGTGGGGTGGTTGCTACGAGCTACTGGAACCATTGCATCCCAAGAGTGACAATATACTGGGTTAATATCTCAAAAATATCACCCACATCACACATGGGTCTGTGCACAGCTGAGAAGGAAGAGCTAAACCTATCTACGAACAGTCACTCAAGTCCCTGCCTGGTAAGTGTGAACTTTAAAATTAAGTCTTCAAGTAATGGAAGATTTCCCAATATAAGAAAAGACACCATCCAAGACATAAACAATTGTATAGTGCAGAACAGAGGGCGATACAAAATGCTGCAGGCTCAAGATGAGGGGGAAAGAGCTCCTCAACCGAAATTCATCTAACTTCAATAGAGATGAAGCGGGAGAGTGAGATTCTCATTTCCTGGAGTCGAAGAATGAATCTCGAGGACAAAAGAGAGCAAGTAAAGCAATAGAGTTTTATTAAGCAAGGATACAGAAAAAGCTCTCAGGAGTAAGACTGATGTAGTTTTGAATACGGATGAGGTTTGGTGGGGTGAAGTCCGGAGCCTACAGCCAAGAAAAAATTCTTGAGACGTCTTTGGTGCAAAATGGTGGGTTAGTTAAAGCCCTGGGACAGAACCCACACAGAAAGAGCGGCTGCCCCATGGTTGTGAGGAGGGGCTGATTATATACTATGGGGATGGGGGAGATAAGGAAAAAGGAGGTTTCAAAAGAACTTTCATATGCTAAACAGGACCTACAAGATACTGGAGGCCTTGCCATTGTCAAATTAAGGTTGGTTTTCCCTCTAGCAAGGCCTTAGCATTAAGACAGTAGGGAGCTTCCTGGAGGAATGCGATTCTCCCACTACCTCAAGTATTTGTCAATGGGTTGAAGATTGTAAGGACATTTAATTCTATTTACATTTCCTTCCGGAAGTTAGGTAATTGGTAAGAATGCTTTCTTCTTGTAAATCACTAAGACATTTGTAAACCAAAGGAGACTCACATCTTGCAGGACTGTAATCTCTATGAATTAACTCTTTGTTTTTTTCCTTCCCTTAGTGTTAGGGCAGAGAGGAGTGCCTGAGGAAGGTAACACAGATCCCACCTGGCAGCGGTGGGGGGAGGGGGGGCGGCTAGAGGGGACAGGAGTGCTGCTGGGTGTCAGCTTGTACTTTGTCCTCAGCTTGCCTTCTGCTCCCTCATCAGAGAGACTTTGGTATTTTATTTACTTTATAAGTTCCTTAAACTAATTCTTTAACAGCTATATATTTCATGTTTCAGATTCACAAAAGGTAACAGTTACTGTCAATGTTTCCTCTTCCAAACTCCAAGTTAAAAATCCTTGAGAGCACTGTTTCATCGAGTTAGATCCATGAGACTAGGTAGAGCTGACCAATATTATAGTTGCAGTTCCGGGGTCGACATTGTCCCCCGTGGCTGGCGTGGCGGTGGAGGGGGGGTCATCCTGCACATTTCTATCTGGGGAACTCAGAACATACCTGCTATAGGAAGGGAGCACCTGAAGGATGGGCCTCAAATTAAAGTTCTTTCAGGGGCACCTGGGTGGCTCAGTTGGTTAAGCGTCTGACTCTTGATTTCAGCTCAGGTCATGATCTCAGTGTCCTGAGATAGAGCCCCGCGCTCAGCACGGAGCCCCCTTGTCCCTCTCCCTCAGCTCTGCCCCCCAACCCCCCACTGCTCATGTGCTCAATCTCTCAAATAAATAAATAAATAAAATCTAAATTTAAAGGTCTTTTAGGAAAATTTAAAAAATATAGAAAAGCCAAGAGAAAATATTTAAAGCATCCTGTGGCTTCATATCTCAGAAAGTACCTTTGCTACTATCATAGTGTAAATCCTTCCACGCTTCATCACTCTGTTCTCCCTCTTCTCTCCTTCCACACGTCTTCCCTGCCGTGCATTCACGCATCTCTCTCTTCTCCTTTACACATATGGGATCATATCATAAGCTTTTTTTTTTCAAGTATATGGGTTTTTAGTTATTTTTTCCGGCTTTATTGAGATAACTGGCATATAACATTATGTGAGTTTAAGATGTTCAATGATGATTTGATATATATATATATATATATACTGCAAAATGTCTACCACAATGAAGTTAATTAACACATCCTTCACCTCACATAATTACCATTTTGCTGTTGAAAGTTTGGACCCATTGGCAACCGCCATTCTACTCTCTGTTTGTATGAGTTCCATGCTTTTAGATTCCACATATAAGTGAGATCATATGGTATTTGTCTTTCTAAGTCTGACCTATTGCATTCAGCATAATGCCCTTAAGTCCCATTCATGTTGTTGCAAATAGCAGGACTTTTTTTTTTTTTATGTCTGAACAATATCCCATTATATATAATGTATGTTATATGTTACATAACATTTATAATATGTTTTATATAGAATATTTACATAATGTGTGTGTATATATATCCATATAACATTTATATAACATTTTCTTTATTCATCGCATGATGGATACTTAGGTTATTTCCATGTCTGGGCTATTGTGAATAAGGCCACAGAGAACAAGGGAGTGCAGATATCTTTTCAATATTGTGATTTCATTTTCTTTGGATATGTACCCAGAAGTGGAAAACTGGATTGGTAGTTTTATATTTAATTTTTTGAGGAACCCTCATACTGTTTTCCATAGCAACTGTACCAGTGTACGTTCCCACCAACAGTGCACGGGGTTTCCTTCTCTCCACATCCTCACCATCAATTGTTATATCTTGTCTTTTTGATAATAACCATTCTAACACGTGTAAGGTGGTATTGCATTGCAATTTTGATCTGCTCCACGTGCAGGGTTGTGTGGTGGTGCTGGGTCCAGGGGGCATGGGGTCTCATCAACTCAGCTCGCTGGGGTCCACGTTGACAACTGCATGGTTCTTGGCAAGTGCTGCAGGGGTTGTGTAGCAGCTGCAGGGGGGCCTCCAGGCCCTATGGCTATGTGCCAGGGCAGGGGGTGGGGAGGGCCAAAAAGGGGTGTGTGTACCCACTCTCCTGTGGGGGACAGCCGCAAGTACTGGGGTGGTGGCAGAGGCCGGTTGCAGATAATCTCGTAGTGATGAAGGTCAGGGCCAACAGCAAGTGCTGGGGCCAACTGCAGTTGCCTTGGCAGCTTCAGAGACCCTGGCTGTCAGTGTGCACTTTTGTGGCTGCAGGGTGTCACGGTGGGGACATGGCAGTAAAGGCTGGTGATGAATGTTGGGCCAAGAGCATGCAGGTGCATGGCTGAGGGACTAGCTGCCGGGGCGCCCAGTGGTGCAGGTCAGTGACAGGAGACAGTGCAGAATCCAGGCCCACAAATGGCAGCCGGGACCCATGCTGTTGGTGTGCACTCCTCTGGCTGCAGGGTCTCACCATGGATGCACAGTAGTGGAGGTCAGTTACTGGAGTCAGACTGGTGTACGCAGGTGCACAGCTGTAGGGGGCTAGTCCCAAGCACGTGCATGGCAGTGGGGTTCAACTGGGGCTATCTAGGCTGGCATTTGGCACTCACTCAGTCACGAAGGCCTGGGCTGGTTGCTGGTGCAGGTGCAGATCTCAGGCTCCAGTGGAGGAAGGAAGAGAGGGAACAGGGAGGTGGCATTGTTTGCAAATGCAAATTACCTGTGGGGCAACAGCTGATGAACTCTGTAGGGGGTCTGCACAGCAGTGCTGGCCTTTGGTTTCTTGAGTGATGAGAACTGGTGGGGTCTCCCCCCCACAAAGGGCGGGTCACGTGGTTGCTCCAACTGCTGGGCTGATAGTGGCAGTCCCAGCTCCCCTTCCTTGTTCCCAGCCATGTCTCAGGTCTCAGCTCCACCGGTCTCTCTAAGGGCATTGATGTATGTATGATGTCTGTATAAGCTATTCATTGAAGCTGGGGTTTGTTTGAATAACAAGAGACTGGGTACAAGAAAATGCTCATTAGTAGGCCTTGTCAAAGAAGCCACTGGGCATTCATACTATGGAGTCATGCTATGCAGCCAGGAAAGAGAATGAGGACGCCTTTATCCGTCAATCAGGAATATGTCCAAGATACGTCCTTGAATGGAAAAAATGCAATGTAGAATTTTGTGTACATATGTCACCATTTGTGTAGGAAAAGGGAAAACATCCATGCCAGCAATTGTTTGAATGTGTATCTTGAAGGATATACAAAAACAACGTTGGGTGTGTGTGAGAGGAAGTTTGGGGACAGAGATGGGAAACTTCATGGCATCCTCACTCACCCACTGTGAATTCTGAACCACACGAGTTAACATTAAATACAAACAAATGGAATATTCTCTACAAAGCACCTTCCGTCACTGGTCTCTCTGCAGTAAAATAATACAAAGTAAAATAGCCGGCCAGCTTGTAACCCATCGTGGTTGTTTCCTGTGTAAGGTTCACTTTCGCTGTCTTCACACCTGCATGCGTTCCGTGCCAGCTCCTTTGCTGGATCCAGAGAGAAGAGCCCCTATTTTGCCTTCCTTTGCATTAGACCAAAGTAGGGACGGAAGCACCTCCCAGGCGTGTTGGCTGCTGGACCTGGTGCTGAGACATGGCTGGTGAAGCCATCTGGTAACCCCCCCTTCCTCAGTTCATTTGCTTTCATTCATACACAGGAGGTTTTATTCTTGTACCTGGAAAGGAGCAAGAAGTGACGTTCTACACAGGCTGAATGAGAGGAGAATGAGGCAGATAGAGGTTTCTCAACCATGCTGAATTTTTTTGCAGAGATGGGGAGAGGTGGGCTTGGGGGGACTTAGAAGCTGATAGAACTGTTTTACAAGTACATTCTTTTGTGAGGCTTTGGGAATAAAAATCACCTCCCTGGACTGAGGAGGAAAACAGGGGCGGGGGAGTGGGTGGTGATGGTGGTAAAGGTGAGTTCAGGGAGGCCACTGTCCCATTCTAATGAAACCATCTGTGAGCTGATGCTCCCAGGAGAGTGAGGAGGCTCCTTCAGACAGGTTGAAGGCTGCAGAGGCTGAGTGTTGACAGCCCGAGTTGAGATGGAAAAGAAGGGGTCACTGCATGAAGCCACAGCAGGTGACCCAAAGGGTGTATATATATCTCAGGCATCATTTGGGGGCTCCCGGAAGTAACCATTACAAGATAAGTTCTCACCAAGAGCAGGGGTGTGTGGGGAGGTGTCAGATGGAGGAAGACTTGGACCCATTGGAATTTGGGTAGAAACGTGAATCTGACCACATCTATAACCATAGTAATCAGACAACCTTTGGATTACAAGTTCATATTTATTGAAATGAATCCCTTTTTCTAGTTTTACTGAGAAATAATTGACATATACCACTGTATAATTTTAATACATATAGCATAATGATTTGATTTACATATATTGTGAAATGATGATTACAATAGGTTCAGCTAACAGCCATCTTATCATATAATTACAATAAAAAGAAAAAAAAAGAAAAGAGAAAAAGGAAACAAGATTTCTCCTTGTGAAGAGAACTCTTTGGATTTACTCTCTTAAGAAATTTCTTATATGTCATATAGCAGTGTTCACTACAGTCATCATGTTGTACATTATATCCCTAGTACTTTTTTATTTACAACTTTGTTATTTTTGACAACCTTCCTCCAACTCCTCCTCACTGAACTCTCCACCTCTCTGCCTCTGGTAATCACAAGTTTGATCTTCTGCTCTCTTTTTGCTATGAGTTTTTTTCTTTTTTCTTTTAGATTCCTCATATAAGTAAGATCATACAGTATTTGTGTTTCTCTGTCTGACATTTCACTTAGCATAATGCCTTCAAGTTCCATCCACGTGGTCACAAAAGGTAGGATTTTTTTAAATCGCCGAATACTATTCCATCGTATATGCACGTGTAGGTATATACATCTATAACTCACAATGTTATCCATTCCTCACTGATGGACACTTAGGTTGCTTCCATATCATGGCCATTGTAAATAATGCTGCTACAAATGGGGTGGTGCAGATATCTTTTCAAGATAGTGATTTCGTTTCCTTCAGATATATTCCCAGAAGCGGAATTGCTGGATCATATAGTTTTATTTTTAATTTTTTGAGGAATCTCCAAACTGTTTTCCAGAGTGGCTCCACCAATTTACATTTCCATGAACAGTTTCCGAGGGTTCCCTTTTCTCCACATCCTCACCAGCATTTGTTGTATCTTGTCTTTTTTATGATGGCCCTTCTGACAGGTCTGAGGTGATATCTCATTGTGGTTTTTTTGCATTTGCATTTCCTGGATGTTGAGTGATGTTGAGCATCTTTTCACCTGTCTGTTGGCCATCTGGATGTCTTCTTTGGAGAAATGTCTATTCAGGTCCTTCATCCATTTTTAAAATTATGTTAATTGGTTCTCTGCTTTTGAGTTGCATGAGTTCTTTATATATTTTGGATATTAACCCCTTAGCAGATATATGCTTTCTAAATATTTTTCCCCATTCTGTAAGATTGTCTTTTCACTTTGTTGTTTTCTTTTGCTGTACAGAAGCTTTTCAATTTGATGTAGTCCCACATGTTTATTTTTTATTTTGTTGCTTGTGCTTTAGTGTCCAAATGATTCAGAACATCATTACCAAGACTCAAGTCAAGGAGCTTTATTCCTATGTTTACTTGTTTCAGGGTTTCAGATCTTACATGAAGTCTTTAATTTATTTTGAGTTATTTTTTGTGAGCAGTGCAAGATATGAGTCCACTTCCATTCTTTTACATGTGAATATCTAATTATTCCAGAGTCATTTGTTGAAGAAACTGTCTTTTCTCCTCTTAGTATTCTTGGCCCCCTTGTCAAATATTAGTTAACTGTATATGCCCTGGTTTATTTCTGGGCTTTTGATTCTGTTCTATTGGTGTATTTGTCTGTTTTTATTTCAGTACCATACTGTTTTTGATGGTGATAGCTTTATAGTATAGCATGAAATCAGAAAGTGTGATACCTCCTAATTTGTTCTTCTTTCTCAGGATTTCTTTGGCTATTTGGGGTATTCTGTGGTTCCACATAAATTTTAGGAGTGGTTTTCTTTTTCTATTTCTGTAAAAAATGCCACTGGAAACTTGATAGGGATTCTACTGAATCTATAGATGGCTTTTGGTGGTATTGACATTTTTACAATATTAATTTTTCCACTCCTTGAACATGGGATACTTTCCATTTATTTGCTTTTTCAATTTTTTTTATCAATGTCTTACAGTTTTCAGAGTAGAGACTTTTCACCTTCATAGTGAAATTCATTCCTAAGTATTTTACTGTTTTTGATGCTATTGTGAGATCTATTTCTTTTTTTCTTTTTCAGAAAATTTGTTGCTAATGAATAAAAATGCTACGATTTGTGTGTGTTAATTTTGTATCCTGAAACTTTACTGAATTCACTGATTAGATATGGCAGGTTTTTTTTGGTTGTTTGAGTCATTAGGACTTTTTTTTTAAATATATAAAATCATATTATCTCCAGATAGAGACAACTTTACTTCTTCCATTCCAACTCTGATTATCTTTTATTTCTTTTTCTTGCCTGATCACTCTAGCTGGGTCTTCTAGTACCATGTTGAAAAGAAGTGATAAGAGTGGGTACCCTTGTTTTGTTCCTGATCTTAAAGGGAAAGCTTTTAATCTTTCACCACTGAGTATGATATTAGCTGTAGGCTTGTCATATGTGGCCTTTATTATGTTGAGATATGTTCCTTCTATGCCTAATCATTAAAAGTCTTTATCATGGATGGATGTTGGTTTTTGTCAAATTCTCTTTTTGGCATCCATTGAGAAATCATCTATTTTTTTTCTTTCATTCTATTAATGTGATATATCGCACTGATTGATTTGCTTATGTGGAACCATCCTTGCATCCCAGGAATAAATCTCATTCGATCATGGTGAATGATGCTTTTAGTGTGCTGCTAAATTTGGTTTGCTAGTGTTTTATGAGAATTTTTGCCTCTACATTCATCAGGGTCTTGGACTGTAGTTCTGTAGTAGTGTCTTTTTCTGGTTTTGATATTGGGGTATAAACAGTTCATAAGATCCCCTGCTGTGGGCTTTTGGAGGGTAAAGGTCATGTTTTACTGGGTTTTGTTCTTTACATTTAGTGCAATTTGGGGTACCTAGTACTGTTGTATTGTGTCCACAAATGATGTCTTCTATTTCCATAGGATCCAAGATTAGTGGTATCGGTCCCCAGGGAAGAGTGCCAAACTCTTCTCCTCTTCAAGTCCTACCCCTTCCCTCATACCAACCCAGAAAGCTAATTTGTGGAAATGGGCTGGTGGGAATATTACTTGGTCTTGATCGTGGGCTTTGATTTCTTATTTCTCTCCCCCTGTTCCCAATAATTGTGATGCTGATTCCAATGTGTGTGTCTATTGTTTTTTCCACATCAAGCAAAACTCTGATACCAGCTGGGTGCCCTACAATTGAACTCAATTCTGACATTATCTATCTGGACATAGTGTCAGATTCTACAGGGTAAGGGCTCAGTTCAACAAGACTGCACACACCCTCCACCCCCATTTCAGAGGCCAATCACAAGTCCAAGCTGTTACCTGTGCTTCCGATCAATATACTACACAGATTGGAGGTTCCCATGATTCCCTTCTTGGGTTTGATTAATTTGCTAGAGTGGCTTACAGAACTCAGAAAAACATTTTAGATTTCCAATTTATTATAAAAGGATGTAACTCAGGAACAGCCAGATGGAACAGATGCAGAGACCAAGGTTTGTGGGGAGGGGAGTGGAGCTTCCATAGCCTCTCCATATGCACTTTCCCCAACCTCCACGTGTTCACCAACCCAGAAGCTCTCCAAACCATGTCCTTTTGGATTTTTATAGAGGCTTTATTACCGATAGACATGGTTGATTAAATCATTGGCCACTGGTGATTGAACTCAATCTCTAGCGGCTAGCCCCTCCCTCGAGGCCAGGGGTCTTCCAATCAAGTGGTTGGTTCCTCTAGCAACCAGCTCTTATCCCTTGGTAACCTAGGGGCTTTCCAAAAGTCACCTTATTAACATAACAAAACACACCTTTATGGTTCTCATCTCATAGGAAATTCCAAGGGTTTTAAAAGCTTTGTGCCTAGGAAAGGCTGAAGACTAAATATGTATTTCTCATTATAAATCACACCACTCCCCCCTTCCTCTCTATGTTCATTTCTCTCTCTCTCTGTCTCTCTCTCTCTCTCTCTTTCTCTCTCATAAGCCTGGTATGGCAAGAGGGCCTGGGCTGCTCTAATAGGTAATTGCTCTGCTGTGGAAAAGTCTGGGGTGGGTGGGACACAGCACGTCCCTCTTGGAGGTTTGACCTAGCGGTGGTGTTTGCATGGTGAGAAAGCTGAGCAAAAGAGACAAGAACCCTCTACCCTTATGGCGCCCAGTCCATAGAGGACCACTCTGGGTTTTGTTTAATGTGAATCTTCCTTACAGCATCCTAAGCTTATGATTAACAGTGTATCTGAAAGCCTAGAACAGTGCTTGGCTCACGGTGGGAGCTCAAGTAACACTGACTGACTACAGGAGTAAAAGAGATGGGTGCTCACCTGTAGGCAAATCTCTATGGGGAACTTGTGCAAGGGAAGGGAAAGAGTCAGAAGGGAAGATGTGGTTAAGGCAGAATAAGATGTATAGAAGGTTCTGGATCCCACCACCACCATTTCAAAATGTCTCACAGACTGTACATCACTTTATGTGCTGCTAATTAATAAAACATCGTTTTAAAAGTTCTGTATTTTATGTTTCCTTGCAGCTAGTCTCAATTCATGACATACCTGTACTTTCAGTCTGTCAATTGTTGACCAGTTGAATTGCTAATCACTGCCTGAACAAGCCGTAGGGAGACACAGAAAACAGGAAAGTCAATATTACCTTTCTCACTCCATCTGTCAACCCCCTTCAGTCACCAGGATAACAGCAGATCTACAGAAGCAGAGGAGGATGGAGCCAATGGCCAAGGCCACAGACACACCATAGCTATGAGCTGGACCCCATGGACCTTATGAACTAGGTGAGCGGTGGCTCCTTAATCTGAGAGTAACTGTAACAACGTCCTCTCACACTTCTCCTGGACCTTGTACTTATTAACCTACTTCATGTATGTGGTAGTGCCATTGCTTCCCAGCCTGGATCCCCTCAACCGCCCAGGGCACCCACCTCCCTGCTGGGGGTATTGGCTGCTAATTCTCTGGAGCTGATGGGAGTGTCTGGCCTGCAAGCTCACCCCTCTCTCTCCCTCCCTGTCATCAGAATATGTCGGATCCACAGGGATTCTTCCTCTTGCTCCCGTTCTTCCTGCTTTTATCTCACTTTTCCATCTACCCTTTTCCTGAATTATGATCGTTCAACATGGAAAGGGGCAGCGATTATAGCTTTGTGTTAAAATCTTGTGGGATGCTGTTTCCAGTCCAGGTGCTCAGACCCCACCCAGAGCTCTTGGATCAGCATCTCCTTCTGCTGGTTCTTACGTAGTGAGCCTTGCCTCAGTCTGGGCTTATTCACCTGGCATCCACTGTCCTGGGCATCAGAGTGCTCTCATTTGCCACTTCCAGCTGGGTGACTTGGGTGGAGGTACTTAATTTCCCTCTGCTTCCATTTTCCCATGTATAAGACAGATGCCAACAAACAAACAAACAAACAAAAAAAACAGATGCCCCCCACCTAACAATATGGTTGTAAGGATTAAAGCAGGTAATCATGAAAGCATGGTATCTGGATATAAAGTTTGTTAGGAAAGATTTACCCACTTATGAGAGAAACTAGATTGCAACGGTTTAAATAAGATGAGAGTTTATTTCTATCCCAAGTCCCAGGAGGTACACTAATCAAAGCTGGAAAGGCAGATCTGTGATGTCATCAGTGACCTGGGCTCTTTCCAACTCTCCAATCTGGCTTTCCCAAGGCTACCTCTTGGTCCAAAATGGCTTCTGGAGCTCCAACAATCACATCCATGTTCCAAAAAGGAACATGGAGAAGGAAAAATAAGTCCCTCCTTGTTCAAGAAACTTTCTAGTGTTCCTGCAAAACTGTACCACTTATACTGCAGAGGGCAAAACTTATTCATATAGAGACATCGAGTTGTAAGGAAGCTGAAAAATGTCTTTCACTCTAAGAAGCAATGGGTGTTCTGTTACTAAGAAGCAATGGATAACGGAGGGCCACACACAGAGCCCACCACAGAAAAGGAGCTTTGAAGTCAGCCTTCTTGGATTCAAATCCCAGCCTCACCAGCCACTAGCTTTGGGCGATTACTCAGCCTCTCTGTGCCTCAGTTTCCTTATCTGTAAATTGGTGATAATAACATTACATACCATAGCAGGTTATTACAGTGAAGTATACCTCAACATAGAGCAAAGCATCTGGCACACAGTGGGTGCTCAGTAAGTATAAGGGAACTATGATAAGTTTCCACTTCCTCCTCAGTTCTGCACCATACCCTTTGCTAATATCTGAGGAGTCAAAGAACAAAATGAGATTGGCCCAAAACTGTCTCTCCCCTGCTTGATTCCAGTGTTAGGATCCTCTCCTTGGCCCTGAAGTCCTTCCATTTGAGTCACTTTGCTGATTTGTGCCATGATGATGAAACATCGCTTCCAGAAGGCCATGTTCTTTCTTAAGTCCCTGCAAGGATCTCAATCTCTCCAGCTAAAGAATACCTAAGTCGCAAACTGCTTGCTAACTAAATGCATGGCGCCTGGCTTGCAGAGGATCAGGAGACTTGCTTTGCTTGCTGTGCAAACCCTAGAGGTCACCATTAGGACAGGAAGGTGGTAGAGTGGGTTAGCTGGTTCATGGCGTTTCTCTCGTGAGGGCCGGCCATGCGTGCTGATGTGCACCAAATATGCAGGGGCCACATTCGAGCCCAAAGCGGGCCAAGCTCTGTAGCTCTGGCCCACAGCACTGCACCTGTCCCGGTCAGTGGTGTTGAGTCCACACAGAGGAGCCTTCACACCCACCGCAGGTGGGTGGTGGGACTCACGAGTGGAAGGGAGAGCCCGTCATGCTGGCTCTGGCTGGGTTCTGCATGGGAAAATGTTCCCAGTTTCTTTCTCTAACCATAAACTGAGCACAGCAGAAGTTTTTCCCTGAGGAGGCCCTTGCATTTGGGGCCCAGAGCCTCAGTTTAGGGCATGGCTCAGCCCATGGCTGGTCACGACACATTTGGTGCGGCTTACCACGTCTTGCTGTCTTTCATCTGTGAAAAGAGAGTAACAGTACATTCTGTCACTTGGCCTGGCATTTTTTTTTTTCAGACACAAAAGCTGAAGAGTAGGAGAGAAACCTTGGGAGAGAGCCTTATATGCGGTTTTCAGAAAATTGCACTCTGGGTTTTATTGGGTTAGGGAATTACCAACCACAGGTGATCTGTAACAGTGTATTACTTCCTGCCTCTGTGACAAGGATCTCAAGCTCAGGAAAACTAACAAAACTAACAAACTCTGGCCTCTTCCGGACTTTTAATCTTGCCATTCATGCTGGGAAGAGGTACACCATCCACCAGACGCCCCAATGTTAAAAATGGGGATAACTAAGGACATGTGTTGCATGTTGAGTGGGAAGTATGCGCCAAACCACACGTGTGTCTGTATATTTCTGGATGAGGATATTAATAGCATGGGGAAACTAATCGATAATGTGATCTTTACCTAAAAAAAAAGAAAAAAGTTTGGAATATTGTTGGCACACATCCCCTGAGAGCAGTAAGGAAAATAAGGAATCCAGCGTGGGGTATTTGATTCGCATGAGAGTTTTCTTAAATCTGTCTACCTGTCTGCATTGATGGAGAAAATCCCACGAAGATCCCAAGGGGCTGTGTACATAAAGCACTTTGTAAACTGTGAAACCCTATGTAGATGCCGAAGTTCACCCTTGGTTAGAGAAGATTTTACAAAGGAGGCGACACAGGTGGCGAGGGATGAGGAAGAGCCTTACAGGTGTGTGTGGGGGGGGAGGGGGTACATGGGTGCTGCTGGGAGGCAGGTAGAGCATGGTCAGGAGAGACGGGGGCTCTCCCTACATCCAGCTTGAGAAGCTGGTCTCCATTTCCCACACATGAGAACAGCGGGGAGCCAAAGTGAGCAGCTTGTCAAAAGATGTGGTCGACCAGGCCTATGGCTCTTTCCCCTTGGCGTGTGAGGAAGTTTCACGCTCCCAGTCAGACAGAGCCCAAGTTCAACCAGCTCCGGGCCTGAAAACTCGATTTGCTACCTTCTGCTTGGCTCTGGCAGAGGGGGGGTGTAAAGAAGCTGGGAGAAGACAGATCCCGGAGCTTTCGGCCCAAGGGCTGGAGGGCAGCAGGCCGGACCCATGCCTGAGGACCCGGAGGGCCTGTTTCCCGCCTGGCTGCTCAAAAGAACTCGGAGAAGCCAGAGGACACGAAGCAGCAGGATACCATTAAAACAAGGGCGGAAATGAGGCGAAGCGAAGGTACAGAGAAGCAAGAGGAGTCCGGAAGGGAGGGCGTCTGACAAAATGCCTCCTGTAATTTCCTATACCTTTGCTGGGTCGGGTGCCATACACCCGGCTCTACCCCGTGTGAACAGGGAAGCAAAACCAGTCGCAGGATCGGGGGCATCCGTGGGTGACAAAGGCAGCAGCGAGAAGACTCACTGTAAGGCTGGTGGCAAAGCTAGAGCCAGAGGACAGGGCTGGTTTCTCTAGAAAGCCACGAGGGTCCGACCGAGTCCTTATCTCCGCCGCAGCTTCCGGGAAGGCGGCCCAGGGGCCAGGCTCGGGGCACCTGGCGGGCGGCCCAGGGTGGAGAGTGGGGGGTAGGGGGCGGCGGGGCCTCGGAGGCGGCCGCAGTACGCGCCCCCCCCACCCCTCAATGCGGCCGGGCAGTCCCGCCGCCCACAGCCGCCCGGCAGCGCGCGGCCGGACCCAGCCCGCCGGGTGGGGGCTGGGGAGGGATCGCAGCGCCCCCGGGGAGGCCTTCCCGGCAGCGCCCGCCCGGGCAGCCCCGCTCGCGGCCCCCGCGGGAGCCTTCCCGGCCCTGCTTGCGGCGGCCGCGTCCTCGCGGCCCGGAGCCAGCGCGCGGGCCCGGCGGCGGCCACTCCGGGGCGGTCGGTGTCCGCTCGGCCGCTGTGCGGGGGTGGGGCTGGGGCTCGCCGGGGACCCGAGCCGCGGAAGCGGAGCCCACCCCGGCGCCGAGGCCCACCGACCCGGAGCGGCAAGGGCTCCGCACCTGCAATTAGAAAAAGACGCCTCGGCTGCCCGCCTTTAATTCCCTGTTGGAAGCTCACTGAATGGCTCGCTGCGATTGAAGGTGGCGGGGAAGGAGGAGGAAATGCTTGCCTTGCGCTCTCCACTCCCTTTGTGTTTTCCAGTCACCACCTTCCTGCCCCGTAAGGCGCGCGCGCACACACCCCACCGCTCTTGATGGGTGAAGCGGGAATAGCGCCCCTTAGACGCAGTCTGGGTAGAAGGGTCCACAGAGGGCGCCCCCAAGAGGGTTCCAAACGCTGCGTCTGGGGCCCCGGGGGAAGCCCATTGCGCGTTTCCCAAGGAGCTTCTCAGCTTCCCTTGGCCACTGCCAAAAGCGCTCAGACCCAGCCCAGCCCGGGGCTTTCACAAACAAGCTCCGTCATCCTTTAGGGCAACGTTCTCTCCCGGTCTTTGAGCCTGCGTCAGGAGTCAGGAGGGGGCCTGTAGGTTCTGGGAGCGTGATGCAGATTGCAGGGGTGAAACCCTGTGCTCCGTGGTAGGCGCAGGCCGGTAGGGAGCAGAGAGCCAGAAGCCGCTGGGTCAGGGCCCTGCTGGGCCATTGACAGATCCATGCTGCACGTGGTGGGTTTCTTAGTCCCCGCCTTCAGCCCTGTGCGGGAGGGACCTGCCTGGGCTTTGGGCCCCCTTAGGAGCACTCTCGACCCAAATTGAGGCAGGGAGATCCTGTATGTGTATTTCTGTGGAATATGGACGTCCCAGCTGACTAAATCTTCAGCCAAAACGAAAGCTGAAGATTTGGGAGAAGAGTTCATTTGCATTCAGCAGGTGGAGATTTAGGACGTGGTAGGCATCCTAGCCTTGCTTCTTCTCAGGCCAAAGGGGATTCAATGCTCCCGGCATCCCGTGTGTGCGTGTGCGTGCGCGCGTGTGCGCAGCGACGCTGCCCGCAGCACCTTGGGGCAGGACTTAGGGATGAGAGGACCAGGAGAGAGAAGTGAAGATGAAGGAAGGATAGCTCGGCATCTGTCTCCTGGTGACATGTAGAAATCTCTTAACACAATAAACCCAGATTTCCTTTGGTGTCCTCATTCCCCAAATGGCTCATCTTTCCCTCTGACCCCTGGTTCCTGTCCCCAGTCCAGTAATCCAATCACCAGGTCTGGCTGAGTTTACTGCTCTCCATCTCATCTGCACCCACTCTCACCTCCACCTGGTTGGTGTCCCCTCCCTCAATCTTACCCTAAGCCACGTTCAGTTGTCTTTAACTGTGACTCTATAGAAAGAGCTTCCATGTTGCCGCTTACCAACCGGGTAAAGTCTAAAGCCCTCACAGGCCTCACAGGCTGCAGAAGGAGGGTGGGCCCATCTCTGCTTCTGGCTTCGGGGCCACCTTCCATTGCTTGTCCTCTTACCTCTGAATCTGCCTGCACAGTTGGTTCTGCCTGAATAATCTTCTTTCTTATTTGGCGATTTCAAATTCATTCTCTGGGTCTCCACTTAGATATCTACTTCCTCTAGGAGGCCCTTCCTAATCTCCCAACTACCAATTTGCTGACTCTCTCTCTTGTTCCTTTGGCATCCTCAACTGCTGCTTGTAATTGCGCATGTACTTGGCAGTCATGCCTAAGCTCTGGGAGGGCAGGGATCAGGCTTCTGTTGTTCTGGGGGACTTCTAGAACCTAATACAGTACGAAACACATAGCAGATGCTTTCTAAGTGTGTCCTGAGTGATTCAGGAAGAGGATTAAATGCGGCATTCAATCACCCTTCTGGCGATCGGGTGCCATTTGAAGAGCAAGAGCCTGTACTAGGCCCAGTAGCGGCAGGATGTGTTAGTCAGCTTTCTCCAGAAAACCAGGATCAGTAGGAGATATATAGGAAAGGGGGAGACAGAGAGGGAAACGCAGAGGGAGAGACTGAGATTTAGTGTAAGGAATTACTCCTCCATGATTGTGGAGGCCGCCACGTCTGACTTCTGCTGGAGACCCAAGGGTGAGGCTGCTGCTTGGGTCTGAAGGCCGCCTGCAGGCAGAATTCCCTCTTCCTCTGGGACTTCAGTCTCTCTCCTCTGAAGACCTTCAACTGGCTAGATGAGGCCCCCTCCCATAATGGCAGGTAATCTGCCTTACTCAAAATCTCTTGATGTCAGTGCTAACCACGTCTATAAAACACGTTCATGGCAACATCCAGATTGGTCTGGATAGCAGAGCCCAGCCAAGTTGACACATAGAAGGAAGCATCATGTGGGAGACCTAGCCTCCATCTATTTCACACTGATAGGGCCGACGCGGTGCCCACCCTGCACAGTTGTGGTGAAAACCAGAGGAGTCACGTCTGATAAGAGGCCATGATGTTGCTGGGCTCCTAGTAGGCAAGGGTCTCCCCTTCTCCCCTTCCTCTCATTCCAAGCATGCTTTGCCCCACAGGCAGGGCCACACGGAAGGAAGGTGAGATTTAAGGGCCAGATATTTTCTGCTCCCTCCACACCAGTCTCCGTGAAGGGGTGTGCTCCTGAGAAGGACATTCTTTTCCTTGTTCCCACAGGCAGACTGAGTGAGGCTCCTTCATTCTCTTTCCATCCCTTGTGGAAAAGGGGATTGAAGGGATGACAGTTGCTGGGGTCGGAGTTGCATATGGCCTCCTGAGGGGAAGGAAGGGTAAAGGAAACCTAGCTTGGCACCTAGTAGATTTTGTGGTCCCTGTCAAGGCTCTGGTTCCGCCCAGGCTCTGGAATCACAGAAGGTCAGAACATAAGATTTTGTTTCCATGGAGGGCCCCCGAGCAACTTCTCTTTGTCCACATGCATTACTACTGTATGTGTGTACATGCTGCTGTCCATTTGGCTTTTGTTTTATTTCCTTGAAATAGTGATAATTTTGTGTGATTAGAAAAAATGCTTCAATGCAAGACCCATAGACCTCCTTCTATTTTAAGCAAAATTAGCTCTCTCTCTCTTTTTTTTTATAAAAAGGGAAGAAAAAATATTGGCCATCATGTGTGTGGCCTGAACACAACCCTCAGAACATCTTAAAGGTTATCCGTCAAGGTTTTTAAAAAGAAATATATTATTCTTAATTATTCTTATCTTCTTATTATATAATAGTTTGTGGATTTATTTTTTAACCTGTAATCTTACGCCAGAAGAGGCCACTTAGGCTTATTTTTATTTGTAGACTGAAACAAAAACAAAATATATGGGACGATGTTTACTATTGAAGATTTTATTCTCTCTTACTTTCCCTTTCAACTTGAAAAGGAGTCTTGTGCTACAGATCGACGTTTGGCCCTGGGTCAGCGGCGCTCCCTTCAGACCAGCGGCGACTGCCTGAGAGACTTCTGGGCCAAGCAGGCGGTCATATATTTCTTCCTTAATCCTGTGTGCGTGGGCGAAGCATCAGGCAAAGGTATAAATAAAATGTTCTGACTCTACATGTGGTATTTTGGGTTTCAAAATCCTTCATAAACTTTTTCCATCCCTATCAGCAGTTTTATTCGTTATGGGACATCCAGCAAGTCTCCTCTGGGGATTATTTGAGAAGCAACAAAGTCTTCTTGTGAAAAGAGCATGCTTGCTGTAGACTTTGTGCAAAGATTGAGTGCCTGTGGGAGTCATCCCTGTATCACCTATCGAAAATTTTCGGTGGGGTTTCCCCGATTGTTGGCTTCCATGTTCTCAGGGGCATAGAACCCTCAGTAGTGTAGCTTATCATGATGGAAAAATGCTTTCCCATACCCCTCCAGCATACCAAGATCATGTGCAGGGGCTAGTGGATGGGTTTTCTCCTTCCTGTCTATGTTCAGCTTGTGTTTTTACTAACCGGGGCAAGGTGGGGGGGGTTCCAGGGGGGAAATTAGACTAAAGATATTTCAAAAATGCAAAACAGTGTCATGCTCATTTGGCCTCTGCAAATTGAAGTTAGGTATGAGACTGGGATTTGGCTAGGTTGGGAGGAAAAAGTATACCTTGCATCACAAAGAGCCAGCAGGTGGGTGTGTCCTGGATGGCAACAGATCTAGACACATCTTACTGGGTGGCCTCACTCACGGGAACAGAGAGAAAGCTCTCATACTTGCTAAGTGGCCCCAGAAACAGACACTGTGGCTGAGGTTGGCAAAAGCTGCCGGCGTGCTGGGGACATACCCCACTCTGCTTGGCAGTGAACTCTGCCTGACACGTCATAATTGGGTGTTGATGAATTTTCTGGACAAGTCGAGAGGGGCAAGCACCAGACTAGATGGTGCCACACTCTTTTCTCTGGCATCTCCCATGTTGAATCATCGTCACGTCTCTCTGGTTCTACCTGCCCGTTGCCATTCACATCTGTTCTCTGCCTTGGATCATTTATGGTCAGTCCAGAGGGTGTCTTCTGCAGCACCAGACCACATTCAGTACCCTCAGAGGAGGATGCGCCTTGTAGCTAGTGAACACAGACAGGCTTCAGCTTCAGCACCTTGCCCTTGCCAAGAGACAGAGGAGCCCTAACAATGTGTTAATACATATATACATATGTGTATTAAAATATTATATATACATATTAAATGTATTAAAAGTATGATATATTTAACCATAATTGGTTAAAACTGTTTTCTCTTTCCATCCCAGATTCCCCCACCTCCACTGTTGGAGTGTTAGCATAGTCATGGGCAGTTGAGGGGCTCTAGCTAAAGGGAAGTCGAGCTGGAAATACATTTGGTTCAGGTTTCATAGAGGATGCTTCTGTGGGTGGCATCTGTTTCTAAATGCAGCGAGGTTATTGCAAGCCATCCTGCCTGAATAATTCCTGGTGTAGGAATGACTTCTAGGAATATTCCTTTGGCTCACTGCACCAACGCACCCAGCTTTGTCTGTGACACCAAGCAGAAGGCCAGCACTCACGTCATGACGGGCGTGTCCTATGGTGTTGACACCACAGGACTCAATGAGAAGCAAAGTTTGAAGTGTACAAAGCAGGAGCTAGTCTGTGGAAGAGTCTTCCAAATGTCAGATATATAAAATTGTAAACAGAAGGCTTTGTTTTCAACAACAACTAATCACAACAGAAGTTCTCTCTTTGGGGAGTATGCTGTGTATTTGATTATAAAGGTACCATACTTTCTCTCTCTCTCGATGAGAATTCTACAAAATAAATTTATTGGAATTTCTAGGTTTTCAACCTGTGTTTGTGGTGTTTATTACCATTCTAAATTTTTTCTTTAGTTTTGGTTTATTTTCTCATTCTAAATACATTTTTGCGTTTCTACCTAATTATTTAAATTCCTTTGTTTAATGAGAGCTCTCCAAACTCTATAATCTTTAGCCATATCCAAAATCTGGGTAGGCCACTGACTGTCCTCCAGACTATTAAGCTGGTCTTCTTCTTCTTCTTTTTTTTTTTTTCCTCCTTTTTTCTTTTAGAGAGGGGGGGGGCACCAGCAGGGGAGGAACAGAGGGAGAGGAAGAGAGAATCTTTTTTTTATTTTTATTTTTTTAAAGATTTTATTTATTTGACAGAGAGAGACACAGCAAGAGAGGGAACACAAGCAGGGGGAGTGGGAGAGGGAGAAGCAGGCTTCCTGCAGAGCAGGGACCCTGATGCGGGGCTCGATCCCAGGACCCTGGGATCATGACCTGAGCCGAAGGCAGACGCTTAACGACTGAGGCACCCAGGCGCTCTGGGAGAGAGAATCTTAAGCAGGCTCCACACCCAGCTTGGAGCCAAAAGCAGGGCTTGATCTCACATGACCCTGAGATCATGACCTGAGTAGAAATCACGAGCTGGACACAACCGACGGAGCCACCCAGGTGCCCCTAAGCTGGCCTTCTTAAAGCAGAAGTCTGGCCAGGTGACATTTCCCTAATTTGATGATTTTCACATTTTCCTAAACTGGCACACACTGCCCTATCCTCTGTCCTTATGCCTCACCCATTCTGGACACCAGAGATACCACACACCTGTGGCTCCTGGAACACACTGCCTCATTAGTTTCTTTGACCACATGATTTCCTCTAATCACAATGAGTACTTCAGCATTTGTTTGATAACCTTCTACTTGTCCTTCAAAATACAGGCAGGCAGAAAATCAGGAAGGTGAGTGGGAAACCTGGCAGGACTAGAGCTGGGGTAGGATGGCCTAATGGGCTCTCGGTGTCCATACAGGCTTTTGGGAGCTGGCCTTGGTAAGCTTGGGAGCCGGGCACGGTGGCGAGCAGGAAGCATGCTACTTGTCCTTGTGGCTGGCTCCTGGCTTGGCACCGAGCTGGTGCCGAACCCAGGGTGTGAGACGAGCCCACGCAGCATCCTACCCCCTAAAGGGCTACAGCAGGAAGGACTGTGCCTTTCCTCCCTTTTCTGATCTTCTGGTTTTTCCCCAGTCTGTGTCCCATGGCATTCTCTCTGGTCTGAATATGGGGCAGGTTCAACTCCCCTCCTTGTCACCTTCACCCTCCTGCCCACGCTGCCTGACATTCCTGCTTTGCTCCTTCTTTCAAGGCCAGAGCTCTGGGAATACCCTGGAGAGAGTCATTCGTCCCCCACCCCTTTTCTTCATTTATCAAGGTCACTCACTACTTTACCCATTCTTCATTAGCCTGCCAGGAAAATGGTATCTATAAATAGCCTTCGTCTTATATCTGTGACTAAATGGTCCAACTACATGTGGCAAAACAGCCAGAGGAGCAGTCTTAGATGTTCTCTGATTTCAAGGGAGTGTTATTAGCAGCAACATTTATGATAATAAAGCAAAGCTGATTATTGTTTACTACATTTACTGAAAGTCTTTTTAGGCAAGCACTTCTTTACTATCAAGTGTGTGTTTTAATTAGGCACAGCATGGTTATACCAAATTAAGTCAGAGTTTTATTGACATTAACAGATGATTTTTTTCCCCTTTATTTCCTTTCCTATAGTTTGTCTGAGTGTATTGTCCAGCTTTCCCTTTAGTTTAAGGATTTACATGTAAGGAAGATCATGCCAAGTTGCAATCCACCCCTCCCTGCACACTTTAGAATGCACACTATGTATCAAGAAGGGCTATAGGGAGATTCTGAGAAACTTCTAGGCCAAAGACAGCAAACATCAAATCTATCATTCTTTAAGCATACTCTTGATAATTTTTTTAAAGATTTTATTTATTTGTGAGCAAGAGAGAACAGAGGGAGACTGAGAGGGAGAAGCAGACTCCCCGCTGAGAAAGAGCCTGATGTAGGGCTCAATCCCAGGACTCTGAGATCATGACCTGAGCTGAAGGCAGACTCTTAACTGACTGAGCCACCAGGTGCCCCAGCTCTTGGACAATTCTGTAAAACTCTCCTGTGATTAGCTGTTTGGTGGGGGGGGATGAGAGTTTCCTTTGCATCTTCAAGTTTATGCACTTTATTTCTTCTTCTCGATGTTCAAGTGGCCAGTATGATTCCCCTCCTTCCCAAGTCTCTCTGCCTGGACAGGGCAAAAAAATGCTGCAACCTCCCCTAAATCCCCAGGGCTGTGAATCTGCATAGATAAATCTGCTCTCAAATATGCTGTCTCCAATATTACTTCCTTTGGATAAGCTGGGAGAGGAGTTCTAAGGACAGATCCTGGTATGCACCTGTCTTCAAAGAAAGCAGAAGTTCACTATTGTTGTGTCAACTTGACCATGGTGGGTGAATAAGGTAGGAGTGCCATCTCCTGGCTTCTCTTTCTCCAGGTTTGGAGCTTGACAAATAAGACCAGGTTGGAAGTGGGACCCCCTGAAGTGTACCGTGCTCAGTCAGAGCTGAGAAGTCCCTGGGACTTGCAGGCTTACCAGGTGACTGGGGCTTTGGAGCCACTGGGGGACTGACATGAGATAGATGACCATTTCCCAAATATGGCATTTCCCAGTTGGACTTGATACCAAATGTTAAATACCAGATAATCATAACCCAGACAGTCATCAAGAGTGAGATGTTTTCAAGGACACTTACTGTTGTTCCAACCAAACTACGGTCCAGTTTTCAGCTCCACAGAATTCTGATCTTGCTGTCATCTCTTGTAAGTAATAAGGGTTACAGTAGGATCAAGAACACAGGCTGGGAGTAGAAGATAAATGACAATTCACCACGCCTTCTAGAGAATACAGAAAGGAGACTATTTATTTTATGCAAAAATAGTTATAACTCTTATATGTGCTCAGCAGATCTATTTTGCCCCAAAAGATAAGTAGCCTTTTTTTTCTTTTCTGGCAGATAATTAATAGTTTCTTATCTATATTTCCCTTGTCCAAACTCTGCTGCTAGGCAGAGCAGAAGAAAAGCAAGAGCATGTTCAATATACTAATTATAAGGTTATGACATTATAAAATGTAATCCAAATACAGTGGCCTCAGAGATTCTGAAATCTGTGCCAAAAATGAATTGCAGAAAGGCAGAGTCACTGCAAAATGTTCAGGAAGTGACCATCTCATTTATTTCTTATTTATCCACCATTCCTGTGAATAGAGCTGATGTTACTCTTTTACTTTCTTCTGTTTGTCCACTCTTCCAAGTTCTACAAGTGTTTATTCTCTGTGAGATGAAGGGACTGGCACATACCCATGAGATGGATATTGTGAGGCTAAGGTGTGTGGGGTGCTTTAAAAAGCTGAATACATATAGGTGCTTGTTGGCATGTGGTTTGAGTGGATCCCCATAAGTTTGCTTTTGTTATCTAGTCGTTGTCCTGGGTGCTAAAGGGCTGAGAATCAATAAGAAGCCAGAGAAGAGGTGGCCCGAGAGAAGCAGGCAGGTTGGCCTTAACCTGAGAATTTCTTGCCATTCTATCTGTGAGGGGAAGGAAGGCCTAAAGAAAGGCACAGGGAAGTCCTGCCTACTTCCAAATTCTGCAGTAACCTGGCTTGGACTTTAAGCCACTTTCCACTACACATATCCAGTCTACAGTCCTCCATTCTACCAGCTGAGATATCAAAGCATGCACTAAGCCACTTCCTCCTAGAGGTGGATCAGGCTCCTCTTGTTTCCCTTGCTCTTGGGCTAACCTCCTTGGTGCTAATGTAGTCAATAAAATTCAATGATTTCTTCTTCCTGTAAATCTTGCTTCCGAAAATTGTGTGTGTGTTCGTGCTGGTGTGTGCTTTAGCTTGGAGAAAAGCTTGAACAAAACCATTTTTCCATATTTCATACCCGATATTCATTTTGTCTGAATTCATTTTTATTCAAAAATGAATAAAATAAATAAAAATAAAAATTATTCTGTCCACTTTTTAAGGCAAGTCTCCCCAACCAAACATCTTATAATCAGTCGCTGTATTTACACCCACGCCTGCATGCTCAGCCCATCTGTAGGCTCTAGGCTAGGAGCCCCTTTCAAGGCACAAGCTCTTTATCACCTCTGGCATGTGGGGGGCATTGTGGGATGGGGAGGTGGGGCTTCTACTCTCCCAGTGCTTCTACAAGTCAGCTGCCTCTGTCACACTTTCTCCTCTGGGGCCTTCTCTAAAGCATTCCACTGCTCTCTCCTACCCTCTCCACTTCTTTCCTCTCCCTCCCCCTGTTCTTGGTTTCCATCTGTGTTCCAGAATTTCTCCACTATAGGCCCAGGCCCCACCTGCATCTGCCACTCAGCCCTGGATTTCCAAAGAGCATCTTGCAGCTGACCTGGCTACACTTTGGATGTGGCACATACTCCATATGATTTTTCCAAATGGCTGGCCTTTGGCAGGCCTCAAATTGTATTTGGCCAATCACTTTTTTCTCTAAATTTTTAATCCCTTGTGTATTGTAAAAGAAATTTAGTCCCTCTGTTTCTGGTTCATTTGCGATTACAGTAACTCCTCAGAACCTTGTGTTGTAAGACTTATTTGATGTTCAAGAAGTCTTACGAACTTTTTCATGGTACTTTAAAAACATTCTTCCTTGAACCTGGAAGTAGCCTTTGGCAAGCTATAAATTAACTTCAATACGACAATGTGTGGTTTCAGTTCAAGGCCTAGATTAGCTCAAAGGTATTTTTTCACCCCCATGAAGCAATCGTTCAGAGTGGACTTGGTTATTGCAACCCCACAGGAAAAAATTTAATTAGGACTCTGTGTACCTGGAAAGCAAAGTGCACCTACAGGGTAGGGTGAAATGGGGTGGGGAGGGAAGCCTGGCTCTAGAGTTTCAACCCGTTATGGTAATCCCTGAACATTAACATTAACAGAAATGTGGAGAATCCCAGACCCAATTGTCTCAATTCCTCATAAGAAGTCATCTTGGGGAAGTTATTAGACACACACATACACATCCGTGAAATAGCTGACAGAACTGGATGGTGGCAAAAGTGGGGAAAGTGTATGGAAGGAGGTCTTTGGGGATGGAGTCACTGTAAGTGGAGCCACCTGTGGAAATGATGTGTAGACAATCGAAGTGGGGGCTGGAGTTTCCATTCCAGGCCATCATAAGAGAAGTGAAGAGAATAGTTTTAATAGCTCTTAATCCCCTCAAAAGGGGAAACTGGACACGGAGTGGAGTGTTAACTGGGCGTTGAGATGTCTAGACTGACTGAAAGGCTGCAGACAAGAAATTAACTTCAGGAGCAAGAGATGGGGTAGCAAATGTTCTGAGAGCTCTGGAGAAACATGTCTCTACTGCTGCTGTCAAAAAGAAAAACCACAGGTCCAAAATGGGATCACTTATGCTAGGCTGTGTCACCAGACTTAATATCTAACCTAATTGCAGTTTTACACCCCCTCCCTGAAATGCAGTCTTTTTTTTTTTTTTTTTTTTTTAGTGTAAACATCGCTTAATCAGTCAGTCAGGAATTTTCTGGTCAGCACCAATGAGGTAATCTGTCACATGGGCCCTCTCCATCCCTCAAAGGAAGATGAGGTAATCCACCTAATAAGACCCCCTGCCCTTCCCTTTCAGGGAAAGTGACCTTGTCTGAAACAACCTTTTCTTTTTCTAGTAACTTCTTGCCCCACCTTGGAGGTCCTTTCTACTTGCTAGATGTGGTGCTGCCCAATTCATGAATTATTTAATAAAGCCGTTAGATCTTCAAATTTACTTGGCTGAATTTTATTTTATTTTATTTTATTTACAGACTGATGTGTACAGCCATGGCATCCCAAACAACCAGCATTTGATACTGTGTCTTTGCAGAATTGGAGTGGAAACTGGGGCTGAGCTGTGTCTGCCCTGACAGATCTAATATGCAGCCAGTATATATTACTACAGCTGGAGTCCATTCTGATTGGGTATTACCCATGCTGTGTCAGTGGTTAATTATTTTTTAGCTTTCTCTTTTGCTTTAAACTTTGTAATCCCATCTTATATACAAGCTTATAAAAGCATATTTGGGGTTCCAGAGCAGTGACAAACAGAGGATTCTTCTGATGAGTTCTAATATGAAACATGTGTCTTCTACCAGAAGAATGTTACAGAGAGGATATGGCAGTAGTCACACCAAGGGAAGTTATGAGAGAGAAGAAAAATTAGAGAAGGGAGATCCAGTTTTATCATGGTTAGGAGACCAGCTACAGGCCACTCTTGGACTTACACCCTCCCTGATCCCGCAGTATTGACATTTGGATCTCGTGTGGAGTGAGCTATGAGCCTTCTCTCCAGGAAATGAAAATGGCTAAGTGTGGTCAATATGATGAGGAGAGGAGCTGTTTGGATAGATGTGGAAGCAGCAGTCAGCTCAGACCCTGTCTTTGTCACCTGCACCTTCTCCTTTCTCACCATGTGTATAAAACCTATGGACCCCTCCAAGTCCAGCTCAAGCCCCATCTTTCAGTGGAGCTTTCCTTGGTCCCCTCTGTCCATGTGGCACCCCTGCTCATCCCTCTGCCCTAGACACTTACAGTCTATGAAGTTTCACTGAAGTATTCTTGCATTGTTATTCTCCTTTTTATAGATATTTGTCTGGTCTCCCCCAGTTACGTGGTTATGTTCTCCAGGAAAAGGGTTGTTTCTGTACAACTTTGGTTTCTTCACAACACCTAGCATAGAACCTTCAGTAAGTGACCATACCGAAGGCTGTGTAGCTCCCTGAGCCTCCTGAGCCCTAAAGTGTTCCCATGTGGCCACACTGAATAGTTTTTGGGTAAATGTTTTAGCTGAATAGAAAATGAACCCTTGGACTCTGGAAGAAGGAGGAGAAAGGGGTTGACAGGGTCACAGCAGAAAGAACTTGAGAGGCAAGCTTCATGGAGGGGGTGGTTGTGTGCAGTGGTGGGGGCAAGGAAGGACACTTATCTGTGTGTCCACTGCATTGCAAGAACTCAAGAGTCTTTGGGTGCAACTGGTAAGACAACATGAGGCAGCCTGAAACTGCTATCTTCCCTCCTGAGAGCATTTTTTCCCCTCTCATCTGCTGCATTTCACCCAAATGAAGATGCACTATAGATGTTGAACCATATTCCACCTGACCCTTTCTCTCATGCAGATAAGAACACAGACCACTCCAATGAGGGATGTTATATAATTTAGCATCATTATCATTTAAATCAAACTCTATTAAAGTATACTTTTTTTGTGTGTGAAATAAGCCTTGTCCAATCTGAAGTCTAGGACCATTTTATTTATTTATTTATTTATTTATTTATTTATTTATTTATTTATTTTAAATGTTGCTAGATTCTTTTTTTTTTTAAGATTTTATTTATTTATTTGAGAGAGAGAGAATGAGAGATAGAGAGCACGAGAGGGAAGAGGGTCAGAGGGAGAAGCAGACTCCCTGCTGAGCAGGGAGCCCGATGCGGGACTCGATCCTGGGACTCCAGGATCATGACCTGAGCCGAAGGCAGTCGCTTAACCAACTGAGCCACCCAGGCGCCCGCTAGATTCTTTTTTTAATGTTTTATTTATTTATCCATGAGAGTCAGAGAGAGAGAGAGAGAGAGAAAGGCAGAGGGAGAAGCAGGCTCCCCGCAGAGCAGGGAGCCCGATGCGGGACTCGATCCCAGAACCCTGGGATCATGACCTGAGCCAAAGGCAGACGCTTAACCATCTGAGCCACCCAGGTGCCCGTAGGACCATTTTAGATCACTACCTGAGCCCCACTATCTATATATAGTGCCACCTCCTTTTAAGTTTATTATTTCCTATAATTTTTACTGTACCTCTAATTCCAGATACTTTGTATGTACATCAGGGATTATCAATGCCCAGCAAACTGTGGCAAGAGGGAACAGGCAGTGAAACAGAGACAAAAGCAGAGAAATCAAGCAAGAAAGATTTGCAAGAAAGTGTGAATAGCCAACTGCCCTGTTAACTGTCTTGAATGCTGCAGAGAGGTCAGATATAATGGCAGAAAAATTACTGTTGTGTTTGGAGATATGGATGTAGTTACTCTGGACAAAGGCAGATCAGAGACGTTTTTGGGGAGGAAGTGAGATTGGAATTCTCTGAAGATGGAAGTGGAGGTGAGAAAGTAGACACTTGTAAGGATAACCTTCAAGACAGCTTAGCTGTGAAAGAGAGAAGGGAAATAGGTAGAAGTCTAGCTCCTTCCCTTGACTTACCTGACTTCCCACTGTGTTGTGGGACTCACCCCCTCCCTTTTCCTCTTGCCTGGAGTCTGGTCAATTGCTCCAAAATATCTGTTCTTCCTTCATGCTAAGGACTTTTGTTCTCTGACCAAATCAGACTCTGAGTCTCCCTTTGCACTGCTTCTCCTCAACAGGTCACCACGTCCTTTCCTGGTATCACACGCAGAAGAGAAATCTGCTAAACGTAAAAGGCTCCATCCAAAATCCACCAAATGAAGCTTCAAAATTAGCTTTCCTCCCCCTTTACAGTATTTCCATTCAAATACAAATGTTAGGTCTCCATCTTCACCCTTCTCCATAAGGAAAAGAAAACTATTGAAAATTTTATTCTCCTCTCTCGCAGGTGTTCAAGGGCTGTGTGTGTGAGAGAGAGAGAGAGAGAGAGAGAGAATAGAATAGAATAAAACGCTAAGATGCACAGGCTGGAAAGAGAGATGCGATTTATTTAATCATTATGGTTTCTTACTGCATTTTCTGCAGGCATGTGTAGAAGCATCTTGTGTCCTCAAATTCCAATCCAGGTCTAAAAGTTACTGGGCAAGATATAACAGCTATCTGTGCTTTCCCCCCCCTTATACATTGTTTTCTAATAAATTTTCCATTGATCTTTGGGTTTCCGGATGCACAAATTTAAGTACAAGGAATTTTTTTCTTCCTCCTTCCCAAGAGCTACATGTTAGTTTTCATTTCTTGTTCATTTGCATAGCCAAGACTTCAGAGCAATATTAAATAAAATAAGAAAGGATGGGCTTTCTTGTCTTGTTCCTGAATTCTTGCATTACAGTGTGAACATGATACTGGCTGTTGGTTTAAGTATCCCTATTCATTCTTATGTTATGGAAATATCCACTTAGTACAGGTTTTGCCAGTTTTGTTTGAACATGAGGGATGGGTGTTGAATGCTACAGAATGCTTTTTCAGGATCTACTACAATGCCAATAAGATTGCACCTACTTGCACCTACTGTGATAAAATTTGGTTTCTTTTCTTTTTTTTTTTTAAGATTTTATTTCTTTATTTGACAGAGAGCCACAGCGAGAGAGGGAACACAAAGCAGGAGGAGTGGGAGAGGGAGAAGCAGGCTTCCCACTCAGCAGGGAGCCAGATGCTGGCCCAATCCCAGGAATCCAGGATCATGACCTGAGACAAAGGCAGATGCTTAACGACTGAGCCACCCAGGTGCCCCAAAATTTGTGGAGTTTCTAACCCTAAACCATTCTTACATTCTTATAATAAATTCAACTTGCTCACACACTTATCCGTTGGTTGTTTCTTAATTAATTGGGTTTCGATTAAGATGTTGAAAATTATGTAAGACAATTATATATTGTCTGTGTTTACAAAGGAAAGTTTGTTTCCTTCTCTCCATTACATTGTCAAATTTTGATATAACAGCTACACTAAAGTGAAATAAATTGCTTACATTTTTCTAAGTATTGGGCTATGTATATGGCATAGTAGTTAGGATAACACTAACTAGTTGCTACAAAAAATAAAAAAACAAAAAAACAACCTTGGGGCCTTAACTCAGCCTGTTCATTTCTCAATATTGGTTGATCTCCTTTGGGACATTCAGTTCTATTGCAGGGATTTGTACATTCTGGTACCAGTACTAAATATTCTTATTACTATAACCTCATATTTTAGATCAAATTCCCCAATATTTTCTTTGCTATCTCCGCTCATTTGTGTTTTATTTTTATGTTTATTTTATTTTTTAAAATTTTTGGGAGGGGGCAGAGGGAGAGAGAAGGAGAGAGAATCCAGGGGCGCCTGGGTGGCTCAGTCATTAAGCATCTGCCTTCGGCTCAGGTCATGATCCCAGTGTCCTGGGATCGAGCCCCGCATCGGGCTCCCTGCTCAGCGGGAAGTCTGCTTCTTCTTCTCCCACTCCCCCTGCTTGTGTTCCTGCTCTCGCTATCTCTCTCTCTCTGTCAAATAAATAAATAAAATGTTTAAAAAAAAGAGAGAGAGAATCCTAAGCTGGCTCCTTGCCCAGCGTAGAGCCCAACACGGGGCTCAATGTCACCACCCTGAGATCATGACCTGGGCTGAAATCAAGAGTTAGACACTTAACTGACTGAGCCACCCTGCTCATTTGTTCTTTCAGATTGATTTTAGAATTCGTTTGTCAAATTCCAAGAAATAAATATTCCATTTGTATTTTATTTAAATTGCATTGAGTTAATAGATTTTTGGAGGTAAAAGTGACAAATTGATAAAAGATATTACACTAATAGATTTACTAATATTAAATAACTTTCTAATTCCTGGAATTAAATGTCCTAGATCACTCTGTGTTATTCATTTAATATACTGTTGAAATTGAATGGATATGATTTGATTTAGAATTTTTACATGTAGTTGACAAATGAGATGGGCGTCTAGTCTTAGTCTCTGTCTCCATCTCTCCTTTCTCTCCCTTTTTATACCATTGTCAGATTTTACTATGAACTTGAGAAAACGAATTGAGAATGCTCTCACCCTTTTCTATGCATTATAATAGTTCAAACAGCCTGGAAATGATATGTTCCTTGAAATCATCTGACATTGTTTGCCAACTTTTAAAATGTATTCCACAGTTTTTGGTTTATTTAGTTTTCCTACTTATTTCTGACTCAATTACTTAGTAATTATAGACTTAGAGAATTATTTCTCCAGTTGAGATTTTTAAAACTATTAGCATAAAATTCAACAGCATTATGCCAAGGGTGGGAGAATGGGGAATCGACTGGGAAGGAGCACTTTTCTGAAATCATGGAAATGTTTTCTATCTTGTTTATGGTAATGCTTGTGTGGGGTATAAATCTGTCAAAAGTCATTAAAATTTGCACTTAAAATCAGTGCCTTTTACTGTATACAAACTATACATCAATAAAGTTGATTTCTTTAAAAAACCTATATTTAGTTATTTTCAACGTGTCTGTCATTTATTCAATATGGTTGTAATTTCAGCCTTCATTTATGGCCTCAGAAGAGCGCTGTCATCTTACCACTTTCATTTTCTATCATGTTTTTTCCTTTCTTTTTTTTAAGGTTTCTGTGCTGCTTCTTTTGTTTCTAGCTCTTGTGTGCATTGTTTTCTTTCTTTATTGAAGTGTAGTTGACACACAATGTTACATTCGTTTCAGGTGTAAAATGTAATGATTCCACATCTGTACACTTTATGTGGGCTCACCACAAATGTAGCTACCATCTGTCCCCATACAACACTGTTACAGTGCCACTTACTCATCCTTATGCTGCACCTTTCATCCCTGTGACTTATTCATTCCAGAGCTGGAAGGCTGTATCTTCTACTCCCCTTCATGCATAGTTTTCTTGTATAATTTTTCATTAGGTAATTAGAAGGTATGAACTCAGTTTTCAGTTCTACTAAGATATCCATTCAAGATAAAGCAAAAAAAACACCTAAAGATATCTGTGCCCCATGTTCATTATACATCATTTATAATAGCCAAGACATGGAAACAATCTAAGTGTCCATCACTAGATGAATGGATAAAGAAAATGTGTTATATGTATACAGTGGAATATTATTCAGCCATAAAAAGGAATTTTGCCATTTGTGACAACATGGATGGACTTTGAGAGCCTTATGCTAAGTGAAATAAATCAATCACCATATAATCTCACTCATATGTAGAATCTAAGGGGGGAATAAATAAGCTCATAGATATAGAGAATGGATTGGTGGTTGTCAGACACAGGAAGGTGAGCAGAACAGGTGAAGGAATCAAAAGGTACAAAATTCCAGTGATAAGAGAAATAAGTCATGGGGATGTAATGTACAGCATGGCAACTATCATTATTAATAATATATTGCATATTTGAAAGTTGCTAAGTATAGATCTTAGATGTTCTCATCACAAGAAAAAACTTTTCTAACTATGTATAGTGACGGATGTTAACTAACTTACTGTAGTAATCATTTCACTTTATATAGAAATATAAAATCAAAAGAAAAGAAGAAAACCCCACCTGATTCCTCTGATCATCAATGTCAAGAATTAGGCAGTCTCACTGATTTTCCCGAGGAAGAAAGTACCTAGTAATTTCTCTGATCCTCCCCGTCTTCCCCAGACCAGGTACTCAATAAATATTTGAATAAATGAATAATTAGAAAAGAGACATATGTGATTAATTAGCCCTTCTCAAACACCAACTATGTAATGTATATATTCATAATGTACCACCTTTGGATTGATAGTGGGTTTCTCCTCATTCAAATAGCAAGTTCACTATAGTACTGCATGTGGGCTTATGGAATGGATGAAAATTATTCATGAGAAAAGGACGCTCCCATTGTATTGGCAAAACATCAGAGGTAAGATGTATATGATTGCCTTGATCTCAGTTTGTTGCTTGTCACCTTAGTACTAGCAGTGAATGGAAACTTTCATCGGGCCCAACATTGACTAGATAGGGTGTCAGTTTCACAAAGTGTGCAAATGGGGGAAAATTAAAAAACAAAATAACTGTAATATCTAATGTCAAAGAAGAATCATACTTAGTCTCTGGAGATGGAGCTTTAGTACACTTAGTATACCATCATCCTCTCCCTACAAATTATAATTTGCAATGTCATGTGTAATAGGGTGACTGACTATCCTGGTTTACAAGGGACTGAGGGATTTCCCAGGATGAGGGGCTTTCAGTGCTAAAATCAGAAAAGTCTTAGGCAACCAGGAAAGTCCCACATGAACTGGGATGAGCTAGCTACCTTAAATACATACATAACATACATACAGGAACATACATAACATGTTTATATCACACACAGGAAACATCATATACTACCTAGCGATGAGAGGTAATGAGAGCCAGAATTAAGTTGGGATTTTAGAGAATACGTTACGAACTTACTATAGCATAGTGTCCACAGCAGATAGAACTTACATAGTAAGTGATTTTTTAAAATGGTGTTAGGATTGTTTGGATAAATGGTCTAATTTTGCATCACTGGTAATACTTACAGACTGTGAGGACAAGGGTGCCATAGTGATTACCCATCATCACTTGGGTTTATGAGACCATGTTGGAACCTATAGACTCTAGTCTACTGGCATGAGAAATACCAAACATTTGCCAAAAGTGCCAAGTCACCGAACCCATGGGGTTAGTTTATTTTGAAAAAGGAATTGGACTTTCTACCAAGAACCAGAAAAATGTCGGAAACAACAAAAAATCTGTGGTGTGTTTGTAAAAAACGAAGACTCTCACCCTGATCTAAACCAGACTTTTGCTCCTGGCTCCCTCCCGTTTCCCCTTAATTAAGCTAACTGGAAAGGAAAGGCTTTCATCAGACCAAAACAACAATCTTCCTATCCTAATCTCCAGGACAAAACAGAGAATCTGGTCTGGAATTGAATTTGAAATATTAAAGAAAAATGACTACCAGCTTAATGCTGTCACTGTCCCATGTTTATTTTTCTTTCTTTTATGTCTGATATCAGGGAGAAAGTAATGTCATCTGCTGGAAATTTGAGCATGTTTGCATTTTGAGATAATGAGAATTAATGTTGGAGGGCCAAACTAACACCAAACCAGCCTTGTTCTTCCCATGTGTGTAAAACATTTTGTAATGACTTTCACTTAATCTGGGAGCCTGGCAAGCTGCCGCAAACCACCTAGATCCAAGTGGCTGAGTTTCTTTTTCGAAAAGAAAAATTTATATGCTGGAAGTCAGAAATTAGAGCATTGGGAGAAAAGGGCTCTGCAAATTGCTTTATCCATTTATCCATTTTATTTTTCCTCCATCTCTGTCTTCTTCTCTTCCAGCTGCTGGTACACAGCAATGATCTCTTACCTCACAGCTATTGCAAAGGCGAAACTTCCAGAGAAAGGGGCAGAGATGAATTTTCCTTAAGGAGTTGTAAACTCCGGGAGCTCAGCACTGAGCCATCATCTGTGGGATTCATTCAGCGAGGAGCCCCAGACACAATGGTCATTTGTTGTGGGGCAGACAGGAGTTGACAGGATGTTTGACTTTGCAATAGGCTGTTTTGCCAACTGTACACACAGTCAGTGTGATTTGAGCATAAGAATCTCTTGCTTAAAATCTTTCTGTAGCCTCTCGACACCCACAGGGTAAATTCCAAACCCCTAATTCCCTTGGCAGGAGGCCCAAGCCTTTTTTTACAACCGGTCATCTTTAGCTCTCTGGCTTCTTTTTCTTGCTGCCCATCCCACATGCCACAGGTCAAAATATCAAATGCCTGACAGTTCCCCGAACACATTGTACTGTTCCATGTACATACACTTCCCACCATTAAGGAAACTCCTATTTACCCTCATGCATAAGCAATCACTCAGCATCCAGTAGGTGCTCAGTATATTTGTGGAAGGAATAAATTCCAAACTCAACTCCAACATCATTTCTCTAATTTCCCAAGGTGGAAGGACTCTATTCTCTGTACATCCACAATTCTTTGACTGTGTTTTTGACACAGTGGTTCATATCCAGGCATGATTTGGCCTCCCAGGAACATTTGACAATGTCTGGAGGCAGTTTTGGTTGGCACACTGAGGGTATGCTGCTGGCATCTGCTGCGTGAGGGTCAGGGATGTTGCTGAACATTCCACACTACCCAGGGTGGTCCCTCACAGCAAAGAAATATCTGACTGGATATCAGTAGTGCCAAGGTTGAAAAACACTGCTTAGCAGAACTCAGAGTTTGGAATAGTCATCTGGGGGCCATCTGTTTATTCCATTAGACAATAAGCTCCTTGATGCCAGGGACTGTATTTTCATCATCTTTGCAATCCCACTGTCTAGCACAATGTCTGGCATGGGCAAGATGCTCCAAGAAGAAAGAAATGACGCACTGCAGAAGTGCTAAGTAGTGATCATTCTTTAAGGGATTATGAAAAATAAAGATATGACTTGCTCCATCATGACATATAAACTCAAACTGAAATGTAAGCTCAAAAAACTTGCCCAATTTCAAAGAAATGGCAACTCTCCACTTTTTCCACTCCAAAGGGATTTCTTTCCAAGGGTGCGTAACCTTACCAGTAATGCCATGTTGGGAGGTACCTTCTGCCTCGGGACAAGTAGCTTCTACCTCATTGTACTTTTCTCAGCCCCCAACAATTCACATTAAGGTTGATATTCTATTTTCCTGCCAACTCTCAAAAGCACAGTGTCTTTGTAATTTCTGTCAGCTACAGCATTTCAGAATGCCCCATAAATAGGCCCCATTTGGGAGCTTTTTGGAAGTGCTATTTTGATACCTCTTCCATGCGTATTCACTTGGACTCCAGCCATTTGTCAGGGAAACAATTTGAAAAGGCAATTTGGAAGCCCACCCACATGATCTCGGTACCTCTTTCTTCTTGCTGATGGTATTAGACTAAAATTGCTCTCGTTTTGACTTTACCCACCCCTCTGACTAAATAACTAGATTATGTTTAGAATAAGAACTTGAAGCAAGATGGTCCAACTGCAAAGTCTGTGCTCCTCAGAAGCCTTCACAGGAACCTCCTCCCCGCACTGCAATTCCCTCCATAGAATTGTGGTTTGCTTGGAAACACTGCAAGTAAATTATGGTCATAGTTGGTGTTTGCCATAATGAAAATGTGAGGGGTACGATATTCATTGAAGGTTTGTCTTCCCAGGAGATTCACCCTGCTTCACTGATGATTTGAATTGGGATTATCTTTACTAGCCAAATAAAAGCACGCACAATTCTGTTTAGATCCCCACAGAACTAAGTTGACCTCAGTTGGGCAAAATCCATCTTTCTTTGAGAGCATTCTACCCAATAGTCTTCTTAAAATGTGAATTTATTACATTGTAGATTATGCATTTAACTTAATAAAAACAATTTATGAACCTCAATGAATAAGTTTCACAATAGCCTTTTGCTTTATTTAAAAAAATAACAAACAATTATTACATATTATGATATGCAAACAATGGACGGGGTTTCAAAGAAGGAGAATACTTGAAATTCACATCACAGCCAAGAAGCTTCAGCTGAGACAAGCATGTGTACAGGACAAAGGCCTCCACATGGAACCTGACAGTGAATGGTTGACACGTGGTTATTTCAGTGGCAAGGAAATGAGGAATTCAGAAAAAGAAAAATATCAGTGTGGATTAAAGTTCTCTGAGAAAGTTCATCAGAGAAGTAAAATAGGTAAGTGGTTTTTTTTTTCATACCAGCCCCTCATGTTGCTTTATTTCTTTGTTTTGATACCTTCAGCCCTGTCTTATTTTGTATTTGTCTTCTCTGTTTGCTGACATCATCACCTTCTGGAGGTCAGAAGCCATGGCTGCCCATCAGTGGATCTCTGTAGTAGATAGTGTCTGCTACAGAGATTTCCGTGCCTGGTAGTTGAAGAGAAAGTGAGAACTATCCTGCTGTTACTTTCTTATACGCACTGGGCAAAAGTGCTCAGTGTAATGACATAGAAAAGAAAACAAGGTACAAAAAATGTGTTGTGCTCCATAGTGTCAAAGAGGAGGCAGAGGGGAGGGCGGGTCTGCATGTGTGACTCAGCACCATCTGATCCTGCTTTGCACTCTACCAAAGTCAAATTGCTTTTGCCCCATCCTGGGCTTATACAGGATGAGAATTTAACCTGTGTTCCCACTTAAAATAGTTTATTCAGTTTTATTCTCCCATTGGCGTTCCTAAAATGACTAAATTCAAAATAATTTCAAAGCCACATTAAAAATAAAATAAAAATCCACAAGTCCATGCCTTCATCTTTTTCTTCATGGCCTAATTCACAACTTCTTTAGAATCTGGAATTTACTCCAGGGCAACTCTGCCAATATTCTGTATTTAATTGCAGTTTGTAGTTTGAGATCATTATTCATGCTCATGAATTGCATTGAATTTACACATAAATTTTACTTGTCTAATTTACTAATTACTGGGAGGGAGAAATGTGGCGGCATCTTAATCGAGGAAAAACATCTCAAACGCTTTTGCACACGTTTTACATTTGGCATAACCTAAAACACATTTCCCCACAAAACTTGTTCCCTTAACTCTTAAGCCCCTGAGTATTTCAATGGAAACACAATACTTTTTATCTGGATTCATTTACACTCTCATTTATTCATCAGCATGATGTGTTGTAAGATATTTAATATTCTCCAAGAGCCCTTTTTTTTCTTCTGCACATTTCAAAGTTTTTCCTGTAGGAAACACTGTTTTCCAAGCCATAAATTGAGTCTGAATCCAGAAAACAGGATTTGGGGGAAGCCATAAATTCCAAATGAGTTCCAAGTGATACTGATCTGGACTGCCCATTATCCGTAGAATGTTGTGACCAAAATGAGAACCAAGGGCCCGGAGTGAAGAAGATGGTTTGAGTCCAGTGGCATCAGTGCTCATGCTCAGAAAAGAGTACCTTGCATCCTCACTCCCACTTTGTTGATTCTAGGACAGCATCTTTCTCCAGAGACAAGTGTCACCACTGACGAGTCCTATCTGGGAGCACTCTGCCTTCCGGAGTGAGTTTCTCCTCCTAGAAGTGAAGTGCTGTAAAGATGCTGCCTGTCACAAGTGGCAGAAGGACGTTCCCACCCATGACCACTGATTGACAACAGAGCAGACGTAACCGAGCCTGCAATTGATTCCGGCTGATAGCTGACTTTCCTGTCCAATTTCTTTTTATCGAAAGTATTGGAAACAAATTCTGGTTAGCTAGTTTAAAAATATTTTTATTGGCAGGATATCAAGGTCCTTCTTGGAATTCAAGGAAAAGTTGTAAATCTAGTTCCCTAAGACATATGGCCAAAAGAGGCTGGTAGAAGCCCGGTGCTATGGATGGATCGGGCAAATCACAGAAAAGAAAATACGGCTGAGCAGGTGCCCAGATGGTGTCTATCTAGCAGGGGGCTACCTACTGCAAACTAGTAATTCCCCAAATGGCCACTCTACCAACTAATCTACGGTTTGTTCTTTTGATTCCTCTTTTCGTCAATATGGGGATTGTGGCCTCCACATTTTCATTGGTTTAAAAAATTATTTTATTCTTAAATTATTTGTCTGTGGAATCAAGTATAGTATCGTAACTTTCAGATTTCACATTCAAAACGTACTATTATTTTCTATACATAATTTATTCATGGCTTCTCCTGAGATGCTGGGATCCTTAAATGATAAAACAATTTCTGTAACTGACTAACCCTGTTCATGAGAAATAAGTGTCAGTGTATTACATTGTGAATCCCAAAACTTATCTTCCAGTCTGAAGGCTTATCATCATTGGACCATTTTTTTTTTTGTAACCACCACATCCTAACCCCAATAAACCTGTTTCAAAACAGATGAGATAGTTTCTCTGTTTAAAATATTTAGTTTTCAATCCAAAACATATTTTGAAGTAATTGCTTGGGCAATATACTTGCCCAAAGGCATGCACATGAAGCTAACACATAATTATTAGATAATTAGATAGTCAAAATTTATATTTTTATAAAAATTCATGGGATCTCTTTAAAATTGCTGATAGAAAATTGATAGTCTGTTTTGAATTACTTAAATCCATGCATTGTAAATATGGTAAACTTTCTGTTGGGATTTCCAGGTAGCCAATGGTGCTGAAGGCTCAGATTCAAGGTTTGAAATAAGTTAACACAGAGGCTCTAAAGTGATACCTGACAATCTTAAGGCAAGACAAGGGAATCCACATGTCTGTTTATCAGTGAGCAATGACTTCTCAGCCTCTCTAGGTAAAGGTTACTCCTTGCAACCTCAGCCCTTGTAAAAATCTTATCCTACATCTAAAAAGCAGGTCTACTCAAAGGCTGCAAATAAAAGACAGCCTTATTAAAGGCATATTCCCCAGTTCTGCTGTTTACTGGCATGCTTGCCAACATGAATCCAAAGTACTCATTTTCAGGAGACATCATGTCCACGTTCTTAAGGTTGAAAAATCCCTGCAGAGAGGAAAGTCACTAATGTGCTCTTTCTCTTTTTCTGATTTTACTGGGTCAAGAGAAAAACCTGTAAACAGAGCTTGCTTTCATCATCTGCCAAACACATGGACCCAAAGTTTTCCTCCAAAGGGAGGAGATCTTATTGGCAGTCTAAGAGAATAACTTTACCCACAAGGAGCAAAAAATACCCTTCGGCAAGCACCTTCTCCTCAGGTATACACAGTTCAAGATTTTAAATATCTAGGAAGACAATATTCAGAAGAAAATAAGTATGAAGAGTGAAGATATAATGATAGATGGCACTGAGACAATATAATATTTCTCTATTCTCAATATGGTGCCACACATTCCCACAAATTAACATGGGCCTGAAAGAAATCAGACTGTGGTCAAATAAGAATTTGAATTTAAAATGCTGTAAGATGTGTTTCTCACTAACTATGGCATTTTGCATGGAAGCTTAAGAAAGATATTATGATTTGAAAATGCTTACTATCATAAAACAATAAGGCAAAAGGATCCTTAATAGAGCAGTACATCATTTGTTTTTCAAACAAGTGAGTTGAAAACAAAAGAATTGAGTTTCCCCAAATGGCATGATCGTTACATGGCAGATTTCAGAGCAGAATTAGAAATTTATGACTTCCAATAGTCTTTTCCAGATTATTTGGGATTAAAGCGTGAATTCTGATTTGAGGATTTATGAAAATAATTTACAGTTCCACCCTCAGAGACCATCTGGGTACTCTCTGAGTACTGAGATATCATGGAGGTTACAAAGAAGGGTAAGAGAATTTCTGCTCTAAAGTATGTGTGGCCTAAACACAATATGATTATCTGGGTCCGTCACCCATAGAAAGTGTGACTTTAGATAATATTTTGCAGAAAATATTATAAATGAATTTTTAAATAGAGTTTTATATTTACTTCCATTTGAATACCAAAAGTAATTATCTATGTGCATGAATAATCTTAGGAAAAGGAGACCATCTGTTTAGTTCAGTTTCTTTACCTGTATTATGGGAGAACTAACTCATACTTGTCATGAATGATATCGTATTTCAATGAGACAACATGAGCAAGACATTCAGAATTGTGCCAGGAGCATAGTATACACCCAGCGAATGTTGGTTTCCTTGAGGAATAGTATTCCTTGAGGAATATGAAAATCTTTCTAATCAATCTCTATGACTGACTATCTCAAATCCTTTTTGCATAAAACAGGGCATGAATTCATGGATACACAAAGTGCTCAGGGATAAATTCTAGGACAGTGTTTGAAAATGTGCATTCAATTATTATTACTTTGCCTTGGCCTTGTCAAAATGGCCACATGATTTCAGGTCTCCAGCCCTTTGTGTGTCAACCTTAATGAGGTTGGTTTTCAGTTTTATTGGATAACAAAGAGCCCAACAATCACCTCCCTGTACTTGAGTTCTTCCTTCAAAGACTTACTCTATTGGGTGGAATGACATTCCCCCAAATTCACATCTACCTACAACTTATGAATATGACCTTATTTGGAAATAAGGTCTCTGCAGATGTAATCAAGTTAAGAGGAAGTTATTGTGCATTAGCATGGGCACTGAATCCAGTATGATTATTGTTCTCATAAGAGAAAACAGAGACATAGATGGGAAGGGAAGATGGACATGGGAGGCTGGAGACAGAGTTTGAAGATAGACATCTGCATCTGCCATAAACCAAGGAACGAATGACAAGGCCTGTAGGCAACCACCAGATGAGGCAAGGATCTTCCCCTAGAGTCCTCGGAGAGACCATGGCCCTGCTGACTCCTTATTCTCAGACTTCTAGTCTGCAGAATTGAAAGAGAATGCCTTTCTCTTGTTTGGGGCCATCCAGTTTTTGGTCATTTGTTTCGGCAGCCCCAGGAAATGCAAAGGTCATGGATGTTTGCCAATGATTATGTAAACCATCCTCTGTGTTGTACCAATTGGGCAGCAACTCTCTAGTAACCCTCATTTGGGCCTAAGGGTAGGACTTGGACTTCTAAAATCTGCATCATTCCTGTTCAGGGAGACTGTTGAAAACTAGTCACCTCTAGTATCCTTTCTAAGGAGTACAGACTTATTTTCTCCCATTGAGCCTCACCACTCAGGCTCTCTCTGAGATCAGATAGGTTTCCATTCCTAATGAAGCAGAGAAATGCAAAATCCAGAAGGCCTTGGAGAAATACCATAAGGGGACAATCTATGACAACTGGGAATTTCAGGCAAGAAAATATTCATGGCTAATTGACCTTGGGGATATTAAAGTGGGCTTTAGGATTTGGAACTTCCCTTTCTGAGCTTCTGCCTTGACCCCTTCTATCCTGGTTGCACATGAGACAGAATTGGAGAAATGGATTTCTGTTCACAGGAGCATTTTGCTCCCACAAGACTTTTCAGTTAATCTTGGATTAAGCACATAATGTCCAGACTTGTTAAGGTCTGGCTTCACTTGTACACTGTTATATTGGAATACAAAGGGCAGCATATGAAAATATAAATAAATCTCAGAATGGAAGTAAAAAGCACATACACAATTATATTAATGCTGATCCATATGCTTCATTTGACTCTTCCATTCTAGTGTGCAGTCTATTAATAACCTATTACAGTAATTTTCAAACTAGGCCTTTGTATCTTTCCTCATTCAACCTGTCCTTTCAATAAATAAGAGATATGCAGGCCTGACCTGGAATTGAAGCCACAAAAATGAAGAATACAAGACTTCTGTCTTCAAGAACTCATGTTTTTATAAGGGAAACACACACACACACACACACACACACACATACACAATTTAAGGATAAAAAGTAAATTTAAAAGGACCATGGTTATAAAAAAATCAATTAATTTTTCTTCAGAGGGTCAGATCAGTCTTCAGGGAAAAATGAGGGAATATTTGAGCTGGTCTTAGAAAGTGTGCAAGTGTGAGAAAGAAAGGAAGAGAAATAATGAGAGAGAGACAGAGTAGAGAGAAAGAAAGAAGAGAGACAGAGACAGAGAGAGAAACAGAGAGAGAGGGAGAGACAGAAGGGGAGTGGAGAGAGGGAAAGAGGGGAAGAAAGTGAAAGAGAGAGAGAAAAGACAAAGCTAGGGCTCTGAAATCCATGACCTATCCTAGAAACACTGCATTCAGACCAGATTAATCTACCTGTAGCACTGCTCTAACCATCTCCTCTACTTATAAAACATCACTGTCTGCCTTAATTAGCCACCCATTGCTTCCACAGTGAGGTCCCATCACCTGGAATTTAAGACCTCCCATGAATGTACCTCAGTTTTATTCCTGTTACTGCCCTCCCCCATCTCATTCTCTGCTCCATATGTATAATGTCTCCCAGGTCTTTGCTACCATAGCTCCAGGAAGCCAACCCTACTCCCTTCACACTTCTCCTCACCATGGCCCATGTTTCAAAACCACCTCTTCAGGAGGTCCTCCTTTTTTCTCTCGGTTAGTGATGTTCTTCCCGTTTCCAAATTCCCAAAGCACCTCATCTCTTCCTCTCTTATGACATGTATGATAGATTTTGTTATATTTTCCACATATTTGCTGCCTTCACAGCTGTGCCCAACCCTGCAGCTCCTCCCTGGAGTCCCACTGGCACTGGACATGGCCAGTGACTTCCTCAGCCTCACAGAACATGAGAGGGAGTGACTTGCTACTTCTGTGCAAAAGCTCTAAGGAGCTCCACGTGGTGTGGCCATGGGGCCAACATGTCCCAAGAAGAGCTGTTCCTTCTGCCTGATTCCAAGAATGTCAAGAGCATGGAGCAGAAATGCAGCTGACCTATGAATGACTCTTCTAAGCAAGAATTATTGGGAGCCACTGAGAGTTTGTGGTTGTATTATCAAAATGTAGTCCATCAAAAGATGATTTATACAAGAGATTTCATATTCTGCCTTAAATGATCAATGTTTGTATATGTGTATTTTCTTCTTAATTACAGTATAAGGTCCTTACAGAATCTGTGTGTGACCCATCTTTTAATTTATTACTCTTGTCACAGTGCCTGGTGTCCAGTAGTTGCTTACTACACATTTATTGACTCATTTAATAAATGAATGTAGGAAATGGGTGTGCAATGCACTGGCATGAACACACAGAGGGTGAAGCAGGCAAGCTGTGACGATGAGAATGGAAGAACCAGCTCATTTTCTAGTTTCAGTTAGGCTTGACTCTTTATCCTTAGTGCTCCTTGCCCTGCTGGGCTATATCAACTAGCCAGTTGGAGATTTATTTTTAATCTAGAGATTCAGTTTACAGTTTTCAAGATAAAGAACAGAATTCATTTTGAGAATTAGACTATGAAAACTGAGAGATTAGGTTAACAAAGTTACATTTCAGGATAAAGATCTATTAATATCTTAACCTGATATGATAAAATAACAGATGTGGTGACCATTATGAGGAGTAGCCTGATCTCCAGGTCTCTTAGAGGACACCTGGGAAGTTATAGGAGGTAGATTGTAGATGTGCTAGAAGGTTCATTAAGTCTCCTTGGAGTCATGGTGGGGACCAGTGCTTCTTCCATCTTAATGTGCTTGCTAAAATGCAAATTCTCATAGGGATGTTAATGGAGAGGCACTGAGAACACATTTCAAACAAGTTCTTAGACACTGTCGCTGGTCCTTGGATCACCCTCTGAGTAGCAAAGTATTGAAGACTCTGGTGTTGAGTTGGCCATGGGACACTATCATTGATACCTTGTAGCAAAGTTGGTCTTGGTTCCTGATGGGAGCGTGGGACACAGCTAACATTTATACCATTGGGGAAAGTCTGTGTTTCTGTACTTTCCTCAAAGTCAGAAAGGAAGCAGTTTGCTTGTGATGCACAGTGGACCTCATGGCCAAGAAGTTAAAAGCACCAGGACTGGAAATAAAGTCTTGGGTTCAAATTTCAGCTCTTTTGTCTAATGGCTGGGCAACCTTGAGCAGTTTCTTAACCTCTCAGAGCCTCCATTTCCTTGTTTGTAAAAAGAGAGAATATCAAAAAGTAGCTTAGATACTGGAAGGGACTAAGCCCTCTTACAACTTGGCATCAGGATCAAGATGTTAAAATAACTCTCTTCCTACTGAAGTTTGGACCTGGGTGCAAATTTAAAAGATGTCATACCAAAGTAGATATGGTGGAGATGCCCGCCTGCAACAGTTACAGAAATTGTTTATAAAGTAGTTACCTGTTTTTTTGATCCCCTCACTGACTTCAAATAAAACAAGAATTGAGAACAGAAAAGAAGGGAGGGTTTGGAAGGAGATATCTTTGTAAAGAGGTGTTGCAGTACCATGTTGCATTATCCCTCACTCCTCCAGTAGGGTTGGGGTGCTGCCTTTTCATCATAAGCCCAGCGAGAGTTTTCCATGGGCCAACTGGAGTACATGCAATGCATCTCCTGCATTTGGGAGACATGGAAGACTTGAGTCTGATACCTAGAACACTACATAAGCCTGTCATGACAAATGTAGTTTGCAGCAACCTGTCTGTGCTCCCAGTTTTGTTGGGTCCATTTCTCATGGAGCAGAGTGGGGAGATAGAGGGACAGCCAGACACACACACACACACAGACAGAGGGAGAGGAAGGCCAGGCACATGACCATCTTGGGTGCTGTACAGAAGAAAGTAAAGAAATCCAGCAGTAAGAAGGCTAACATGAGATCCCTAGGGGTTCCCCACTTGGACTAGGGTGTGACTTTTAGGATCAAAGTAACAACACAAATAGTCTTTGGTGATGGAAACTCCTGAGAACAAAGAAGGTGTCAACAAGAGAAGGGAAAAGAAGGAGTAAGCCTCATTCATCTTCCAGGTCCCAGCATGCAGTCAACCCTCTTCAATACCTGTCAATATGACCTTTCACTTTCTCTTTCCATTCCACCCTTTGCCTGTTCTGACCTGATCAGAAAACATCTAAGAAGTACAAGACAATAGGGAAGGAAAGGTCAGAAGGAAAAAGGAAGAAGTACCTACCATCTTCCTTAAGACTGCAGCTCTCAAGATGAGGGAGGGGAGATCTGATATTGAAAAAGTTTGACCTTTTGATTAAATCTTGGTCTGGATATTCTGACTTCAGAATCAAGACTTCTTAAAGTTATTATAAGAGCTATTACCTGTCTATTACCTAGGGATAGGCAGAAAATTCTTCAGCCTACTGAAGTTTTCATAAAGGGGCAATGGAGGGTAATCTCCTGAAATAATTGTAATGGCATAATGGGAGATAAATAATTAGCACAATATTAAGTTGCATTTGATTACATCACAGTTGTGCTTGTTCAAATACCAGTCAAATCTATCTTGGCAGCATAACTGAAGACCCATTCATGACAAGGCAAGGTCTGCATGTGGAAAGAAGCATCAGTGGGGGAAGGTGGGGAACTGTAAAGCCTATTGACGAGCAGGCTTGAGCCACTTAATATTCTCCATGGAAGCAGCTGTCTTGAGGGACTATGGCATCTCTAGACTTATGGAGGGTGAACTCAGGAACCAAAAAGCGGATTGTTTGCACCCAAAGAAGGAGACTAGGGGAGAGGGCATGGTATTCTCACTACCACTATAAATGTTAGCTAAGCTTCCTCTGTCTGCTCCCTTCCAGCCCCCCTTACCCAGCCCCAGGAAGCCTTTATAGTAGTTTTAGTATCTGGTTCAGGTTAACACAGGGCACATCAACAAGAGGGTGGTTGAGATACAAAGGCACTGTTTCCTGAGTTACCTGGAAAATCATGTGAATCCCTTCCTCCCTCATTCTTGCTCACAGTGGCAGCAATTACGCCGGTCTTCCTTCCCAGCTTCCTCACTCTTCACTGCCTGCCATCTTTAGAGAGCTGCTCCATTCTGATACCTGTCTTAGAATAATCTTGTGTCCTGGCTCTACTCTCTCCAGACAACCTTTCCTTCTGACTTACATCAAGGAGAAAGAAGGTGTAGGAGTTTTATGTGCTAAACACTAGAGAAAAGAGGAAATAAATCTGATAAAGCTTCTAGGAATGAGGCACTTCAAATTCTATCACATTCTTCTTTAGCATAGAAAGGGGTTGTAGGATCTTATACATTAAAATGTGTGACAACTGCAAATCTGTTGAGGCTGTGTATCACCAGCCCCAGGGTGTCACGGCATAGGCTCGCTTCCTTAGAAAGCACACTGTGGTAGGAAGAGCACAAGCTTTGGGATTGGACATGTGTATGCTTGAATTCCAATTCTGACAGCAGTTAGATTTTGTACATTTATGCACTTAGCCATTTATTACTACAGTACACTTTATCAAAGGACCTACTGTGTGGGGAGTGCTGGAGAGATACTGACGCCACACTGCTCTAGGAAATGAGTGCTTGTCCTCAAGCAACTTTAGCATAGTGAAGGAGATGGACATTGTGACAAGTAGACTGCAGTGTGACTAGCACAAAAACTGAAATATATGGAGGTCTTCCTATTATCCACATGAGGAAGAAATGCCCTTCACTGAGACAGAAGTAGAGGATGAATGTGAGCTTACAGTTGGACATTGGGCTGAGTGGAGGACACTAGGTGTTTGTTAATTGACGGAGGATTGGAAAGACATGGTGATTCTGAAGGTGTGTGAATTTCCTATTCTTAGCACAGGGTGGTAATGAGAAGAGGTGGGAGATAAGGGTGGAAAGGCAGACATGGGCAAGATCATGAGATTGTGGGGGGCCTTATAAGCCATGCTAAGGAGTTTATAGTTACCCTACATACAACAAAAACCACTAAAGAGTTTCATGCAGGGAAAAGCCATGGCCATATTAATATTTTAGAAATATTTCTCTGAATGAAGTGTTTGAAGGGAGAGATTGAAACCAAGAGGAAAGTTAGGATATTATTGCAACAGTTTGGGTGAGAGAAGGCAAATTGCTAAACTGAAGTGGGAATAGAGGGGAGAAGTGTGAAGTTAGGTACCCAGAGTAGCAGATCTAGAGACAAGGGTTTGAATGCAAGTCATTTATTTGGGAGAATATAGAAATAAGATAGTAAGCTGAAGAAGTGGCAGAAAGAAGGAAGCCAAGACACAAAGCAAAAATGATTCAGTTACCACTATGGACTTGAGGCTGAATTCTACTGAGAACCTGTGCAGAGTGTGTTAACTGTTGTCCCATGGGGGGGGTATTTACTCACTAATTCTCATTTGTCATTGGTGGGAAGCTCTCCTGAGGGCATTAGCTCGCTGATACTTTAGGCCCGTCCTACACATATGCAGAGGAAACTTCTGAAGAGATAGAAGACTTTAGGCAGGGAATTGTGAGTGCTTGAAACCAGAAGCCATTGATGTGCTCAGCAATAAGTGTCAAGGAGATACAGGCAGGGCATCAACAATGTCTGCAAAAGGAGGTGACAAGCTAAGAGGCAGAATGAATAAAGCACTGGACTCAGGGCACCTGGGTGGCTCAGTCAGTTAAGCATCTGCCTTCAGCTCAGGTCATGATGTCTCAGCAGGGGATTTCCCTCTCCCTCTGCCTGCTGCTCCCGTTGCTTGTGCTCTTTCTCTCTCTGTGTTAAATAAATAAAATCTTAAAAAAAATGAAGAGTTGGATGCAGGAGATAAAGGAGAGGGAATAGTCTAAAATAATTTTCAAATTTCTCATGGGAGTAACCAGAAGAAAATTAATTTTAATTAAGTCCTGAATGAGAGTAAGGAAGAGTAGAAGATTGAGGATAAAAAAATGAATTTGGAAAGTTTCTTAAGCCCTGTGAGTTTTAAGTTCTATTTTTGAAATATAAAGTTACCTGTATATTCACTATTTGCAGATGACATTTTACTGTATGTGGAAAACCCTAAAGACTCCACCAAAAAGCTACTATAACTGAAAAATAAAATCAGTAAGGACATAGGATATAAAATCAATGCACAGAAATCTATTGCATTTCTATACACTAATAACGAGGCAGCAGAAAGAGAAATTAAGAAAGCAATCTCACTTACAATTCTGCCAAAAATAATAAAATACCTAAGAATAAGCTTAACCAAAGAGATGAAAGACCTGTGTTCTGAAAACTATAAAATGCTGATGAAAGAAACTGAAGATGACACAAACAAATGGAAAGATATTCCACACTCATGGATTGGAAGAACAAATATTGTTAAAATGTCTATACTACCCAAGAAAATCTACAGATTTAATGCAATCCCTATCAAATACTAACAGCTTTCTTCACAGAACTAGAACAAATAATTTACATGAAATCACAAAAGACCCTGAATAGCTAACACAGACTTGAAAAAGAAAAACAAAACTGGAAGTATCACAACTCCAGACTTCAAGTTATACTACAAAGCTGTAGTCATCAAAACAGTATGGTACTGGCACAAAAATAGACACATAGATCAATGGAGCAGGACAAAAAGGCCGAAAACAAACCCATGATTATATAGTCGATTAATCTTTGACCAAAGAGGCAAGAATATGCAATGGGAAAAAGACAGTCTCTTCAACAAATGGTAAAGGGAAAACTGGACCGCAACCACTCCCTCACATGTTACATAAAAATAAACTCAAAATGGATTAAGGTCCTAATTGTTAGACCAGAAGCCATAAAAATCCTAGAAGAGAGCACATACAATAATTTCTGACATTGGCCATAGCAACATTTTTCTAGATATGTCTCCTGAGGCAAGGGAAATAAAAGCTAAAATAAACTTTTGGGACTACATCACAATAAAACACACACACACACACACACACACACACACACACACACACACTTCTGTACAACAAAGGAAACAAACAATAAAACTAGATATCTTACTGACATACCTGATAAAGGGTTAGTATCCAAAAGATATGAAGAACTGATACAACTCAATTCCCAAAAAACAAATAATCCAATTTAAAAATGGGCAAAAGACATGAACAGACATTTCTCCAAAGAAGACATCCAGATGGCCAACAGACACAGGAAAAGATGCTCAACATTACTCATAATCAGGGAAATGCAAATCAAAACTACAATGAGATATCACCTCACACCTCTTGGAAGGTAATAGTACACTGTATGTTAACTAACTGGAATTTAAATAATAACTTAAAAAACCCAAACACAAGAAACAAGTGTTGGCAAGGATGTATGGAGAAAAAGGAACACTCATGCACTGTTGGTGGGAATGCAAACTGGTGCAGCCACTGTGGAAAACAGTATGGAGATTCTTCAAAAAATTAAAAATAGAACTACCCTATGATTCAGCAATCACACCACTTGGTATTTACCTAAAGAATACAAAAACACTAATTTGAAAGGATATGTGCACTCTTCTGTTTATTGCAGCATTATTTACAATAACCAAATTATGGAAGCAGCTCAAGTGCCCATTGACAGATGAATGGATAAAGAAAATGTGATATATATAATACAATGGAATATTATTCAGCTATAAAAAAGAATGAAATCTTGCCATTTGCAACCACATGGATGGAGCTAGAGAGTATAATGCCAAGCAAAATAAGTCAGAGAAAGACAAATACCATATCATTTTACTGTTATGTGGAATTTAAGAAACAAATGAGCAAAGGGAAAAAAAGACACACAAACCTAAAAACAGACCCTTAACTGTAAAGATCAAACCGAGGGTTACTAGAGGGGTAGTGGGGGGATGGGTGAAATAGGTGAAGGGGTGAGTACACTTATCATGATGAGCATTATGTATAGAATTATTGAATCACTACATTGTACACCTGAAACTAATATAACAAAATATGTTAACTATATTGGAATTAAAACTAAAAACTTGATTAAAAAAATCTGTTATGGTGTTGGTATAAGGAGGAATTGATCCAATATTTATAAAAAGCCCTATTCAGTACCTAGCATGAAATTAGTGTTCAGTAATAAGTAATATTTATTCTTTGCTTACTATGTGAGGAGATACAATTTTACATACTTAATGTAAATTATCCTGTTTAATCTATAGAAGTTTATGGTGCCATTATTATTCCCATTTAACAGACGAGAAAACTGAAACATAGAAGGCTAAATAGTTATGTTTAAGTGGTTATTGTAGCAATCCACTGTGTTTTGCAAGAACAATAATAGAATTTTCTAAGATTATGCTAATATTTCCATTCATCTATTTGTCTATCCATCCATCATCCTTTGCTCACAAGGATTTACTGAGTGCCAACTATGGACCAAGCATTTCTTGGCACCTAAAATTTTGCCATTGTTGAAGTTCTCCTTCATAGAACAATATAGTACAAACCTTGTTCCTCTATATAATAACCTTTTGAATTGTTAGAAAAGATTGGTAGGGGAGGGCAGAGAGAAAGGGAGCGAGCCTTAAGTAGACTCTGCACTGAGGATGGAGCCCAACATGGGGTTTGAGCGCATGACCCTGAGATCATGACCTGAGCTGAAACCAAGAGTCCGGCACTCAACTGACTGTGCTGCCACCCAGGTGCCTCAATTACCTTTTGAGTTTTTTTAATATAGCTATTAAAGTGTCTAGTAGAGAAAGTGTGGTTCAAAGAAGAAAATGAGTAGAACTTGACTGTACATAGAGCTATTTCTTATCATGCTCAATAATTTCATCTTTGTAATTTCATTTGATCCTCTGGGTATGAAAAAATAGGCAGTGTTAATCTCATTTCAAAGACTGATAATTCTTAGGTTAGGTTCCCCAGGAAAGAGACTCTGAGACAGATTTAAGTGCAGGTTATTTACTTGGGAATGCTCCTAGGAACAAAACCTATAAAGCAATGAAGGGGTAAGATTGGCAGAGAGAGAATTTGAACAGCAGTGCTATTGTGACAGAGGCTTCAGGTAATCCCATACGGGGTTTTCTGGAGCTGAGATGGTTTATTAGAAATATTCTGCATGATGTAAGAGGGTCCAGCCTTTGGACTTCCAGTGTCCATTCATTGTATGTAGACTATCTCCTGGTAAGGAGAATAATCTGGATAAGCCTCTATGCTTGGGAGGAATTCCACAGGAATGATGGCTGGGAACTGCTGCTGGCAGTGTTGTGGTCTTCAAGTTGGGATCTTGGATCTTGGTGGCATGTAACAGTATCCTTTACACTCATGGTGAGAGAAACTAAGAGATTTAGCCATGTTTAACAGTAAGTGTCAACTCTTTGCACGCAAATGCCTGTGTTCTCTCTACTATCGTGTGAACAAAACTGGAATTTTTAGTTCAATAGGATTAAACCAGGATCATGTAGCTGCAGAAAAAACTAAAAATGGACTTGGACTGAATTATTAGAATTAGAATAGCCAAAACTATGGGGGGCGGAGCAAGATGACGGAGGAGTAGGAGACCTGGATTTCATCTGGTCTCAGGAATTCAGCTGGATAGGGATCAAACCATTCTGAACACCTACGAACTCAACAGGAGATCAAAGAAAAGAATAGCAACAACTCTCTGAACAGAAAAGCAACCACTTTCTGGAAGGTAGGATGTGCGGAGAAGTGAATCCGAGGCAATATTCGGGAAGATAGATGGTGGGGGAGGGGGCCTCCATTGGCCGCTTCAGGCAACTGATAGAGCAGTGGAGCACAAAATCAGAACTTTTAGAAGTTGACTCCACTGAAGGACGTCGCTCCAGTGGCTAAGCTAGGGGTGGAACCCTCACAGGACAGTGTGGTCTCAGGACCCTCGAGGTCACAGGAAGACGGGGGGTGCCTGAGTGCGGCAGAGCTCTCAGGTATCGGAGCGGGGAAGCCGGCTGCAGAGACGGAGCCGAGGCGCGGGCTCTCAGCTCGGGGTGGCCATAAACTGTGATCCGCGGCACAGTTGGACCACTGCTCCTCCAGCAGGGACCCAACAAGCGGCAGAGCCGGGGAGACTCCCCTTCTTTCCCCCAGGAGGAGCGGTGTGGGAGCGCACCGCAGGGATCTGCTGGGTTTGGAGACTCCGCACGGGGTCGGGTGCCAGAGATAGAAACGCTCGGTCACAGGCCGGGTGAGCAAGGAGTGCGGCCAGAGACCGGGGAGACGGGAGTGACTGATTGCTTTTCTCTGGGGGTGCACTGAGGAGCGGGGCCCTGAGTTCTTGACTCCTCCAGGGCGGAGATTGGGAGGCCGCCATTTTCACTGTCATCCTCCAATGTTGTACGGAAAGCGTACAGGGAACAAAAGCTCCCGAGAGCAAACCTGAGCAGATTGCTTAGCCGGGACCAGCAAGGGCAGGGCAATTCCACTTCTGGCAAAGATATGTGGGAACCAGGCAACAGGTCCCTCCCCCAGAAGATCAGCATGAACAGCCAGTCAAGACCAAGTTTACTGATCAATGAGAACGGGAGAACTCCAGCGCTAGGGGAATACTGCACATAAAATTCATGGCGTTTTTACCATGATTCATTAGTCTTTTAAAGTTAATTTTTTTTAGCTGTTTTTTTTTTTTTGAATTTTTCTTTTTCCCCTTTTCAACCAACATCTTATCAATCCCTTTTTTTAAAAAAACATTTTTACTTTTCATTTTTAGAGTCATATTCTATCCCTTCATAGTAGTTACCCTTATTTTTGGCAGATATATATATATATATATATATATATATTTGTTCTCTCTTTAAAATTTTGAGATACAGTTTCTTCTAACATATCAAAATATACCCTAAATCTCTAGTGTATGGCTTTGTTCTAGTCATCTGCCTGATCACATTCTCTCCCCCCTTTTTTTCTTTTCTTTCTTTCTTTCCTTTTTTTAAATCCTCTTCTTTCTTTTCCAAACATCTTCTTATCAATTCCTTTTTTAAAATTTTTTATAATTTTCATCTTTACAGTTCATATTCCATCCCTTCATTGTATCAACCCTTATTTTGTACATATATAAGTCTTTCTTTCTTTAAAATTTTAGGACACACTTTCTTCTAACAGACTAAAATACACCTAAAATCTAGTGTGTGGCACTGATCTATGCACCAGCCAGATCATATTTGATCATATTCTGTTTTTTTTGTTTTGTTCTGTTTTTGTTTGTTTTTATCTTTTTCTTTTTTTTTTTCTCTTTCCTTTTTCTTTCTTTCCCGTTCTCTTCCCCTGGTTTCAAGTATTTTCTGATTTGATTGGAGTATATTTGCTGGGGACGTTGTAAACCTGTTAGCATTTTGTTCTCTCATTCATCTATTCTCCTCTGGACAAAATGACAAGATGAAATAAATCACCTCAACAAAAAGAACAAGAGGTAGTACTCTCTGCCAGGGACCTACTCAATATGGACATTAATACGATGTCGGACCTAGAGTTCAGAATCATGACTTAAAGATACTAGCTGGGATTGAAAAAAGCATGGAAGTTATTAGAGAAACCCTTTCTGGAGAAATAAAAGAACTAAAATCTAACCAAGTCGAAATCAAAAAGGCTATTAATGAGGTGCAATCAAAAATGGGGGCACTAACTGCTAGGATAAATGAAGCAGAAGAGAGAATCAGCGATATAGAAGATGAAATGATCGAAAATAAAGAAGCTGAGAAAAAGAGAGAGAAACAACTACGGGATCACGAGGGCAGAATTAGAGAGATAAGCAATAAGCTAAGATGAAACAACATTAGAATAATTGGGATCCCAGAAGAAGAAGAAAGAGAGAGAGGGGAAGAAGGTATATTGGAGCAAATTATAGCAGAGAACTTCCCTAATGTGGGGAAGGAAACAGGCATCAAAATCCAGGAAGCACAGAGAGCCCCTCTCAAATCAATAAACATAGGTCAACACCCTGACATCTAATAGTAAAACTTACGAGTCTCAGAGACAAAGAGAAAATTCTGAAAGCAGCTCAGGAGAAGAGATCTGTAACCTACAATGATAGAAAGATTAGATTGGAAACAGACCTATCCACAGAGACCTGGCAGGCCAGAAAGGATATATTCAGAGCACTGAACAAGAAAAATATGCAGCCAAGAATACTATATCCAGCTAGGCTGTCATCGAAAATAGAAGGAGAGATAAAAATCTTCCAGGACAAACAAAAACTAAAGGAATTTGCAAACACGAAACCAGCCCTACAAAAAATATTGAGAGGGGTCCTCTAAGCAAAGAGAGAGCCTAAAAGCAGCATGGACCAGAAAGGAACACAGACAATATACAGTAACAGTCACTTTACAGGAAATACAATGGCACTAAATTCATATCTTTCAATAGTTACCCTGAATGCAAATGGGCTAAATGCCCCAATCAAAAGACACAGGCTATCAGATTGGATTAAAAAACAAGACCCATCCATATGCTGTTTGCAAGAGACTCATTTTAGACCCAAAGACACCCCCACATTGAAAGTGAAGGGCTGGAAAACCATTTAGTGTGCTAATGGACACCAAAAGAAAGCTGGGGTGGTAATCCTTATATCAGACAAATTAGATTTTAAACCAAAGACTGTAATAAGAGATGAGGAAGGACACTATATCATACTTAAAGGGTCTATCTAACAAGAAGATCTAAAAATTGTAAATATCTATGCCCCTAACATGGGAACAGCCAAGTATATAAGGCAATTAATAACAAAAGCAAAGAAACACATTGACAACGATAAATAATAGTGGGGGACTTTAACACCCCCCCAACTGAAATGGACAGATCATCTAAGCAAAAGATCAACAAAGAAATAAAGACTTTAAATGACACATTGGACCAAATGGACTTCACAGGCATATTCAGAACATTCCATCCCAAAGCAACGGAATACACATTCTTCTCTAGTGCCCATGGAACATTCTCCAGAATAGATCATATCCTAGGTCACAAATCAGGTCTCAACTGGTACCAAAAGATTGGGATCATTCCCTGCATATTTTCAGACCACAAAGCTTTGAAACTAGAATTCAATCACAAGAGGAAAGTCAGAAAGAACTCAAATACATAGAGGCTAAAGAGCATCCTACTAAAGAAGGAATGGGTCAACCAGGAAATTAAAGAAGAATTAAAAAAATTCATGGAAACCAATGAACATGAAAACACAACTGGTCAAAATCTTTGGGATGCAGCAAAGGCAGTCCTGAGAGGAAAGGATATAGCAACAAGCCTTTCTCAAGAAACAAGAAAGGTCTCAAATACACAACCTAACCCTACACCTAAAGGAGCTAGAGAAAAAACAGCAAATAAAGCCTAAACCCAGCAGGAGAAGAGAAATAATAAAGATCAGAGCAGAAATCAATGAACTAGAAACCAAAAGAACAGTAGAACAGATCAACAAAACGAGGAGATGGTTCTTTGAAAGAATCAACAAGATTGATAAACCCCCGGCCAGAGTTATCCAAAAGAAAAGAGAAATGACCCAAATCAACAAAGTCATGAAAGAAAGGGGAGAGATCACAACCAACACCAAAGAAATACAAACAATTATAAGAACATATTATGAGCAACTCTATGCCAGCAAATTAGATAACCTGGAAGAAATGGGTGCATTCCTAGAGATGTATCAGCTATCAAAATTGAACCAGGAAGAAATAGAAAACCTGAACAGACCTATAACCACTAAGGAAATTGAAGCAGTCATCAAAAATCTCCCAACAAACAAAAGCCCAGGGCCAGATGGCTTCCCAGGGGAATTCTACCAAACATTTCGAGAAGAATTAATACCTATTCTCCTGAAACTGTTCCAAAAACTAGAAATGGAAGGAAAACTTCCAAACTTATTCTATGAGGCCACCATTACCTTGTTCCCCAAACAAGACCAAGACCCCATCCAAAAGGAGAATTACAGACCAATATCCTTGATGAACATGGATGCAAAAATTCTCACCAAAATACTAGCCAACAGGATCCAACAGTCCATTAAAAGGATTATTCACCATGACCAAGTGGGATTTATCCCTGGGCTGCAAGGCTGGTTCAACATCCGCAAATCAATCAACGTGATACAGTACATTAACAAAAGAAAGAACAAGAATCATATGATCCTCTCAATAGATGCAGAGAAAGCATTTGACAAAGTACAGCATCCTTTCTTGATCAAAACTCTTCAGAATATAGGGATAGAGGGTACATACCTCAATATCATAAAAGCCATCTATGAAAAACCTACAGCGAATATCATTCTCAATGGGGAAAAGCTGAGAGCTTTTCCCCTAAGGTCAGGAACGCGGCAGGGATGTCCACTATCACCACTGCTATTCAACATAGTATTAGAAGTACTAGCCACAGCAATCAGACAACAAAAAGAAATCAAAGGCATCCAAATCGGTAAGGAGGAAGTCAAAGTCTCACTCTTTGCAGATGATATGATACTTTATGTGGAAAACCCAAAAGACTCCCCCCCAAAACTGCTAGAACTCATACAGGAATTCAGTCACGTGGCAGGATATAAAATCAGTGCACAGAAACCAGGGTCATTCCTACACAACAACAACAAGACAGAAGAGAGAGAAATTAAGGAGTTGATCCCATTTACAATTGCACCCAAAACGATAAGATACCTAGGAATAAATCTAACCAAAGAGGCAAGTGACCTGTACTCAGAAAACTATAAAATACTCCTGAAAGAAATTGAGGAAGACACAAAGAAATGGAAAAACGTTCCATGCTCATGGATTGGAAGAACAAACATTGTGAAGATGTCAATGCTACCTAGAGCAATCTACACATTCAATGCAATCCCCATCCAAATACCATCCACTTTTTTCAAAGAAATGGAACAAATAATCCTAAAATTTGTATGGAACCAGAAGAGACCCCGTATAGCCAGAGGAATATTGAAAAAGAAAAACAAAGCTTGCGGCATCACAGTTCTAGACTTCCGGCTCTATTACAAAGTTGTCATCAGCAAGACAGTATGGTACTGGCACAAAAACAGACACATAGATCAATGGAACAGAACAGAGAGCCCACAAATGGACCCTCAACTCTATGGTCAACTCATCTTTGACAAAGCAGGAAAGAATGTCCAGTGGAAAAAAGACAGTCTCTTCAACAAATGGTGTTGGGACAATTGGACAGCCACATGCAGAAGAATGAAACTGGATCATTTCCTTACACCACACACAAAAATAGACTCCAAATGGTTGAAAGACCTAAACGTGAGACAGGAGTCCATCAAAATGCTAAAGGAGAACACAGGCAGCAACCTCTTCCACCTCAGCCGCAGCAACTTCTTCCTAGAAACATCGCCAAAGGCAAGGGTAGCCAGGGCAAAAATTAACTCTTGGGATTTCATCAAGATAAAAAGCTTTTTCACAGCAAAAGAAACAGTCCACAAAACCAAAAGACAACCGACAGAATGGGAAAAAATATTTGCAAATGACATATCAGATAAAGGGCTAGTATCCAAAATCTATAAAGAACTTATCAAACTCAACACCCAAAGAACAAATAATCCAAACAAGAAATGGTCAGAAGACATGAACAGACGTTTTTCCAAAGAAGACATCCACTGGCCAACAGACACATGAAAAAGTGCTCAACATTGCTCGGCATCAGGGAAATCCAAATCAAAACCTCAATGAGATACCACCTCACACCAGTCAGAATGGCTAGAATTAGCAAGTCAGGAAACGACAGATGTTGGTGGGGATGTGGAGAAAGGGGAACCCTCCTACACTGTTGGTGGGAATGCAAGCTGGTGCACCCACTCTGGAAAACAGTATGGAAGTTCCTCAAACAGTTGAAAATAGAGCTACCATCCGATCCAGCAATTGCACTACTGGGTATTTACCCCAAAGATACAAATGTAGGGATCCGAAGGGTCATGTGCACCCCAATGTTTATAGCAGCAATGTCCACAATAGCCAAACTGTGGAAAGAGCCAAGATGTCCATCGACAGATGAATGGATAAAGAAGATGTGGTATATATACACAATAGAATATTATGCAGCCATCAAAAGGAATGAGATCTTGCCATTTGCAATGACATGGATGGAACTGGAGGGTGTTATGCTGCGTGAAATAAGTCAATCAGAGAAAAACATGTATCATATGACCTCACTGATATGAGGACTTCTTAATCTCAGGAAACAAACTGAGGGTTGCTGGAGTGGTGGGGGGTGGGAGGGAGGGGGTGGCTGGGTGATAGACATTGGGGAGGGTATGTGCTATGGTGAGCGCTGTGAATTGTGCAAGACTGTTGAATTATAGATCTGTACCTCTGAAACAAATAATGCAATATATGTTAAGAAAAAAAAAAGCAGAAGATAGCAGGAGGGGAAGAATGAAGGGGGGAAAATCAGAGGGGGAGAGGAACCATGAGAGACGATGGACTCTGAAAAACAAACTGAGGGTTCTAGAGGGGAGGGGGGTGGGGGAATGGGTTAGCCTGGTGATGGGTATTAAAGAGGGCACGTTCTGCGTGGAGCACTGTATTATGCACAAACAGTGAATCATGGAACACTACATTAAAAACTAACGATGTCATGTATGGTGATTAACATAACAATAAAAAATTTTAAAAAAAGGAAAGACCAAAACTAGTCTGAGGAACAAGACCAAGAAAGGATATCTTTGATGAGGACTGCTTGAAGGAACCTGTAGTTTTTGACCAAATAATGAGGGCAATGTGTAAGCTGAATTCAGATATTCCAGTGGCCTCCCTCTGAAGAGGTATTAGAACCATAGAATCATATACTTTCAGAGTTGGAAGGAAGTTCAGAGACAATCTATTTAATTTGTGTCCCAAGTCTTGTTTTTTTGGTCAGTGAGTGTTCAGCTTCTTTATGAAAACTTCTGGTGACAGGAAACTCATCAGCTCCTTGTCAGAATAGTTCTAATCCTCAGAAAGTTTTCCTTTACATTGAACCAAGACTGTTTCATTACATTCATTATCACTCACTGGACTTGTTCTCTTCTATCCATTTAATACTCCTAGTACCCATGCTAAGTGACAGTCTTTAAAATGTTTGAAATTGGTTCTTTTATCCTGTTAAACTGACTGTCTGCAGGTTATCTCCAAGCTTTGTTTTCTCTGACTCTTCTCCAATACCTGCATTACTTATATGATTTTGATATTTTGAATGGATAACAGAAAGTACATGTGAAATTAATATGTAACAAAAGCCTATCATGTTAAATAGGAAGACTCCCAGAACAGTAGAGAATGAGCCAAATATAATACTTTAAAATTCCATTTGGATATATCACCTTGCAAATCATTTCAATTAGATTAAGAAAATCTAAGGGCTATCTAATGTCCCAGTTTTATTATTTCCATTGTTCTCCTATAAATAAGATATAAAGAGTTTTTTCCTTTTTTTTAAAGTTGGTATTTACATGCTAACCTGAGTTTTATATATATATATATATAGTTTGAATATTAGTTGTCAATTCTCAATGGAGGATTCACCTTCTAATGTAAAAGAAAAGTTTAAGCCCATCCTCTTGTATGAAGGGATTTTTAAAATGCTTTTAATATATCTGTTACAGAGGTCTCACCAGTGGTTTTGGCTATAGGACAACCAGCCATATTTATTTGTTTATTCATTGACTCCTATGTGTTGCTTACTATAATCAGGGTCTATTCTAGTTGCTATGGATGAAAAGTAAGTGGAACACTGCCCTGAGAGATAGAATTCATGTGAGAATGGAGGGGGAGTTGGAGAGACCCTCACAGAAAGCATGACCTCTGAGTTAGGCCATCAAAGTTGAGCTGATTTCCTTACATGGAAGATTAAAGAAAATGAATAGAATCATTGCATTTCATAGAGGGAAAATTTTTAGAAACCATCTATCTAACCTGTATTGTTTAAATGATGAAACTGAGGCTCAGAGAGATTAATTGGTTTCTTCAAGTTCACCCAAATTGTGGTAAAATAGGATGAGAGAACAAAACCACCCCAGTTATTTGTATACACTAACAATGAAAATTTCAAAAGAAGAAGTTTAGAAACCAATTCTATTTATAATAGCATCAAAAAGAATAAAAAACTCAAGAATAGACTTAACCAATGAGGTGAAAACCTTATACATTGAAAACTACAATATGTTGCTGAAAGAAATTAAAGACACAAATAAATGGAAAAACATGTTCATGTTCACAAATTGGAAAAATTAATACTGTTAAGATGTCAAGACGACCCAAAGTAATCAAATGATTCAGTGCAATTCTTATCAAAATCCCAATTTGCAGAAAGAGAAAATTCATCCTAAAATTAATATGAAATCTCAGGGGACTCCAAATAGCCAAAACAATCTTGAAAAAGGAGAACAAAGTTGGAAGTCTCACATTTCCTCCCTTCAAAACTTACTACAAAACTACAGCAACCCAAACAGTACAGTACTGGCATAAAGACAGACACCTAGACCAACAGAATAATAGAACAAAAAGCCCCCAAATAAGTCTTTGCATATATGGTTACATGATTTTTGACAAGGGTGCAAAGACCATTCAATGGCAAAAGGGCAGATAGCCCTTTCAGTAAATGGTGCTGGGAAGACTGGATATACACATGTAAGGAAATGAAGCTGGCTCCTTACCTTACACTTTATACAAAAATTAATTTAAAGTGAATCAAAGACCTAAACATAGGAGCTAAAACTGTGAAATGCTTAGAAGAAAACAAAGAGGGAAAATTCATGAAATCTGATTTGGCAATGATTTGTTGGATATGACACTGAAACCTACAGGCAACAAAAGAAAAACATAGATAAATAAATTGGATTTCATCAAAATTTAAAACTTTATGCATCAAAAGATCATCAACAAAGTGAAAATGTAGTCCACAGAATGGGAGAAAAAAATATTTGCATACCATATATCTGAGGATAATATCCAGATGATATCCAGGGTAATAAAGAACTCTATAACTGAACAACAATAACAGAACAATAACCTGATTAAAAAATGGGTAAAGAGGATTTAAAACTTCCAGTCTGACATGTAAGAATTTGAAGGTCAGTACTTTGTATTAATAATAACTAAAAAGTTGAAGAAACTGAAAAACCAGCTCTTCTTAGATCCATCAGAGCAGTGCGGTCACAGGGCAGACTGCTGCTCCTAAAATTGGACAGACAGGGGAAACAGAAAATCACAACTCACCAGAACAGAAACCCATACGCAGAAATCTCTGTTGGAAATAGTACCAGGGTAGGAAAACCTAAACTGCAACTGGCCAATTGCTGGAGGTTCAGCGTAGACAAGTCTGTGAGTTAAAACTCTGGGGGGTGGGTGCTTTTTTTTTTTTTTTTACCTCCTGGAGCTCTACCAGGTTCTCATGGTGAGTATCAGAGAAAACATGCCATTTAAAAACATACCAGAGTGTTCTTTTCTTTGGAAAGAGGGCTGCCCTCAAAAGAATCTATTTGACCAGAGTCTAAACTATTGGGATTTATCAGAGCCTACCCACCCTGGAGAAAGGGAAATACCCAACTCCAGCTTAGTCTGGCCTTCCACAAAAGGAGGGGAGAGAAATCTTGCATTCCAGCCCCCACCAGCCTCCCAAATTTGGGAGGGGGATACCCAAGTTCAGCCTCTTCCAGACATTTTGTCCTACCCAAGGCAGGGAAAAATTGAAAGTTACCTTTGGGGTTTACAGCCCAGGGGCACACACTCACTAAAAGGCTGAGTGACTGGAGTTAGTCATTTCACTGAATCACAAGACTATAAAATACTTCCCCTCTCCCTCACTTTATCATCACATTACTAAAGTCTTATTTACCTGAGTTCTTTTCACATGGTACATCATATTCTGCTTTCAACAACAACAACAACAATAACAACAACAACAAAACAAGTCATACAATAAGGCAAAAAACACAGTTTGAAGATATGGAAAAAGCATCAGAACCAGACTCAGATATGGCAGGGATGTTGGAATTGTCAGACTATAAATTTAAAACAATTGTGATTAATATCCTAAGAGCTCTATTGGAAAAATTAGACAAGATACAAGAACAGATGGGTAATGGAAGCAGAGAGGTGGAACTCCTAAAAAAGAATAAAAAAATACTAAAGATCAAAAATGCTGTGAAAGAAATGAAGAATGCCTTTGAAAGGCTCATTATTAGACAGAAAACACCTAAGGAAAGAATCTCTGAGTTTGAGGATATATCATTCGAAACTTCCAAAATTGAAAAGCAAAAGGAAAAAAAACCTGAAAAAAATGAAACTGAATATTCAAGAACTGTAGGACAACTACAAAGAGTAGAACATATGCATAATGCTAATACTAGGAGGAGAAGAAAGACAGAAAGAAATGAAAACAATATTTGAAGGAATAATGACCAAGAATTTACCAGATTGCTATCCGGCACTTTTATGGACCGAATTGTGTCCTTCTCCAAGTTCATATATTGAAGCACTAAACTAATGTGATAAGGCGTATAATGAAGTAAAGAAAATTTAAGAGAACTCATGAGGGTGGGACATAACCTGATGGGATGTGTGTCCTTGTAAGAGAGGAATAGACCCTAGAGATCCTATCTTTCTTTCTTCATGCTTGCACAGAGATGAGTCCATATGAGTATATATAGAGAAAGCAGCCATCTACATGATGGAAATAGAGGTCTCACCAGAAAGCAACTCTGATGGCACGTTGATCTTGGAATCCTAGCATCAGAACTGTGAGAAAACAAATCTTTCTTGTTTGAGCTACCCAGTCTATATATTTTGTTGCAGCAGCCTGAGCAGACTAATACAAACACCAAACCACAGATCCAGGAAATTCAGAGAACATCAGGTAGACTAAATGCCAAAAAAATTACACCTAGGCATATCATATACAAACTGCAGAAAATCAAGATAAAGGAAAAATCTTGAAAAAAAGCCCAAAGTGGCTGGGTGGGGGCACCTTACTTATAGAGAAGCAAAGATAAAAATTACATTCAACTTCTTTTTAGAAACCATGTAAGTGGGGAGGCTGGGTGGCTCTGTTGGTCAAGCAACTGCCTTCGGCTCTGGTCATGATCCTGGAGTACCAGGATCGAGTTCCGCATCAGGTTCCCTGCTCAGCAAGGAGTCTGCTTCTCCCTCTGACCCTCCCCTTTCTTGTGTTCTTTCTCTCTCATATAAATAAATAAAAATCTTAAAAAAGAAAAGAAACGATGTAAGCAAGAAGAGAATAGAGTGAGGGCGCCTGGGTGGCTCAGTTGGTTAAGCGACTGCCTTCGGCTCAGGTCATGATCCTGGAGTCCCGGGATCGAGTCCCACATCGGGCTCCCTGCTCAGCAGGGAGTCTGCTTCTCCCTCTGACCCTCTTCCCTCTCGTGCTCTCTATCTCTCATTCTCTCTCTCTCTCAAATAAATAAATAAATAAATAATCTTTAAAAAAAAAAGAAGAGAATAGAGTGAAATATTTAAAGTGTTGAGAAATTTGAATTTCCCTGATGGCTAATGATGATGAATTTTCTTATGTGTCTATTAGCCATTTGTATGTCTTCTTTTGAGAGGTGTCTGTTCATGTCTTCTGCTCATTTATTGACTTGATTGTTTCTTGGGTGTTGAGTTTGAGAAGTTCTTTATAGATCTTGGATATCTGCCCTTTGTCTGCAGTACATTTGCAAAAATCTTCTCCCATTCCGTGGTTTGCCTTTTTGTTTTGTTGACTGTTTCCTTTGCTGTGCAGAAGCTTTTTATCTTGATTAAGTCCGAAAAGTTCATTTTTGCTTTGTTTCCCTTGCCTTTGGGGATGTGTCTTGAAAGAAGTTGCTGTGGCCGATGTCGAAGAGGTTACTGCCTATGTTCTCCTCTAGGATTTTGATGGATTTCTGTCTCACATTGAGGTCTTTCACTCATTTTGAGTTTATCTTTGTGTATGGTTTAAGGTAATGTCGAGTTTTGGGCGCCTGGGTGGCTCAGTCGGTTAAGCATCTGCCTTCGGCTCAGGTCATGATCCCAGGGTCCTGGGATTGAGTCCCGCGTTGGGCTCCCTGCTCCGTGGGAAGCTTGCTTCTCCTTCTCCCACTCCCCCTACTTGTGTTCCCTCTCTCGCTTTGTCTGTCTCTCTCTCTCTGTCAAATAAATAAATAAATAAATCTTTAAAAAAAAAGAAAATGTCGAGTTTCAGTCTTCCATATATAGCTGCCCAATTTTCCCAGCACCATTTATTGAAGAGACTATCTTTTTTCCATTGCATATTTTTTTCCTGCTTTGTCAAATATTATTTGACCATAGAGTTGAGGGTCCATATCTGAGCTCTCTATTCTGTTCCATTGGTCTATGTGTCTGTTTTTGTGCCAGTACCATGCTGTCTTGGTGATCACGGCTTTATAACCCCATCGAGATACCACCTTAAACCAGTTAGAATGGCAAAAATTGACAAGGCCAGAAACAACAAATGTTGGAGAGGTTGTGGAGAAAGGGGAACCCTCTTACACCGTTGGTGGGAATGCAAGTTGGTACAGGCACTTTGGAAAACAGTGTGGAGGTTCCTCAAAATATTAAAAATAGAGCTACCCTATGATCCAGCAATTGCACTACTGGCTATTTACCCTAAAGACACAGATGTAGTGAAAAGAAGGGCCACATGCACCCCAGTGTTCATAGCAGCAATGTTCACAATAGCCAAACTATGGAAAGAGCCTAGATGCCCTTCAACAGATGAATGGATAAAGAAGATGTGGTCCGTATATACAATGGAATATTGCTCAGCCATCAGAAAAGTTGAATACCCAACTTTTACATCAACATGGATGGGACTGGAGGAGATTATGCTAAGTGAAATAAGTCAAGCAGAGAAAGTCAATTATCATATGGTTTCACTTATTTGTGGAACATAAGGAATAGCACGGAGGACATTAGGAGAAGGAAGGGAAAAATGAAGGGAGGGAAATCGGAGGGGGAGATGGACCATGAGAGACTATGGACTCCAAGAAACAAATTGAGGGTTTCAGAGGGGAGGGGGTGGGGGGATGGGTTAGCCTGGTGATGGGTATTAATGAGGGCATGTACTGAATGGAGCACTGGGTGTTATATGCAAACAATGAATCATGGAACACTACATCAAAAACTAATGATGTAATGTACGGTGACTAACATAACATAATAAAAATAAAAAGAGCTGGCAAAAAAATAAATAATTTTTATAAATAAAGCAATAAAATAAAATAAAAAAAACAGCTGGCTTTTGCAATAGTGTTTCTTCCAGTCCTAGAACATGGATATATCTTCACTTGTTCATCCTGCTTATTTGGTGTGTCAGTACAGTGTTAGTGATGAGATCTTCAGATTTTTAACTTAACATTTCTAGGATTTTTTTAAGCCTTTGTTTTCATGCATGTGCCTGTGTGTGTGACTGGATGCCATTTTTCTATTCTCCTCTATCTTTGGATTTATCTTTATTGTGGTAAAATATACATAATAGAATTCACCATTTTAAGTATATAATTCTGTAGCATGAAAGAGATTTCTATGAATTGCTTGACCATCATCTTGACCATCATCACCAACAACATCTACCTCCAGAACTTCCTAATCTCCCAAAAACTGAACCTCTGTGCCCATGAAACGCTAGTCTCCAATCTCCCCCTCTCCCCAACTCCTAGAAACCACCCACCATTCTACTTTCTGTTTCTATGATTCTGACTGTGTTAGGTACATTACATAAGTGGAATTGTACAATATTTATCTTTTTCTAACTGGCTTATTTCCCTTAGCACACTGTCTTCAAGATGCATCCATGTAGCATGTTAGAATTTCCTTTCTTTTCAAGGCTGAGTAATAGCATACTGCTTGCATCTATCACTTTTTGTTCATCCATTCACCCATCAATGGACACTTAGTTGCTTCCACATTTAGGCTATTATGAACAATGCTGCTATGAACATGAGTGGACAAATATTTGTTTGAGTCCCTTTTTTCAATTCTCTTAGGTATATACCTAGAAGTGGAATTGCTGACTCATATGATATTCTGTGTTTGTTTGAGGAACTGCCATACCATTTTGCACAGCAGCTGTACCATTTTATGCTGCCAACAGCAATGCATAAAGTTCCAATTTCTCCACATCTTCACCAACACTTGTAATTTCCTCTTTTGTTTTTTGAAAATAGTTTAACATAATGGGTATGTAACAGTATCTCATTATGGTTTTTATTTGCATTTCCCTAATGGTTAGCGATGTTGAGCAATTTTTCTTGTACTTATTTGCCATCTGTATATTTTTTTCGGTGAGATGTTTGTTAAGATCTTTGACCAGTTTGCTAATCAGGTTTTTGTTTTCATATTGTTGAGTTTTAAAAGTTCTTTGTATATTTTGGATAACAGTCCTTAAGAGATGTGTCTTCTGTAAATATTTTTTCCCAGTCTGTGGCTTAATTTCTTATTCTCTTGATATTGTCTTTTCCAGAAAAGAGGTTTTTAATTTTAATGAAGTTCAGTTAATTAGTTTTTTCTTTTGTGGAGTGTGCCTTTGATGTTGTATCTAAAATGACATCACCACATTTAAGGTCATCTAGGTCTTCTCCAATGTTATCGTCAAGAAGTTTTATAGTTTTCCATTTTATATTTAGATCTGTGATCCATTTTGAGTTAATTTTTGTGAAGGGTGTAAAGTCTGTGTCTAGATTCACTCTTTTGCAAGTGGATTTCCAGTTGTTCCAGCATCATTTGTTGAAAAGACTATCTTTGCTCCATTGTACTGCCTTTACTCCTTTGTTGAAGATGAGTTGACTGTATTTATGTGGGTCTATTTCTGGCTCTCTGTTCTGTTCCATTGATCTATTTGTCTGTTCTTTTGCCAATACCACACTGGCCTGATTACTGTAACTTTATAGTGAGTCTTCACATTGGGTAGTGTCAGTCTTCCATCTTTGTTCTTCTATTTCAGTATTGTGTTGACTCTTTTGGGCTTTTGCCTCTTCATATATATTTTGGAATCAATTTGTTGATGTTCACAAAATAACTAGCTAGGATTTTGGTTGGGATTGCATTGAATCTATAGATCAAGTTTGGAAGAACTGGTGTCTTTACAATATTGAGTCTTCCTATCCATACACATAGAATATCTCTTCATTCCTTTAGTTCTCCTGTGATTTCATTCACCAAAGTTTTGTGGTTTTTCTTCTGCAGATCTTATACATATTTTGCTAGATTTATACCAGAGTATTTCATTTTATGGGGTGCTAATGTAAATGGTAATGTGTTCTGCTTCTTCATTGCCAGGGTATAAGAAAACAATTGAATTTTGCATATTAACCATGTATCCTGCAGCCTTGCTATAATCACTTATTTGTTCCAAGATAGTTTTTTTCTTGATTCTTTTGAATTTTCTATATATGTGATCATGTTTCCTGTGAACAAAGATAGTTTTATATCTTTCTTCCCAAACATATACCTTTTATTTCCTTTTCTTATCTTAGCGCATTAGCTAGAACTTCCAGTACTATGTTAAAAAAGAGTGCTGAGAGGGGACATTCTTGCCTTGCACCTGATCTTAGTAGAAAAGCTTGAAGATGCTCACCATTAAGTATAGTATTATCTGGAGGTGCCTGGGTGGCTCTGTCAGTTGAGCATCTGCCTTCAGCTCAGCTCATGATCCCAGGATCTGGGATCAAGCCCCACATCAGGCTCCTTGCTCAGTGGGGAATCTGCTTCTCCCTCTGCCCCTCCCCCTCCACTCCTGCTCTGTCTCTCGCTTTCTCTCCCTCTCAAATAAATAAATAAATAAATAAATAAATAAATAAATAAAATGTTTTTAAAAAAAGTATAATATTCTGTGTAGGTTTTTTTGGAGACATTCTTTATTAAGCTGATAAAATTCTCCTCTATATGTAGTTGTCTAAGAGTTTTGATCCTGAATGGGTGTTGGATTTTATTAAATACTTTTTCTGCATCTTATTGATGTGGTCACATAATTTTTCTTTTTTAATCTACTAATGGGATTTTCAAATGTTTAACTTGACTTTCATACTGGAATAAATCCCACTTGGTCATGGTGTATAATTATTTTTACATTACTGGATTCAATCTGCTAATATTTTGTTGAGAATTTTTTGCATCTATGTTCATGAAAGATTTTGGTCTAAAGTTTTCTTTTCCTATAATGTTTTTATCTAGTTTCGCTTTAGACTAATGCTGGCTTAATAGAATGACTTAGGATGTATTTTCTCTGTTTCTATCATCTGAAAAAGATTGTAGAGAATTGGTATCATTTCTTCCTTAAATCTTTGGTAGACTTATTTTATCATATATGCATATAATGCTATAAATTTCTCTTGCCATTGCTTTCACTGTATCCCACAAATTTTCATGTTATATTTTCATTTTCATTTAGATTAAAAAAACTTTTTAACTTTCTCTAATATTTCTTCTTTGAGCCATTTGTTCTTTAAAAGTGCATTGCTTAATTTCCAAATATTTTGGTTTTTGATCCATTCTTACAACCTTTTTCTTTTAGTGTGTGTATTTAGAACATTGATTTTTAAGGTGATTTGAGATATATTTGGATAAACATCTACCATATTTGTAATTGTTTCTATTCATTGTCTTTTTTTTTGCTCCTATTTTTGTCTTCCACTACTTTTCTGCCATTTGTGATTTTAAATGAGCATTTTAAAGGATTCAATTTTCTCTCCTTTCATAGTATATAAATTATACTTTTTTTTACATTTTTTGGTGCTGCCTTAGAGTTTCTTTTTTTTTTAAAGATTTTATTTATTTATTTGTCAGAGAGAGAGAGAGAGAGCACAAGCAGGAGGCGTGGCATTCAGAGGGAGAAGCAGGCTCCCTGCTGAGTGGGGAGCCTGATGCAGGATTTGATCCCAGGACCCTGGGATCATGACTGAGTCAAAGCAGCTGCTTAAGCAACTGAGCCACCCACGCGTCCCTAGAGTTTCTAATAAACATTTACAACTAATCTAGTCCATTTTAAATAACATTATACTACTTCATGGGTAGTCTATGTACTTAAAAAAATTTTTTTTATTAACTTATAATGTATTACTTGTTTCAGGGGTACAGGTCTGTGATTCATCAGTCTTACACAATTCACAGCACTCACCATAGTACATACCCTCCCCAATGTCCATCACCCAGCCACCCCATCCCTCCCACCCTCCACCACTCCAGCAACCCTCAGTTTGTTTCCTGAGTTTAAGAGTCTCTTATGGTTTGTCTCCCTCTCTGGTTTCATCTTATTTCATTTTTCCCTCCCTTCCCCTATGATCCTTTGTCTTGTTTCTCAAATTCCTCATATCAATGAGATCATATGATACTTGTCTTTCTCTGATTGACTTATTTTGCTTAGCATAATACCCTCTAATTCCATCCACGTTGTTGCAGATGGCAAGATTTCATATTTTTTATGGCTGCATAATATTCCATTGTATATAGATATACCACATCTTCTTTATCCATTCATCTGTTGATGGACATCTAGGCTCTTTCCATAGTGTGGCTATTGTGGACATTGCTGCTATAAACATTGGGGTGCATGTGACCCTTTGGATCACTACATTTATATCTTTGGGGTAAATACCCAGTAGTGCAATTGCTGGGTCGTAGGGTAGCTCTATTTTCAACTTTTGAGGAACCTCCATACTGTTTTCCAGAGTGGCTGCACCAGCCTGCATTCCCACCAGCAGTGTAGGAGGGTTCCCCTTTCTCTGCATCCTCACCAACATCTGTTGTTTCCTGACTTGTTAATTTTATACATTGTGAGGTGGTATCTCATTGAGGTTTTGATTTGGATTTCCCTGATGCCAAGTGATGTTGAGCACTTTTTCATGTGTCTGTTGGCCATTTGGATGTCTTCTTTGCAGAAATGTCTGTTCATGTCTTCTGCCCATTTCTTGATTGAATTATTTGTTTTTTGGGTGTTGAGTTTGATAAGTTCTTTATAGATTTTGGATACTAGCTCTTTATCTGATATGTCATTTGCAAATATCTTCTCCCATTCTGTTGGTTGTCTTTTGGTTTTGTTGACTGTTTCCTACAAAATATTCCTAATTCTTTTCTCCTACTCCTTGTATTATTGTTTTTATTCATTTCTCTTATATATAAACATAAGTAAATATATACGTGTATAATCAAAAACATCATTGCTCTTAATATTTTGAACAAACTATTATCTGTTGAATCAAATAAGAATTCAAAAAATGTTTAATTACCTTTATATATTCCTCTTCTAATGCTCTTTCCTCTTTTATATAGATCCAAGCTTCTGACCTATACCATTTTTCTTCTTTCTAAAGAAATTCTCTTAACATCTCTTGCAAGGCAAGTCTACTGGCAACAAATCCTCTCAGTGTTTGTCTGAGAAAGTTTTCCTTTCACCATTGAAGAATTAATTTCTCAGAATACAGAATTCTAAGTTAGCAGTTTTTTTCTCTCAACACTTTATTATTTTTTTAAATTTTATTTTATTAGGTTATGTTAGTCACCATACAGTACATCATTAGTTTTTGATGTAGTGTTAACACCATGATTCATTGTTTGCATATAACACCCAGTGCTCCATGCAATATGTTCCCTCCTTAATACCCATCACTGGGCTAACCCATCTCCCCACCCCCTCCCCTCTGAAACCCTCAGGTTGTTTCCCAGAGTCCATCGTCTCTCATGGCTTCTCTCCCCCTCTGTTTCCCCCCCTTCCTTTTTCCCTTCCTTCTCCTAATGTCCTCCATGCTCTTCCTTATGTTCCACAAATAAGTGAAACCATATGATAATTGACTTTCTCTGCTTGACTTATTTCACTTACCATCATCTCCTCCAGTCCCATCCATGTTGATGTGAAAGTTGGGTATTCATCCTTTCTGATGGTTGAGTAATATTCCCTTGTATATATGGACCACATCTTCTTTATCCATTCATCTGTTGAAGCACATCTTGGCTCTTTCCACAGTTTGGCTATTGTGGACTTTGCTGCTATGAACATTGGGGTGCATATGGCCCTTCTTTTCACTATATCTGTGTCTTTGGGGTAAATACCCAGTAGTGCAATTGCTGGATCATAGGGTAGCTCTATTTTTAATATTTTGAGGAACCTCCACACTGTTTTCCAAAGTGGCTATACCAACTTGCATTCCCACCAACGGTGTAAGAGGGTTCCCCTTTCTCCACAACCTCTCCAACATTTGTTGTTTCTGGCCTTGTCAATTTTTGCCACTCTAACTGGTGTAAGGTAGTATCTCAATGTGGTTTTGATTTGAATTTCCCTGATTTGCCATCTCTTTTAAAAAAGAATTTTGTATTAACTTTCCTGTTGAATGAAATTCTATTCTAAATGCCAGCAAAGTGATCCCAACATTCATCTGGAAAGAAAAAAATAAACAAAGGAATAGCCCAGAAAATGTTGAAAAAGAAACAGAAGTGGTTGGGGATTTACTCAGCCCACCAGTGACGATCACACGGTGCTTTGAACAATTACAATAAGGAAGGTAGTTTTACTCTGATGCATAAGGTGGAAGCTGGAAGAGAAACACGGAAAAAGAAAAAATGTCCTTAATACACAGTTAAATCTGTTTTAAAAAACTGTGTATATTAAAAAATCTGTTAAAAAAATCTGTGAAAGCAAATGAAAGAAAACACAAAATATTAACAGAAATTATCTGTAGTTTGTGCCTTGCCCATGAGTTTCATATTCATCTGCAGATTTGTATTTTGTAAGATTTCAGCAATGATTGGTATGGATTTTGAAATCAAGAAAGGGCATTCATTTTCAAAAAAGAACAGACAAAGAATCCTGCCAGGCCCAGGAGAGCATGAGTATACTTTTTGGAAAGGCACTGCATCAGTCTTGCCTGCCCCGAGCAGCTCTGCGCTGCTCTCCCCATGCTCTTGCTCCCACAGTCAACTCGATGTGTGGGCAGAAGCAGAATAAAATGCTGATCTTGAGGAAACGCCATGAGATGCTATCGGGGAGAAGCTAAAAAGTAATTTTGAATGAAGACTGGAAGGATTTGTCAACAAACTGGAGGGAATCCAGAGAAGAACCAAGGAATGACTGAAGACCTGGGGCTGAGGCTGGCCTTGCAACCAGAGATGAAAAGAAAGTGTGTTTAACTTGGCAAGACTCTAAAACTCTGTTTTTTAGACTTAAAAACAGTATTGGAGCCCAATCAAACCGCCATTAACAACTGCCAGGCAGATCCCCGTCCTAAGTGACCCTGAAAGGTCAAGACAGCCTCTTAAAATTTCCAGCACTTTTTAGTTCAACCTGAGGTTAGAGACCATATCTTCCACAGCACAGACTGCTCTTGCATGTGCGCCAGGAACCTGTCTTCCACGTGCATTAAGGAAGCAAGTACTGTGGACAGAAAGTGGGTCTCCAGGGGCAGCTGCAAAGGGTCTCCATGACAGAAGGTGCTGACAGGGCCGGGATAGGCCAGCAGCTCTTTCCGGGGTTGCACGACATAATGCTCTAACACAATGGTTGTCTCTTCCTGGGCTTCACTTTTTCAGCTTGTTTTTGTGTTTATGTGTAGAAGCAACAAAGGGATGCTTAGTGTTTGATGGCAAAAGAGAAGCAGAGATACATGGAAAAAGTAAGGCCAAGGGAGTTATGAGAGAGACCCAGGGAGGCACTGGGGGGAGAGAAATGAGATGGGATAGAAGCTGCGGCCCCAAGAAGACAACAGGAAACCAGAAAGGAAGGAAGGTCAGAAGAGGGCATGGTGATCTGTTCTGGGGTGTCAAGTGGTTGGAGATCTTGACTCATCAGAGCTGCTCAGAATGTTTAAAGGAGAACAGAGATCTGTGGCAAAACAGCCCTGTTTATTTTTAATATGGAATTGTATTTTGGTAACAGAAAGGAAAAGAAGCAAGAGGAAATTTAGAATGGAGCTAGGGAACTCTGCATTGTCTCTGGAGAGACTCTCTGAGAAGGGCTGTGTTCAGAGGGCTGTGTTCAGTGGCCTGTGGCTGGGCTGGGGCTGCTCTCGTTCCGATTTGGGGAATTCGTGATCTGGTTGCTTCACTCTGAGACACTTAAACCCTTCCAGAGAGCACATGCTCTGGAGTCTCTGTAAATGTAGATGGACACTCCTCATCCTTGCCTCATACCCAGAGATGATGTAAGACTCCAAGTCCGATGGGCCCATGATCTGGACTTCTCCAGTGCTGCACAAAGGCATGCATTCATGGTTTGTCTTACTTCATTCTTGTCTCACTTGTTTGGGAACATGTCACTAAGTAAAAAATTAAGTATTTTTATATATCATTCTATGGTTTGATTAAAACACAAAAATCTCAAAAAAAAAAAGAAATACAAAAGTCTCTTGGGGAAGAAGTTTAAAGATCCCCAAACTTACTTGGATTCATGTTTTACTTAAGTAGCAATATTTACATTTTACTTGGAAATAATGCCATTTCAAAAGGAAAGAGATGTGCTGTACAAGGAAACAACATGTGGTGTCATAGGGAAATACAGATTGCTGATGTTGACTCTAAGCATCACCCACATCTGAAGACCAGCTGAATTATTTTCTTGCTTTTGGGAGTCAGTTCTGGATTTAAGCATGATTCCTTTAAAAATGAGATGTATTTATTCATACATTTGCAATTAAATATCCTCATATTGGCGGTGTGTACTTGGTTCTAGGGGAGCAATTCCCCAAACATTTGGGTACTGCTCCTGCAGACTAAGGCATATAACAGGGTTTCTCTGAGCACAGTGCTCAAAAAGAGGAAAGTCACAGAGAAGTCAAGGTTAGACTAAATGTATCTGCACATCAGAATCACCTCGAAACATTTAAAAAATACAGTCTTGGGATTTACCCCAGGACCCTTAAGTAGGAACTTTGTAGTGAGACGTAGGAATCTGTATTTTTGAAACCTTTTTTTGTGTGTCTGAACTAGCACTGTGCAGAGTGGAATGAAGCGTCTTCTCTTTCCTGCCTCTACTTGCTGAATATATTCTAAGTATGATTCCCAATAAGAACTTCCTCAGTCAGGGATCATCATGTCTTTCTTTGGCAATGGAAATGACGTCTTCCATACTGAGTTGGATGATTTCTCCTGATATGTGGATCACCAGATCTCTCTAATAACTCTGGAATTTACACAGCTGGCTGTCCGCTAGATGCAATTTGGAGGGTTGCTTGAACAAAGATGCCACATTGATTCTATTGGTATTTTTCACCAGGTCAGCCTCCATATGGTGAATTCACATGCAAATATGTCCCCTTTTTCAGGTGAACATTATCCTAAACATTTATAAAACAAGGCAGTTCAGCAACTTCTCTGAGGCCACCAGCCAGTCCATTTTCATGGCAGCTATTTGTGGCATGAAAATACATTTGCTAACTTTTCTTTAGTAAATTTATGTTAGGGTGTCCTTGGGTGTTTGGCAGCAGGACGGGAATATGGAAGAAAGGAAGAAAAAGAATGGGGGAGAGGGGGTGGGGGGTGGAAATTCAAAATACTGCTCTTTGTCAGTGGGCCTAACTTCGGGTTAGTGCTCAGACTGCAGGCTGGAAGTGGAGGAAAGATGGCCATTGACTCATTGTCACCAACTCTGAGTAAGACTTTTGACCTTTTGGTATCTTAGTGAATGAACCCACATGGAAAGAAGCAGTGGGAAAAAGTAACATGATCAAGCTGGCCATGAGGTCTCCTAGGTAAATACATGATGATCCTGGAATTGAGAGTGCTTGTGACCTTCTGTGGCTTCTTTAGTCTGGGGAGTTATAATTGCTGCAGCAGACAGCCCTGTCATTTTGCTTTGTGGGGAGGAGGAGAGAGCCTTTGATGTGTAACTCTGGGATCACTGTGGGAGCTAAGAAAAGAGTAGTCATCTGGCCCCCACCCATATTTCCAGTTGTTTCCAGAACAAGGGGCAAGAGGCTTCTATGGGATCAGTTTCTTTAAAAAATCAATTTGATTGTACCCATTTTAAGTGTGCAATTGGAGGAATTTTGACGAATGTATACACCTGTGTAACTACTGCCACACTCAAGAGATAGAATCCGTTCTTCGAAGACCCCCCCAAAAGTCTCCTTGTGCCCTTCCCAGGAATTCTCCCCCTGCTGTCAGCTCCTGGCAACACCTAATGTGCTTTTCATTACTATATGTTACATTGGTCTTTTCTAGAGTCTTGTGTAGATGCAACCTCTTATGTATGTATCCTTTTATGCCTGATTTCTTTAACTCAGCTTAATGATTGTGAGATTCATCCATGTGGTATTTCATTGTAGGATGGTACCGCAATGTGTTTGTCCAGTCACCTGTCTATGGACATTTGAGTCATTTCTGGCTTGAGGTTGTTGTGAATGCAGTTAGTCTGAACATTTGTCTGCAGGTCTTTGTGTGGGCATAGGTTTTCATTTCTCTTGAGTGAAGCCACCCATTCTGTTCCTCAGGACAACTTGAAGTTCATTTCCCAAAACAAAAGGGAGTGTGCTGGCAAGAACTGTACAATATCTCAAAGAAGTACCAGGGGCCATGCTGCTACAGAACGATGGTGGGATCTTGAAATAATAAGAGGACAGGTGGTGGGGCTCAACTGTCAGAAGCAAAGTGTCTGCTTGCATATCCTCATGACATGGCGCTGGCCTTCCTACAGAACGTGAGAGAGAGGAGGGAGGGTATCCCAAGGGGAGGCTACCCTTTTAGTGACCTGACCTCAGCTGTCACTGCCACAACAGCCTAGTTGTTGGAAGTAAGTCACCACTACTGGTCCACATTCAAGGGGAGGGGACCCTGGGTCCACCTTTTGGAGGGATGGTTGTTAAAACACTTGTAAACATCTTCTTATCATTGTAACTAAAAAATCTGTGGGTTTAGATGTTGTAGTTCCTAAATGGGAACATTTTCACCAGGAGGCATGAAGCTGTAAGCTACAGCTCCTGCCCAGTCTCTGTTGGCCCTTGCGTCAGTAGATCAGAGGGCGAGGGAAGGAGCCGGCAACTTGGCCCAGGGAAGTTAGCCTGGTTATGAGGTAAGAAGGGGTGGTTGTTACTGAGTGGGGATAAGAATAAGCACATGACCCACTGGGCCATTTCTTGATAGTCTCCTGACCAATTTTGTCAGTCAATGCACAATTGTAGCAACTGTAGCCTTAGGGTCTGAAAAATACCACCCAGGTAAAGTCATCTAGAGTTGGAAGGTACTAGCCATGGGTTAGGGGAATCTAGAATAGCTATAGAGGAGGGAGATGATAAGCCCAGTGTGGGTCCTGAGACCAGATACTGAAGCAGGATTGTCTTCCATCCCATGGAAATCTGTGTATAATTCTCTCTGGAAAAACAACCACCTAGGATTCTTCAGGAGGTTTACCCAGTTGGGGTCCATTTACCACATGAAGGAAGTGCCCCTGGGTCACACAGTGGTGGGCTGTGTTGGATGCGGGGTGCATCCCAGACACACAGCCCCTCCTGGATGGAAGCCTTCATTCCTCTAGCTGCTGGAGCATTGCCTGCCTTGGCTAGCAGCCAAGTCTCTCTAGGAATGGCCCTTGGCTGACAGAGCAGCCTCACTCACGGCTATTACCTTCCTCTCTGGGGACAACCCACATGTAATGACTGGTCTGACGTGAAGGTACAAAGCCTGGCCCCTTGCTTCAGTTTGGGACATCTCTGAAGGGCCATTGCAGCTCCAGAGCTCACCGGGGAGTCCTCTGCAGCCTTGCTGGACTGCAGTTTCCCTTCTTCTCTTCACTCCCCTACAGCTGTTGCTCTCCCCGGCGTATGCCCCATAGGTGTCCTGTCAGCTCATATGGATCTTAGTACCCGTTTCCCAGAGAACCTCACTGATGACACCACTGTTAATGTGGTGGTTCCTGTGCTGTGCCCTCACTTTGCATAGACCATCTCTCCAAACGTACTCAATAGGTCTATGACGTAGCTACTACCAGTATCCACACTGTACAGATGAGAAACCAGGAATCACCTGCCCAAGTTCAAAGACAGAGTAGATGGTAGTCAACTTTAAACTCAGATCTGTCTGTAGAGCCTGAAGTCTCGGAGTCTACCTTTGAAGTTTCCTTATTTTGTGGTCCTGAGACTATGATATTATTTAGCATAAATATTTTGTCATATTTTGGGATGCATCTTCTAAATGACATTATAGATGTAACAAATGTATGGATTAGCTTTGCCTCAGTAACAAACAAGCCTAAAAACTCAATGGTTATAAAAATGAGTTTTTTGTTCACATTACATGTCAGCAGCTTTGAGTGGTTTGTCATGGCTTTCCTCGGCACATTTTCTCATTCCAGGACCAATGCTAAAGTTTCAGCCCTTATTTGAGTATGTCCTTCTTATGGCAGAGGGAAAAAGGAAGAGAGCTCATGGAAACTTGTAATGGGAAAAGTTATATCTGCTCACAGAAGCACATTAGTCTTCAAGCCCAGAGAAAGTGACAGTGATGTGTCCATTTACAGGCAGAGGCATGTGAATGAGTATGAACGATAAAGCAGCTGCAAGATTGCAATCTTTTGCAGCAGATATCCATGTCAGGGCTATGGCAAATCAATAATTCATCTTCACCAGTTAATTTAAATTCAGAAATCACTTGTGTGATGCATTAAGGAAGATTCCAAGTGTGCAGAAGAGGCTGAGTGAAACCAAGGGGAGGCGCTGTGGTGGCGAGGGGACACAGCAAAGAGAAGTGTGTGGCAGTTCTACCAGACTGGCCTTTGTGAGTTGGCAGGATTCTTGTTCTCCAGGTCGGGGACCTCCTTCACCCAGCCAGTGTTTGGAGGTGTCTGTGAAGGCAGGATGCCTGGGTTTGCCATCATAGGAGAATGCAAAGAAGCATGGTCAAGTTTTTTATTTTCCAAGAGGTTTTTGGTTTTATATTTTTGACGTGAAAATAGTGATTTGGAAATACCTTCTCCCCCCTGTGCTTTGCTTTCTGTCAAATTCAGTACCACCGAGACCCAATGAACGCTACTTGGTGAGCTGCCAAACTAAACACAACCCAGCCAAGCGCCTAATAATGGAAACAAACATGTGGTGGGAAAGCGTCTTCTGGATGTTTTGTGGAAATAAGCTCCTGATGAGTCTGCAAAAACAATTATTTCTTCTTCGTTCCTTAAATCTCAATAAATTAGATTAAATCCACCAGGTTTCTTTCATTGTAAGCTGCAGATTTTAATTCCAAATGCTTAGTTTTGACTAGTCATTTCAAGGAGTTACAAAGAAAATTTTGTATCTTTCACAGGGAAGCTCCTGTGTTATAAGGAAGTTCCAAAAGATGGGAATTTTTTTTCAAAAACAATACATAAAGACTGGCTTTATATTTATTCAATTAGATTTATATCTGTTGTATTAACATTATACAAGATTTAACTATTTAAATAAATTTAAATAGTACTTTTAATTTACTAGCACATTTAAAAAATAACCCACCATACTTTACCATAACTGTAGGGACCTGGAGGAAAGCTAGTGACATTTGCAAATTCTCTATTCACTTGACTAATATTGATCCTGTCATCAGTCTACAGAAATGAGTGTCCAATTCCACATGTGCACCCATATCCCTCCGTACTGCTGCATACACTGACTCAGACAGCTCTTCCTTACTTGGGAGATTTGAATTTGTAATTATTTACATGAATATCATTCACATTTGGGCTTTGAGAGAACCAAGAGGATTGTCCATGCCAGTCAGTGCCTTTTTCTCTCTGTGGATATAACTATCTGTTTTTTAATCCTCTATGAACTGGCTAGAAATACAATTATTTTGAAATTAATTAAAATTAAGCAATAACTTTTTCAGAAACCTGTCACGAGGCCAAAATGTTAGCCTTCTAACTTAAAAATAAAAAAAATAATTTAAAAAAGTAATTTCCTGAACACTACTTTTTAAAAGATAATGGTCAGAAGACATGAATTTCCAAAGTTTTGCAAGCTTGGTAATGGGCAAGGGGGGATTCTCTCTACTGTACAGACTTCTCTTTTCACTTCTCTGCTGTCACTGACACACCAGCTGCATTCAAGGGAGAGTGAGGCCAGCTCCTTGGAGCTGTGCAGAGTTTTTTATTCATGCCCTATGTCCCATGCAGAGTCATGGCAGGTGATTCATATTCATTACAACCTCATTGCTCAGACAGTCTACCTGGGAAGTCATAAGACATTTGCTGGTTAAAATATCGCCTAGGTCAATATTCACATGCAAAGTTCAAAGAAAAAGCAGTTCAAATCTGGGTGGGGAGGAGTCAGATTCAGAACAAATTGGTAATTTATGAGTTTCTAAGGAAGTTTTTTAAGGTAAAAAGAGCCAGTGACAAGGAAATATCACCTTGATCTTGTTTCCTAAGATTTCACAGAGTGCCTCTTCTTAAATATTCCAAATTGCATGATGCTTGAATAATACTGGTACTCTTCGGTTTTATTTGAGAAATTCAGTTTTACCCCTTCTTTCCCCCTAATGATATAAATTGATTCATTTTTTTGCAGTCCCTATTCATCATTTATTCATTCAAGAGATATTTGTTGATTTTCTACTCCTATCAGGCAATGCAGATTCAGTAATAAACCTTCAGACTTAAGAACTACATCACTAAAACACTTTCGGTTGCAAGAAGTGCTAGTGAGGAAGTGAACAGTGATAATGGAGGGAGTAAGAGGTGGTGGTAATTGGAGTAGGGGAGGCTGTGTTATAGGGTGACCCATAAAGCATGGGAAGGAGCCATCAATGCAGAAAGCCCAGGGGAGGAGATGCCAGGTGGAGAGAACCAGGTGGGAATGCTTTGAGGTGGTCAAGAGCTTGGCATGGTCTGGGAACAGAATGGATCCAATTTGACTTGAGTGTATGGAGTGAGATGAGACTTAGATTCTCCTCTGAATGCAATAAGACACCCATGAGGGGGCTTAGGTAGGGAGTGATGAGATCTAATTTTCATTAAAGTAGATTCATGACATTAAAAGACAACCTCACACCTCTCAGAATGGCTAACATCAACAACACAAGAAACAACAGGTGTTGGCAAGGCTGTCCAGAAAAAGGAACCCTCCTGCACTGTTGGTGGGAATGCAAACTGGTGCAGCCACTGTGGACAACAGTATGGAATTTCCTCAGAAAGTTAAAAATAGAACAAGCCTACAATTCAGCAGTTATACTACTAGGTATTTACCCAAAGAATAAAAAATACTAATTCAAAGGGATACATGCACCTCAATGTTTATAGCAGCATTATCTACAATAGCCAAATTATGGAAGCAGCCTGAATATCCATCGACTATTGAATGGATAAAGAAGATGCAGTATATATATATACAGTGAACTATTATTCAGCCATAAAAAAGAATGAAATCTTGCCATTTGCAACAACGTGGTTGGAGCTAAAGAGTATTATGCCAAGTGAAATAAGTCAGAGAAAGATAGATACAGTATGCTTTCACTCATATGTAGAATTTAAGAAACAAAACAAATAATCATAGGGAAAGAGAGAGAGAGGCAAACCAAGAAATAGACTCTTAACTATAGAGAACAAACTGGTACCAGAGTGGAGGTGGGAGGGGGGACAGGTGAAATAGGTGATGAGGATTAAGAAGTGCACTTGTGATGAGCACTGGGTGTTTATGCAAATGTTGAATCATTAAACTGTACACCTGAAACTAATGTTACACTGTATGTTAACTAACTGGAATTTGAATAAAAACATAAAAAATAAAGCTAGGATAAAACAAAAAACAAAACACACACAGAAACCACCGCCCCAAAACAAACCACACCCCTGAAATCACTGGTCTTCCACTTGCTGCAATTTTCTCCTTTGTATCAGAGAACCCCTAGAGACCTGCATACATGCTCCTAAGTTTCCAGTTCTTGGAGTCTGCTTTCCTCCAACACTCACAAAAACCTCCTTGATCACATTCTGGCTTCATCATTCCTGGCTTAAGATGCTTTTTACATTGGCTTGATAGTACACGTCTTGGAAGAAGCCGTTACCTTATCATTTTTTCATAACATCAGCTCTGCAATTGGCTTTACTAATGCTCCTTTGCTACCTTCCATCAGTGCCCACAATCAAGGTGAAGCGTATATACTCTTTCCACTTGTGAAGGTATGAAGAGTGGGTATGGCTGGCTGGCCTGGGATCCAGCCCTGGGTGGAGAAATATAATAGAGTACTATGGTGCCAAGGGTTGAAGCAACCTGTCCATAGCAGATACATCGAAGGCACAGAGTTTCCAGACTGGAGGAGGGGTAGACTCCAAGAGCACCTGTTTGAGTTTTTGCAGTTCCAAGACTGCTATTGAGGATACTCAGTGTAACTATTAAGACTTCTATCAAAAACTGTATCTGAGAAACAGTCTATTTTTTTTTAAGTTCCTGGAGTATAGCGGGGGAAGGATTTGTAGGTGGCACTAATAGATGTGCTCAGAAATGTCACACAGGATGTAGATGGTCAGTGATGGTGATGTCATGGATTTCCACCTGGAAAGATGGATCTCCAAGGAAAAAATATCTGTTGGATTTGGTGGAAGTTCTGGGAACTCATTGCGTTTTGGAGGGTGGAGAGCAATCCTGCGGCTCACTATTGCTCTCAGCAGGGGGAATCTGTCTATGGTGTCCCTCTACTCATCATGAATTTAGTCCTGGGGTTGACTAGACTAGGGTTGCCCTGCTTGGCAGACTTCTCCACCCTTCTAAGGGAAGATATAATTGTAGCAGGGGGAAGCTCTGTAATTCTCTCTAGACTTGGGAAAACACAATGAAAAGGAAAAACACAACCAAAAGGTATTTTGGTTAGAGTTGCCTTAAGAAGAATTATTACAGGGAATTCGTGGAAAAACATTGCTTTCCAATTTCAGAACTACTCCAAATATTGGGTAGCTAAATATAAAACACTGTTTACAGTCTTGCAGGTCCTGGGGCCTGGCTAAAAGTGATGCCTTCTCTCTCTCTTTTCTCTCTCTCTTTCTTTTTAATTTTTCATCTCCAGTCAGCCTTATAAGCTTAACCAAAGATAATTACCAAACAAGAATCTTAATTGTTCTCCTAGCACAAGTTCTCACTTAATTTGAAAAACATGCTTGGTGTTAATGAAATTTCCCTCTGAAAAATAATGGCTGAAATGAAGAAAGGAATGCTTCATGGCTTGAAAGAGCTCACAAATGCATCTTTCAGGAAATGTTTTATAAAGTCTGTGAAAATCAAAGGAACTTTTCAATCACCCAGTGTTCTTGGCATGAATTATAGAATAAATAACTCCAAGGATTTTGTGTGTTGGACTGGAAGACCTTGCTCTTCATGCCCCTAAAGAAGATCTAATCAACAGAAGGGAACTGAGATTGTAAAGTGGAACCTCAGCTGTAAGAGGTGTGAGGCTTGAAATTTACTTCTAGGTAGAATTATTAAAATGTATTCTTTAGTGATACAACTTTCCTTTAATATTTTAACCTTTTCTCCCTAAAGCAATGAGCAACAATAAAAATGTAAAGAAAAAAAGTGGGGAGGGATGCTGTGCTTGTTCAATCTTTCTCTTCCTCCCTTTCTTGCTTTACATAGATGTATAGTTGATTCTCCTTATCTGTGGCAGGTACTGTTCTATAAAGTCACTGAATGCGCTGAATTAGCAAATTGTTCCCAGGAGAAATGCAAGGGCATTCCTACAAGCCTCTGGCCACCATGTTTTCATCAACACATCAATAGAGTCTGGTTTTAAGTGTGTTTCTGTTTAAAGACACCTTATTTAATCTATGTTACTGTCTCATTAACATTGAACTCCTGGCCAATAGCACTGTAACTCATGACTAAATGAAGCTTATTTAACACATATTTGGAAAAGAAAAATTCAGAATGCTATCACATGGGTTTTATGAAATATGCTGGCACTTGGCATAGGCAGGTCCTCAAGACTCCTTGAATTCCAAGAAATCTGTAGCTCTTTGTAGGCTGGTCAAACCCCCGGGCTGGTCTTGTCCAGTACAGATCCCTTTACCTGGAAATTCTTCAGTGTCCAGAGGTTGAGTAGGATCCTGCTTTCTGGGAATTACTTGGACTCAATTAGGCCTAGAACTTAGATTATTCTCCTTTGAGAAAGATTTAAAAAATGGGAATTGCCCCTTCATATAAGGATCATTATGAAGAATCAAGCCATGTGCTCTCAGTTGTGAGGTGTTGATGTAGGTTGCTAACCTTACACCTCCTGGAATGTTCTCATTTCTATGAGGTCAGAAGACATTTCCTAGTTCATTATAGTATATACAGGTAGTTTGAGGACTAGAAATCTAGAGATGGAAGATTCAGGAAAAATTCTTTTCTCCTTTTGACTAAGCTCACTTCTTCTTACTCCCTCTCACCCCAATTATAATTTCCATGAACAATTTTCCTCCTCTTCACTCAAAAGGGAACAGCACTTGGCCTTCTTGACAGTGACTCAAAATGAAATAAAATAAAAATGCGTAGCCGACTTTATGTAATCAAACAGAAGGTCTTTTCAGGTGAATGTATTTTACCTGAAATGGATTTCCAAGAGAAGCAAGCCCGGAAGACATAGGATAGTCTGGCTGGTATAAATTACAGGACGTCTGTGTTCTGTTTTCTTTGCTGGCACAATGATGATAATGATAACTCTTTTCCCTGATTTATCATGAAGATTCTACATTCAAGCATGCTATCTTAAAAGGCTATAAGCCACCAGAGGGGCCACATGGCTTCTTTACCTAGAGAACCTTATTGATTCCCTGAGGCACTGGAAGGACAGCTTGCACTGAATTGATTTCTTACAAGAGTTACCCTAGACTTCATAAGTTTTTGGTGGCTACTACTTTCCCACTAACCCCTGATTCAGTTTCCCCTGGCTTGCACAAGGCAGACTCCTCAGTCCCCTTTCAATGTTTTGCCCAGTTGTTACAGGAAGTCTGTGGAGATGAACTTTTGTGAACTAGCTGATAGTTCTCACATATTTTTTTTCAATCTGGGCCCTTTCATTGGTCTGTACTGCTTCTAAAGCCACTTAATGTTGGCACCTAAACACTCAAAACACCTGTTGTATTCTATGTAGAAATGCAGGGGTTCCTTCCACTCCTTGGTCTCCTGGGCTTTGGAGAATCATTGCTTCTCATATATACTTTTCTCCATTTCTTTTATAAATAAAGCTTGAGGAACATCAGCTCCTCCTCCTTTCCCTGTAAATAAGCTTCTCATACATTTTCTTTCCTGAATATATAGATGCTAAGGGCTACCAACGTTACTATAGTTGCCTTGACTTATGGGAATCCTAATGGTGGTTACAAATCTTCTCAGAATGAAGCCCCTGCTTTAGTTGTAAAGTTAATGTAGGTAAGATCACTTCCCTCCTGTACTCTCAGTGGCTGTCCAAGGAAGAAGACATCAGGAAATCTGTTTGATTTCTATATAGATTCTTCTGCATCATCTGTGATTCTATAGACTTACATGAGTCAGAGGGTACATAACAGAGATGTTTTGGTGAAAAAGAGGAAATCTTTAGCTTGTCTCTCAAGTCCTGCCAAAGCCCTGGTTCTAACCCTGGTGACAGATGACAGTTGTATGCACCCACAGCAAACTGAGTGGCAGCAATTACTCTGTTTATTAGCCAATACTTTCCTCATTCTTTGCTTCTCAGCAACTGTGAGGACTGGACTAGATAAGCAGAGAAAATAAGTTGAAAGAATCTGAGTGCTCTCACTATGAGTACTCGACCTAACTTTGTAAGAGAGGTTGTACTCAAGAAAAGCAAGAAGTAAAATTAATGGGAATGTTTAGTGTCATTGTTTCGCAGGCCAGTGCTTCTCAAACTAACACACATACATACATATCACCTGGGATCTTGTTAAAATGCTGATGCTGAGTTAGTAGGTCTGGGGTGGCACCTGAGATTCTGCATTTCAGCAGATGTTGCTGTTCAAGAACCACAATTTGAGTGGCTGAAACTAAGAGATGTTTACCTTCTCTTCCCCTTTTTTGCTTTCTCTATATAGCTATGTAGCCCACCATCAGGACCTCTGAGATTAAAGATGAGAACAAAAGTAAATGAAGCTAACTCTTTCTTTAGTTATTAGCCATTCTGATAAAGACAGTGAGTCTTAGTCTGCTTGGGCGGCTGTAATGTGATATCACAGAACAGATAGCTTTATGAGGCACAGAAATTTATTGTTCACAGCTCTGGAGGCTGGAAACACCAAGATCAGGCACCAGCATGGCTGTCTTCTGCTGAAGTCCCCTTTCCTGTTCCTGGCTTCACGCGGTGGGAGGGACTAAAGATCTCTCTGGAGCCTCTTGTCTAAGGCACGAATCCCATCCAGGAGGGCTCCACCCATGACCTAAGCACCTCCCAAAGGCCCATCTCCTAACACTGCCGCATTTGGGGCTAGGATTACAACATATGAATTGAGGAAGGGGGGACACAAACATTTAGACCATAGCATAGTGGGAAGAAGGTACTGGAACAACAATTCTCAAATGTTACAGTGTGCAGGGATGGCCTGGGGATCCTGTTAAGATACAGATTCTGACTCAGTTAGTAGGAATGAAGCCTGCGATGCTGGATTTCTATCAAGCTCCCACGTGACACCTAAAATTGCCATTCAAGCTGTGAGTAGTGAGGGTCTTAGCGGACAAGAGAGTTTACAACTCACCCGTCCTTTTTCTTTGTGTCTGCCTTCGTTGAATTTTCCAGAGAAGATTGAGGGAAAGGTATGAGACAGAAATCTTAATTTTAGTTAACTGGGATACTTGCTAAAATTCTGTGGAGGGGAAGGTAAAAAGAAGCAGGTGGGATGTGAGTGTCCACTTCAGGATGTAGTCAGCTGGGTTCCCTTTGATTTAAGCTCTTTCCCACATAGGTTCATTTGCTGGTTATTTCATGAGGTTTGTGCCTGTTCCTGTGGCCCCAAAGCCCCGAGGTATCCAGACGGGTCGTCACTCTGTGCTGCACAATACAAGCCACTTAGAAGGCTGAAGATAAGTAATTTCAACTCACAAAATTCCCTTCATGACCAGGACTCCCTCTTCTTCTTCCCACTTCGAATGAATAAAAGTCAGCAGGACTTTCGTCACCTCTCATTTCTGTTCAGTTCAAGTTTCTGTCTGCACATGTGTGCACATATCATTTGGAGGCAAACGGAAGGCTGGGTTAGATCAGCTACCACCCCAGAGAGACTCTTCATTTCCTAGACTGGCAGTGGCAACTCAGTGCAATTTTCCATATGTACCTAAGCATTGTTCCCTTTAAATTCACCTACAGTGCATCCTTACCCCACACCCTGTCACCACCCCACCATTGCGCAGCTCCTGGCTTCAGTCTGGGCTCTGACTGTTGGACACTAACTGTTGAAGACAAACCATGTAGAAAAAGCCCGGGTCATGTTCGTGAGCATGCTGTGACGGTTCATCCATTGCTTATTTTTTCCTTACATACCCGCGTACTTCCAGATGATCTTTTATTTCTGTGCTGAATACAGACACACATCCATATACACACGCATCAGTGTTCTCTGTTTATTTCTTCTGAAATCATATTGCACAAGCGTGAAAGCTGAAAAACATCCCACTTCCTTACTAACCCGTTGAAACTTTCCTGACGACAGTCCGAAGTAACCACAATAGGCAATGAGTGAACATTTCAGTTGGGAGGATTTCCCCATCCTCCTCTCCTGTCAATGAGGCATAAAGTTCCCAGCTGATTTCTCCATCTGGCCCTACCATTCCTGGAAACCTGCTTCCAAAGAAGTCAATGGGAAGATGTGAAAGAGGGGTTTGCCTGGGCATAGGAGGTGGAAGCGAGGGCGTTGATGTGGTCTAGTGGCTCTGTTGTGGAACCACACTGGCAGCCTGATGCCTATTTTTGAATGTAACCACTAACTTACTATAGGGATGTAAGCCCCTGAGTTCTCAAAATGAAAAAAAAAAAAAATACATGGGAGCTACAGTTCCTCATTAGAAATATTTTGAGCATGAAAATTTTAAGAATTGGCCTCATACATAAAAATCTCAACTGACTTTGGATAAAAATATAAGCCACAATTTCAATAGGAAGGGCTTCTCTAAACACACTCATATATATACACGATACAGAAAACAGCTGCATTGATGAACCATGAGAGATGATGGACTCTGAAAAACAAACTGAGTGTTCTAGAGGGGAGGGGGATGGGGGGATGGGTTAGCCTGGTGATGGGTATTAAGGAGGGCACGTTCTGCGTGGAGCACTGGGTATTATGCACAAACAATGAATCATGGAACACTACATTAAAAACTAATGATGTAATGTATGGTGATTAACATAACAATAAAAATTTTAAAAAAGGAAAAAACAGCTGCATTTAGATCTAATTTCTTTTTTTAAATTTTTAAAAATGATTTATTTATTTTAGAGAGAGAGAGAGAGCTTGTGTGCACATGCATGCGAGAGTGGGGGGAGGGACAGAGGGAGAGAATCTCAAGCAGACTCCCTGCTGAGTGTGGAGCGTAATGCGGGTCTTGATCCCATGACCCCGTGGGCTGAAATCAAGAGTTGGTCTCTCAGTCAACTGAGCCACCCACGAGTCCCAAGATCTAATTTCTTAAATGTTGAAGGGCAGACATCTCTCACTACTCCCTACTCTCTTTCAGCTTTGATCTGAGAGAGTGAGCTGCATGTTAGTTTTTCCAAAGTGGGTGAGAAAAAGTCTTAGAATTATTTTTTTGTGAGACAGTTTACCATGCCACATATAATTGTGCAAAGCCAACTGTCACAGTTAGAGGCAGAATGTACAAGGATGTACAATACCAACAGCCAACCCTTAGTGATGTGTCAATGTATGTTCATCAGTGGCAAAAAATATACCCTCTGGTGGGGGTTGTTGGTAACGGAGGAAGCTGTGCATGTGTCGGGACATGGAGTATATGGAAAATCTCTGTACCTTCCCTCAGTTTTGCTGTAAAGCTAACACAGTTCCTAAAAAATTGTAGTAAAAAAAATTACTCAGAGAAGATCTTTAAAAAATCTGTCATCTAATTTGTGCACAAAACTAAGTCAATCCTCATTCCTATATTTGAATTATGTTCAAAATTTTGGTGAAAGTTACTTGAGCAAATTTTCTATGTAGATACTTTACTAGAAGAAATAATCAGTAGAAAAAAATTAACAAACTGCAATTAAAAAAATAATATCTTCTTTTAAGTTCAAAGTATTACTCTATGTCATGAAAATTAGGTAACATTACTTAAAAGTTCATGGATCTGATATTAGATAATTTTTCTGAAATAACAATAAAGCTTTTCTGGAAGACTTTAAAAAGTTGCCCTTCTTTCCTTTACTCTTTTAAATGTATGAGTTCAGTCATAAGGCTTCAAAATTTCAAGGTCCAAAGGCTGTTGAGTTTCCTAAAGTTACAGATGTTCAACCACCAGCTGTACCATTAATTCTAAAATGTCATCCTTGAGCTGGCTGCATCAAAATCACTTACAAATTTTTTTAAATTTTAGATTACAAGGACCCTTTCAAGTATCCATTAAATTAAATCTCCAGAAGGGAACGAGGAATCTGTGTTTATGGTTCCCAAGTGTTTAGAGTAGGCATACAAGTTTGGGAATCACTGAATTCAGTGGTTCCTGTTTGTTAATTTAGACTAGAAAAGAAGGACTGACCAAAATTACACTTAATGATCCTTAAGTTCTAAAATTTTGTGGTTTAAAAAAATTGTAAAACAATTCACGCTTAATAGTACAGTATACAACTAACACTGAAGCCAAGGAATAAACAATCCCAGAGCCACAGAAATCACTCTGTGTGTTCCCCAGCACAATTTTCCCTCCCAAGAAGGAACCACTATCCTAACTCTTGTGATAATCACTTTCTGACTTTTCTTTAGTCTTACCACTTATGTATGAATCCCTAAACAAGAGTTTATTTTTGAATTATATGTACATTGATTTATACTATATGATCTCTTGTAGGTCTTCCTGCCTTTGTTCAAATTATGCTTATAAGACCCATTTACATTATTATATAGCTGTAGTTCAGCCCTGCTCTCTGCTGCATAACACACCATTGTCTAAATAGACCACGGTTCATTTACCCATTCTACTTGGGACAAACATTTAGATTTTTTTTCTAAGTTTTGGGCATTATTAACAATAATGTAATTAGTGTTCTTGTCCTTTGTTCTGGTGCACATATGCCTAAATTTCTTTTGAATTCATACATAAGTGTGTGCATGCACACTTGCACACACCCATACATATGGGCAGTCTTTGCATTGGACAGAACCATATTAACTAAAACTTGTACATATCCCAACTGTGTCTGGGCTTGGCAGATTTGTGGTAACTGTTACCAATACTACCTCAGTTGCTATGGAACTATCCAAAGTGAGGACACAGTTTTAATATGCAAAAGTTTCAGTTAACACGACATTGTGCAAAACAAAGACAGCCTCTAGTACACACATATACCTAGGAGTGGAATTGATGGGTAATAGGAATTTATATCTCAGTTTCATCAGTAGTACCATCCTGTTTTCCAAAGTAGTTGTACGAATTTATTTTTCTATCAGCATTGTGTCAGAAGTATCCATTTTTCCACATCCTTACACATACTTGGCATTTCCCAGATTAGTAGTGAAGGTGAGCACCTTGTTCCATGTTTTTGTTCGCTATATGTATTTCTCTTAGGTGAAATGTCAGCCTAGCTATTTTGCTATTTTTCTATTTTCCTGTTAGGTTGTTTTTCTTTTTTCTTACTTATTTATAGAAGTTCTTTATATAATCTGATATGTTTTTTACAGATGTGTTTTAAATATGTATTTCAAATTTATGACATTATTTGATGAACAAAAGCTTTCAGTTTTAAATGTAGCAATATTTAAAACTTAACTATATTTTCCTTTGTAGTTATGCTTTTATGATGGCTTAAGAAAGACTACCCTACCCTAAAATCTAAAAGATATTTACTTAAATATTTTCCTAAAATTTTAAGGTTTTGCTTTTGGCAATTAGGCATTTAATTCATCTGGAGTGGATTTTTGTTTTTAGCTGAGGTAGGAACCTAATTTCCTTTCTTTTTCATCTATGTGTCGATAATTTTTCCATATGTATTTGTGAGTAGGTCCTCCGTTCCCTAATGATCTGCCATGCCACACCCTGTCCTATATCAAAGGTCCATTAACATCAGTGCATCTGGATTCTCTATTCGGTTCCACTGGCTAATTCATTTGTCCCTGGACAAATACCACATTGCCTAATTACTATCACTTTATAATGAGTCTTTCATAATTATTCTCCTCAGAAGCGTTTTTGCTATTCCCAGTTCTTTGTTTTTTCAGTTAGATTTTAAAATCAACCTATCAATCTACATGAGATTTTAATCAAGGTTATAAGAAATCTACAGCTAAGTTAGGGTCAAATTAGTCTCTTTAGAATATTACTAAACCTTCCTGACCATAAATTTCTCTTAACCTATCCAGATTTTCCTTAATATCTTTGAGTAAGGGTTATTTTGGGTATGGGTCTTATTCATATTCTGCTACATTTATCCTTAGAGACTTTATAGATTTTTCTATTGTAAATGTTATCTTTAAAATTATATTTTCAAAGTATTATTACAGAACTGTTGGTAGGGAACCATTCCCTTTAAAGTTAGGTAGTGCATAAGACTGTTTCCTATCACTACCATAGTCAATATACTGGAGACCTTAGCTATTACAATGATACAAGAAAAATATTAAAGGGGCTAGGTTTGGAGAAGAGGGTCATTATTTACAAATAATATCATTGTACACATAGAAAACACAAATGTATCTATGGAAAAATTACCTAGAAATAATCAATGAATCACCAAGTTGACCAGGTATAAGACCGCTATGCAAAAGTCAACTGTACTTCTTTTTTAAAGACTTTATTTATTTATTTATTTGTCAGAGAGAGAGAGCATAAGCAGGGGGAGTGGCAGGCAGAGGGAGAAGCAGGCTCCCCGCTGAGCAGGGAGCCCGATGCAGGGCTCGATCCCAGGACCCTGGGATCATAATCTGAACCAAAGTCAGACGCTTCGCTTAACTGATCGAGCCACCAAGACATCGCTGCAAAAGTCAATTGTACTTTTTAGTTGTACTTAGACTGCATGTGATAAAAGTGTATATTTAGCAGATTTAGGGAGAAATATGTCCTGGTACAATAACATTCTGTGAAAAAGTATTCTGTTTTGTGGGTGTGGTTCACCATTTAACCAAACAGTATAGAAGCCAGAATCTTTCTATTAATTGCCATTGGGATTCGAACAAGTTAGTATCTGTCTATACTAGTATACAAAAGTGATTCCTTAATACAGAACTTTATAAAGACAACAAAAAAAATTGATTAAGAACGACTGAATCCATACTATAGAATGAAACTATATGAGAATTACTCATTTATAATATGAATAGTCATTATATTAATACAACACACTAGAAGTAACCCAAAGTATTATTCTGAAGACAAGTTCTAATTCCTTCTGGTAGGATTGCTGAAATATGTATGGATGGTAGGGGTAAGGCTCTCTGTCTAAATGCCATTCATTTTGTTGTGTCATTATCCATAATCTGGGTTCTTTGTTGATCCTTTTCTGGATGTCTGGTGCAACTCTGCACTGGAATGGTCACCTCTTTACATCAAGCTAGGTAAGAAGTATTATTTTTTTTAAGATTTTATTTATTTATTTTCCAGAGAGAGAGAGAGAGAGAGAGAGAGAGAACACAAGCAGCGGGAGCAGGAGAGGGAGAAGCAGACTCCCTGCTGAGCAGGGAGGCCGATATGGGGCTCGATCCCTGGACCCTGGAATCATGACCTGAGCCAAAGGTGGCAGATATTTAACCGCCTGAGCCACCCACACATCCCAAGAAGTATTACTTTTGTTATTGTTGTTTGTTTTTTGCAACTTTTTAGCATTTATTATTTTAGTGAAGAGCCTGTATCATGCTCTAGCCCAGATCCATGCACTTGAGGATTTTAAGCTCCTTCATTTCTTTCTGGAAAACAGCAGCTGTTCATTACAAGGGAAATGGTTAGTCTATTTGTGTAGGACTTCATCCTTCTGTTCTGACTCATTGTTTTCTTCTCTTCCCCTTTTCAGGAGAATAAAATATGCTTTCAGATTCTTAATAGTTTTGATTCTTCTTGGACAACTCCCCCATATTTATAGTGGCCATGGGAATTCATGGCATCTCTTCATCTCATTCACAAACTCCTCAGGAATGACTTAATCACACATTTCACAGTTTAATCTCTCCCTGCCTACTACCAGAGAGCTGCAAAACCCCTGTAGGTCTCTATCTTCATGATTGTTGAATTCTGTTTTAAATGGTTTTGATTAATGTGTACCTCATGTTTAAAAAATGCGATAAAGAAAAAAATGCAGCGACAGTAAAAAAGAGAAAATGTCTAGGAAGAAAATTAGAATTATGCAAAAACTATGTGAGGAAAATGTAAAATCACTGAAAAACATAAAGGAAAAATTGAAAACTTGGAAGGGGTATCTCCGACCCTTAGTAGCAAGATTCAATATCCTAATGAGGTCAGTTCTCCCTCAATCAGTTTATAAGTTTATTGTGAGCACAACAGAAATACTACTGTGATATTTTTAGAACAAATTAACTAAATTCCAAGTTCATGGGTAAAGAGACTGTGAGAGGAAAGTCCAGAAAAACCTAAACAGAGAAACTAATTGGAGTATAGAGGTATATTTATAACATAAATCTACGGTAATTAAATATCATGGCATGGGAGTATAAATAAACAAATCAGTATAAATTCATAAAGTGCATGAAGACTCCAGAAACTGATCCAAAGACATATGGGGATTGAATATGTGAAAAAACAATCATGGCATAATATTGATGACGTTGAACAGTTGAAAATTTATCAGGGGAAAATAGTACTTTGGGTTCTTATCCCTTTCCACATTGAAATAAACACAAAATGGGTGCAAGACTAACTATAAACAGGGAAACTACAAAAGTACTGAAAGAGAATTTTTAGCTAATATTGTTAAAAGGAAGACCTTTTTGGGCATGGCAAAAAAATAAGAAAATAAAATATTGATAAACTGATAAATTTAATTAGAAAACAATAAAATGTTTGTTACATTTTGTGCTGAGGATAATTATGAGTTTTAATGCTTAAATATCACTCTAGTTGAGTAAGTATTTCTATACTTATTAAAACGAAAATGTAGTTGGGTAGAAGAAAGATTTTATTACTCTCTCAGTTAAGTGTTGGCTACTTGAACTGCAAGATTACCCTTGTTCTTGATATAATTCAGTTTTGTTTTATTTTTGTTTTTGTCTCTCTTCCTCTCTTCTCTCTCTCCCTTTTTCCATCCCTTCTTTCCTGCCTCTCTCCCTCCCTCCTTCCTTTCCTTCCTTCCACAAAGTACCCAGAAAGTATTTATTTTATTTTTATTTTTAGAGAGGGAGGTGGGAGAGGGGCAGAGGGAGAGGGAGAGAGGGAATCTCAAGCAGGCTCCATGCCCAGTGAGGAGGCCAATGTGGAACCGGATCCCATGACCTTGAGATCATAACCTGAGCTGAAACCAAGGGTCAGATGCTTAACTGACTGAGCCACCCAGGCATCCCAAATCCTTGGATTTTATTGGGGTGATCCTTTAGTAAACCTTGCAGCTTCTATAGTTCTTGAGAGAGAGAGACAAAGACACAGAGACACACAGAGGGACAGAGAACTCCTGGGCACTTTCTGTCTGCTGTTCACTCATGCAGTCATTCTGTCATGTCTTTGATAAATATTTATTGCATAGCTATTTTGAGTAGATGTTACTAGCATGGGGAAGAGTGTCATGATGCCTGCCCCCATAGAACTTACAGACTCTCAGGAAGAGAGGGGAGGATTCCTTTTTTAGTTAAAGACAACACTTGATACGATGTAAATTGACCAGTCTGTGGTCAGCTTGGTCATCCCCAAAGGTGGCCGGGACGAAGTTATGGTGTCAGATTATTTTTAAGAATTGGCAATTGAAAGCAGTCAACCAATTCATGTTACTGTTTAAATGCATTCTTATGAACATTGTCCTAAGTTCTGGACTTGGTAATAATTTTATGAGTTGCTAAAGAAATCCTTTTCTTCATTACTTATTGTGATTAAAACAAGAATGTATTTGTTTAGTGAGAGTGGCAAATTTAACCTAGCCTATCATCAAATTAATCTCTCCACCTACTTTTTTGCTGGTATTACTAAATGAGGAGAAGAAAATGATTAAGCCCATCCATTTTGGGATTCTTGGTTCTCTTAGCATCATATATGAGTTAATTGTTATTTGATGAGAGTGTTTATTAGGGTTGGTGAGGTGAGATACTCTAAAATCAATGTAACTATACACACCTGAGGTTTGTTTTTCTTTTTACCTTCACAGGCTGTCAGTTTATGGTTGTGCATAGATATCTAACTAGCTTTTCAAAGACCATTCAAAAGCTTTTCCTAGTTCCTTGAAACCTATTTGCTTCCTCAGCAGCTTCCTCCTTTCAGAGCCCAAAAGTACACTGTTAAGTGGCTCAAATGTGAGTCAGGTACTGCATAACACTTTCAAAATAGAATGTTAGCCTGGTTGTATCCTTTTGGTTTCCATACAAATAAATCAACCATAGATCATACAACTCAACCTGTAATAACAGTCACTAATATTTAATAAATTGCCAAATGGTTTGAAAACTTGTTCAAATATTTTGCACCACCCACAAAAGCAGTTGAAATAAACTGCTTGGTTATAAAAATCACGTAGCACATAATTATTGGCATTATCATGTTCATTTATTCTCTCATTCTCTCTTTTTGGAAGCAAAATTCTTGGTTTAAAAAACAATTTTTCCGTGGCATTTCCCATTCTGAGTTGTGATGTGAATTTTAAGTAAAAAATAAACTTAATAAACTTTCAGTGATAAAAATGAAATTGGACCTTTTTAAAAATAAGAAATCACAAACTATAATTTAAATGAGTCACTGCTGATTAATATAATAATAATTTTCATAAGGAATTTATTGCATTGTGGATAGAAAAGCTGCTATGGAAACTCATGAAAGTACTATGGAATGTCAAAGTTTTAGATTAATTTTTTGTAAAAGAAATGACTTGGAAACTATAAACATGTGCCTGGGTTTTGCACAGTGAAATTTGGATTTGAAAAGAAGCCGGGATCCTGACTTATTTATCCTGGCCAGGACTTTAGTTACTGATGTCCTAAGAAATACTGAGTTCATGTACTTCAATTGCTGTTAGAAATGGATATCCAAACACCTGCTGAGGCTCCTGCCATCGTGCCTATCCATAGAATGGGTGTTTTGATTTTAAAAACCTTGAGGTGAGTCTACTTTGGTCCACAAACCAGGGTCAACAATTTTGTCAGCCTGGCCAAGTATTAGAAATATGTTGGAAAAATAAAGAGCCTCCCAATTTTAATGCAGCTTTACCCAAAGTTAGCTGTTATATATTCAATGTTATATAACAGAAGTCTTTGCCTTTTGATGGTTACTGATCCCAGGGAGCCAACTGCCAGTGACAAGTAACTGTCAAGATCATGATTACACTCTCCTCTCAGAGTGCCTCCATTCAGTATCTTAACATCTGGGAGTAATAGGTAAGTTGTTTTGTTGACACTTTCCTGTACAAACTAAATTAAAATCTTAGGCCATTTCTGGATGGGATGAAGGTTAGGATTAGGTCAGTGGCAATAGAGTGCTCATGATGAGGTGAAAAATCCCCATGTAGGCAAGTTCTGGGATTGCCTTGAAACATTGATGTAAAACTCATCCATCAAGGACCAAATGGAGACGTTAGCAATGGGACCCAACACCTACCGGGACAAAGAAAGGTGTGAAAAACACCTAGCAACTCTTAAAAGGTCTTCAAATTAATTGCAGTTGTTAAACCCTCTGAGCCCACATTATGTAATTTCTCTTGCTGTGGGGCTGCAACCATCATATATCTCCATTATGTAGGAGGAAATTAAAGCACAAAGGATGGGTGATTTACCAAAGACTGGGGAGAAAATCTAATTAGAATCTCAGACTTGGTAGCTTTCTCCTTTCCCATAAGTTCTCTTGTGGCTTTTCTTGGGTCTCATGAACTGCTTGGGTAAGGAATTCTGTTCCAGGTCTGAACAAAAGCATATAACACCATTCCACAGTGTAAACTACTCTGTTGCAGGAAGAAGCCTCATGTGTCAGATAAAGATCTGGGTGGCAGATACCTATAGATGAAGTGACACAAACAGAGGAAACACCCAGAAGAAGACAATCTTGTAGTGCTTTGCTATAGTATCTTACATAGCAGACTTTGTAGGTGACACCCCCCCCCATCCCTTCTATTCTTCAGATAGCTAGTCTAACCCAGTGTAGGTAATTTTTCCCCTAGCCAGAGACTGGTTCAGGAATTGTCAGGCCTAAATCAATGAGAGCTAGCAAAATGTAAGGAGAGTTAGGATAACTTAAAAAAAATCTAGTTGAGAGAGGAAAGCAAGAAGGAGAGAGAATATGAATATGTATCCAGCTGCCAACACAAACACAATCTCTAAGCTAGTGGGAATGGAGAGAGAACAATTTGAACTTTGTTCACCCACCTCCTTGCCTCCTCAGCCCTGGCCATCGCTGGTCATGAACAAGAAGGCGTTTTCTTAACTGCTACTGGTGAACCAGCCTTAGAATCAAGCCGACCTTACTGAGACGGGTAGAGTAGGGAGATACTTAGATCTCCTTGTTGGTGATCATGAGCTACTAAAACAACCCACCCTGCAGCCCTTTAATGCTGGGCTTCCTCTGATGTGAGTTAATGCATTTTTTCTCATTATATAAACCAGTTTGAGTTGGGTTTCTCTACTTGTAATAGAAATTCTAATCAATATACCCTGACATATGTGACATTTACTTCACGTCTTATGGATTTGGGGCATCTGTGTGCTGGTCAGTCACCCTTTTGTTTACACCTCAATCTGCCTGCCCTTCTCTGCACTCCAGAAGGTTGAACATTTTGGACTGCATCACCTGGGTTCTAGTGATTTCTGGCTTCTGGTTTAGGTTCAACGAGTTGGAGGCAGGCACCCATAACATATGGGAGGACAGAAGAAGACATGAAGGTGTTTCTTCAACATCCCCATCAGTTTAGAAACTACATCTTTTGCCTTAGAATCAGCTGTGCCCACCCATGACTGTAGCTCCCAGAAGAGGACACTCTTCCCTGACTCTATACCTCTTTCCTGCTTTGTTTCTTCAGCCCTGGGCTGGTACGTTTGCCTCTACTGCCCGCCTCTGGCTGCCTGAATGCCCCATGTTTGTCCCCTTAAGTTTGTCATACCTCCACAAGTGACCTGTCATCAAAGTCTTTTCATTTCAAACCATCTGCAGGGAATTGTGTTGTTTTCCAGGACTTTGATATGTGTGCTACCTGCCTCACTCTCTGGCCTTCATTTGTTAGGAGATATAATATTCTTCAACCCTGAACAAAGCTATTCAAAGCAGATATTAGGGTTTGATGAGGAACTTGGAGACTTTCTCCTGCCAGCTTATTGATTGACTTTGGATGGGTGAGGGATTGGCAAGAGTTTTATGCAAACATTTTAGGCTTTATGGACTTAGCCATCTCTGTTGCAACTACCAATTCTGCCATTTTTAAACAAATGGGTGTGGGTATGGCCCAAAACAACTTTATGTATATAAACAGGTAATGGGCTGGATTTGGTTCCACAGGTCACAGTTTGCCAACCTCTGAGTTAGTTCATTTAGTTTATGACTCTGAAGTAAAGGAACAAAAAGTGCTACTCTCCAAGACAGTTACAAAGGAGAATTCATGGTGAGGCATGTTTTTTGATTGCAAGGTGACTACTACATATGATAAGTCATTCTGGGGGATAAATTTTATCAAATATATCCTGGAAGAAGACTTTCCTTTTTCTACCAGCAGACGGTCACAGCACAGATGCATTGATCACCGGAATGGAAGCATTCACTCTTGGCCCGCCCTTCCAAACTCCGCCTGGAACCTGAGCTAGATGGTCTTGTACAGGGGAAGGCTGGATTTTAGAAGCCACTTTTTTCTACTTACTCTTTTTTTTAAAGATTAACTTATTTGAGAGAGAGAGAGAGAAACCCAAGTGGACTCCTCGCTGAGTGCGGAGCCCGACGTTGGGCTCGTTCTCACAACCCTGAGATCAGACCTGAACCAAAAAACCAAGGGTAGGATGCTTAACAAGTTATACCACCCAGGTACCCCTACCACTTACTATTTATTGTCAGGCAAGGACAGGCATGGGGCATTTTCCCAGGGTGGTTCCCAAGGCTATAAGAAAGTTTAGATTGGTGAGCTACTGAAATCTCATGTCTTCCAAGTACCTTCTCAGATTTTTTAAGGTCAATACTACCTCTCCCTCTGTTGTTCTTCCACAGGACTCTCCTTGTAGACATCTTGGGGTTGATACTATGTTGTGGTGTGCAATAAGTTGGCAGTGCACATCTCTGCCCTTACCTACTAAGTAATATAAGCCTTGAGGACAGAGATAGACTCAAGTCATCTTTCCATGAGCCATGAAACCTAGTACTGGGCCTTGCACTGTTTAATTGATTGAACTGATTTTAAATTCTTAATAACTATATTAAACCTTGAAGACATACCTTCAGTACTGCCTGGAAGAAAAGCACAAATGGAGGCCCATATAGCCCATGCCTAAATATGGGAAGGCTACATATCAAACTATGTCTACACCCCTGCTCATTGAATTAGCCTTTATGATTTGAGGGCAGTGCTCTCCTCCTGCCCAGCCCCTGTCCTCAGCCTGACAGGGTGCATGGTTCTCCTGGAGCAGAGGGAGATGAAAACTATTCCTGAGGGAACCTGGGGTGAGCACTAACTTAGGTTCCCTGGGAGACAGGCTAGGGTAGGTCCTTCCCCTTATGCCACTCAAGCTTGTCTGACTCAAGACTCCTAGGTAGCTCTAAGGGCCTTCTAGGATGACACCATCTAAATATAGGGGAGCAAGAGAACAGATATCTGGAGAATTGGTCTGCTGGACATCTACTTTGGGCCATGGAGGGCTGCCAACTTAAAAAACAGCAGACAATGTCTGTTCTCTTGGGGCAGTGGCTGTGATCATGGCCAACCCTCCCCAACCCTACACCCCCCCCACACACTCTCAAGCATTCTCAACCCTGCTTTTCTGCCCTGGTGGTTCAGTTTAGCTCTCACCATCCTCTCCCATAATCCTTATTTGTTCAAGTAGTTACTGAACTTTCTAAAATCTGTTGGCATAGACAAGGAAAAGTCAAGCATCTTTTATCATAGAGTTCGTGATCCCTGGGGTGCACTGGGTAGTGACCCTCTTAACTAGGCCCAAAGGGCAGCAGCAGAACCCAGAAGGTGCACCTAGAGGATATTATATGCATCTCCCCAGTGAGCCTGCCCCCTGAACGATCATTCCTATTGGAACATTTTGCTATGGCTGGTGTATACCAGTGATCAGATTCACCAACAGGCCTTGCTAAAATATAGGCTGCTGAAACTCACTTCCAGAGTTTCTCATTCAGTAGGTAGGTTTTGGATGAAACCCGAAAATTCCCATGTCTAACAAGTTCCCAGGTGATACTGCTTGTCTGAGGTCCACACTTTGAGAACCCCTGGTGTATATGATTGTATAGTCAGTAGATACTTCAAAATAGCCATGGTTCTCATAATTCCACAGACATGCAATGGGTTACCCTAGCTGGCACTCACCCTAGGATATTGTTAGAAACTTGATCTTTAGTAGCTGGGAAAAGAAGGAAAACATTTAAAGCTGCAAGCAATTTCCAGTCTCTAAGGGTAGTGACATGAATTTACCTCAGAGGCAAATTGTTGCTTTTGGTCTGGGAAAACCACTTGAGTCTGCCATTTATTTACAAAAATGTAAATCAAATATTCACCCACTGTTCTAGAGGGAAATGTAAAGTCAGTATTAACCTGAACACAGATGTTTGAGAATGAGAAGTTAAGTGTTCTATTTGATAACATAAATTTTTGAGGAAGATTGGGTCAAACTTCTGTCTGGGAGACATAGTTGTCTGGGCAGGGGTGGGCTGGGTGGGGGGGTGCATGTTCCAGCATTTCTAGGCCTGTCTGATTCTGAGGGCACTTTGCTTCAAACTGTGGCCTTTTCTTGCAGCTCTGTGTGTGCAGCTATTGTTTCCAGAACTCCAGGGCTGAGACCCAAGGACTGAGGGAAGAGAGTACCTATAGAAAAGCAGATCAATCAGGCACTTGGTATGTTTCACAGATTTTCTGATGTAATTTTTCTGCTGGGAGTTTCCTCCAGAGGAAAGGAATATTTCCATGTCAGTCTACCGGGGAATAGGGCATTTAGCCTCGGAAAGTAAGGAGGGAGGAGATGGTATTCAGAGTGGTATGGTATTCAGGACCTAAGGGAGCTAGCTGGGCCTGGATTCTGAGGGTGACTAGTCCCTGGATGGCCTGAGGGTGACAGGGAGTTTGAGGCACATAAGCTGGGAGCTAGCCTGAGAAAGGGGGCTTACTGCATGAAGACCCCTGAAGACAGGACAGGACTGAGGGCTCAGAAACTCACACTTCCAGTCCAGAGTTACACTTTCCTTCTCTAATACCTGAGTTTTTGGTGAAATATGGTTCAAGGTTGGAGTTTAATCTTTGTTGGGACACCAAGGTTACTAGCTTGGAGCTAAGTCATCAAGGAGAGAGCAGGGCTCTTGCCCAAGATCACTTCTCAAGGAAAGTGGACTTCCCCATAGTGTGGGGGTGTCCCAAGGATTGCTTCAAGGAGCTAAGAAACAGGAGGAGCCCAGGCCTGAGTAACGTGACACCATGGTGGGGCAGGGCAAATTCCTTAATAAGAAGGTTGGAGCTCAAGGGCGCCTGGGTGGCTCAGTTGGTTAAGCGACTGCCTTCGGCTCAGGTCATGATCCTGGAGTCCCGGGATCGAGTCCCACATCGGGCTTCCTGCTCAGCAGGGAGTCTGCTTCTCCCTCTGACCCTCTTCCCTCTCGTGCTTTCTATCTCTCATTCTCTCTCTCTCAAATAAATAAATAAAATCTTTAAAAAAAAAAAATAAAGAAGGTTGGAGCTCAAGATGAACCTAATTTTGAAGTCATGGTATGATAAAACTGGATATCTGAGATACAAAGTGAAATACAGTTGATTGGCTTGGTTAATAACTAGAAATAATTTAGGGACAGACATTATATATAAACATCCATCCTAAAGATCAGATACAAAAAGAAAGCATTCCCTTTTTTAATAGGATAAGGTAATTCAAGTTTTCATGACAAGTGAATATATCCAAATAACTACATCAGCAAGAAATGGAATGCTTGATCTGTAGATCTTAGATAGGAAATGAAGTTTCATTGTATGAGCTTCAAAAACTCCCTCTAATTAGGCAAAATGATTTTCATCAATTCTATTAATCTTTCATGGCACATATACAAAAACCCTAACGAGAGAAGGAAATAAAACTATGCTAGAGCAACAGAAGGGGTTGAGTAGGTGCAGAAGGTCACTAAAGAGAATCAATTTTCCTGTAATTTTCTTGAGAGCTCCAAAAATAACAAACAAATATCAATTTGGAACCAGATTCCTCTCCGCTTCATCATGGCTCCCAGGGGCTAGCAGACTGGACAAGGCCATCCAGAAGGTAGGACATCTTGACTGTAGCCAAAGTAAGCAGCATACTTGTGCAGAAAACCAAAGCAATTTGGGAAGAAGAAGCCAACATGTAACACATGCTGATTCAGTGAAAAAGTGAATTTATATCTAGTACATCAAAGAGTTGGATCAAGGACAGCACAGTGCAGGCACAGGAGCTTTGGACATGATTACCAGTAACTCACACTGCAAATAACTGGTTCATGCAGAAGGCAGTCATCTAATGCTTAGCGAGAAAGAGTGCTTATTTTCTGTTGAAGGAGTTGTGTATGTCTGCTGGCTTCTTGATCTAAAAAATCTCAAAAACAAATGAGTGTGTCTTCTACCACTGCTTTGACATTATTTTCTTTACTATGTACTCTTTGCTGTAGGAATTATGGTAATGTTACACGGGCAGGTTCATATGACTAGGTCCAGACCTCACACACTGAACTGTTTACGACCTTTTTTGAGTTGCTTCTTAAATATATGCCTTGGTGTCTCCTTTCAAAAAAAGATTCATATTTCACTGAGCCTGTGAAACACTTTTAAAATTTCACTTGACCTCATTAAAGTGAAAAATCTAGGGATTTTATGTTTTCCACTTAGAATATGTTGCAGACTAACTGACATTAGACGGTATTTCTTGACTGTACCATTTTTCCCTGCTTACATAATTTCCTTGGGAAACTGGACTGGTGTGTAATTATCATTTAACCACACTTTTCTAGTAGAGATTTCAGAAAGTCTTTTTAGTGTCTTCCTATCCATCTCCCAGGCCTCTAACCATGGCAGAGATCATTCCTCTCCTTTGAATAATGGAGACAGTGAAGAACCCCTGAGCAAAAAAATTTGCCCAGGATGAAGTCAGGCACTGATCCTGGGGCTCCAGACTCCTGACCAGAGTTTACTGCCTTGGTCTGCAAGGCCTTCGGTGATGTTGAGCACACATCATTCTTTGTGGGGAAGCTACTATTTCTACAACACCAAAAAGTGGCATAGAATAGAAGAAGCATGGGAATGCTCCAGAACTGAGGGAATTGGAAACTGGGGACATTCTATTTTGCTGGAACTTCTAAAACTAGATTTTCGTCACACCCAACACACACTGCAAATATTTTCTCCTTAGTCTGTAAGACAGTTGTGTTTCCATAGTTCTGATTAGCTGATCCTTCATGCATCAAAATAGTTTTTCTGCAAGGTCCATTTTGGTGCGAAAATATTTAGGGTGACTTTTAAAAGCATGTTTTGAAGGGGTTTTCCTTTGGAGTTATGAGATTGTCTTGTTGGCAGGTGTGAGTGGAATTTAAGTTCTAATTACAATCCACGCAGATAATCCGTTAAGCCTATGTGGAACTCACCTTGGATTGCCATATATTTTGCAAACTTATCTTTTATGGTATCAACTAAAATATGACCTATTTAACCTACTGCCTAAAAAGAAAGTACTAGAAAAGGGTGCCCAGGAATCCCAAAGCATGAGGGTCAATGTAATACATTTCTACATACAATCAGAGTGCCTGCTTTTCAAGGCACCACACCCCATATTTGGAAGAACATAAAGCACGATCTTTGCTTTTAAGGAGTTTAACTTTGAGTGAGGAGAAAGAAACTCACAAAAAGGTAATAAAAGCTATACTGAGTACAAACTATTACCAAAGTATAGAGGTGGAAGAAATCTTTTTATGGGAGATAAGAAAGGCTTTGTGGCTAAGACTGCCTTTGAACTACCAAGTGGCCAGAGATGTCCCACGGGGAGAAGTAGACTAGGGTACCACCTCAGGGGTACTGAAGGAACTATGAGCTAATTCAGGAGTCAGCCATTGGTCTGATGAGACTTAAGCAAGTTTTTCATGTTTGTAGCACCCTCCAGAAATGCTTATAAAGCATTAAGCAGAAATACTCACTCACACAGATATAAAGACCTGTGTGGTCTTTTACATTCCCCCATTTTACAGCTAATCGATGGAAAAGCCTGTCACATGGCATGTCCAAAGGACAAAGTGGCCAGTTGTAGTTGAGAGTGTGATGATCTAATGGGGCCCACGGACGCTAGTTGGCGTTTGGGCAACCAGCAGACAGTGGTATACCCTGAATCTCCACACTGTGCCCCTGGATCTGTGTCTGGTTTTCAGGTGTAGAGATTTGCCTTTGCCTCTTTATCTTGGAACAGTTTGCTATTTTATAGTACGACACCTTATCACTTTGTCCAGATTATTCACAATCCTTATCATCATGTTCTCTTCCAGTGTGGATTTATTAACTGATGGTAGGGGACCTGTCATAATGATGACTGAGACACTAATGTCCGTAATTAAGAAGATATGCCTCCTCACAGGTATGCAAGACTTCCCACTGGGTGCTGAGAGGACAAGACTGGAAATTTCTGTTTCCATTTTAATGTTAAAATAGGAAAGAGATGAAATTTGCCAACTTACAATATGCAGTGTCAGGGATGTGCATATCAGAATCTCATTCACCTTCTCCAAATGTGGCTGTGAGGCTAGAGGGACAATAGGCACGACCTCACTCATTTGCTCTTACTGAGACTTGCATTTATAAACTTATCATATTATATTATATTATCACATTTAAACTAAACCAAGTATTTGCAAGTGTCTTAAAAAATTTCCACAAAGAAATCATGAGTTGAAGATATTTCTAATAATGCAAACCAAGTTAAAAACATTTAAAAAGTATGGCAATTACATTTCTTCCAAGTCCTTCTGCCACATCATGAAGTTAAAACCATGACAGTACATTCTAATCTGATAACAAATTGGCCAAAGATATATAGTTACCAAGAAAACCTTTTAGATAGGAATTCACAGAACTTGCTAAGGATAATCTGGCTCTAAGAATATATTGTCCCTGGACGTATTAGCCAATAACAGTAGTAATTAAATGTAATTTATAAATAAATATACACAAATTGAGATATATGATATAAAGTGTTAGAGACACTGTGCAAGACCATGCTCTTGTCTGTGTAGGCACCTAATAAGACTCAAAGCATCATCATGAGCACTGCTCAGCAGGAGACATCTGCCCTTTCTGCCCTATAACAAAATATGACCCATATGCCTCTTCCCTGGGTCAACACTGCTCAGTTCTGGTACTTTGGAATCCCTTTTCTAGACTTGAGGCTGAGCATGTCTACCTGGTATAGCATTCTGTCTTTAGCTATCTTTGTAGCACCCTGTTTGTTCTGCATGAATCTTAGGAGACTCTTGGATTGTAAATTTTATTTCTGCAGATATTTACATTATGTTTGGATTTTGTTGTGCTCTAAGTGAAGGAGGTTCCTATCATCTTATATGCCACCTGCAAGAGGCACTTTAATTTATGTTGAACAAAATACACTTCCAATCAAGATATTGAACAAACTGGATGGAGAAGTGGGGTCCTTTTCAAACACAACCTTCCTATGCACTATGTAATTCCATTCCTATTACAAGAACTGGTGACATGAACATGAAAACTAGCCCCATGTAATTTTACTATGAGATGGCACAGACATATCCATAGAGTAAATAAGGATCTAGATGTGCTTTTCCACTTTCTAAAGGTGTTGGAACAGGTGGTTACAATTAAGGGACTTGTCCTAAGTTGAGTTAGCACTAACTCCTAAATTAAACTCATAAAATCTTTTTTCCCCTCCAGAACCCTTGAGAGGAGTACAATTGCTTAGCATGGTAGACACAAATCTGAGTTTTACATGCTATAAATAGTTATGTTTTTCTAATTTGTTTTTAATCTCTTTTTCCTTTTTAGATGAGGGCCCTGGGTAACTGATATGCTACTCTGACAGCTCCTGGGGCCTAATAAATCTTCTGATAATTTTAATAGTACCTGAATCTACTAGCATTGTAATGTGCCCTCCCACCCTCAGCCCTGGTGGCAGCGACTATAAAATAATACAAGAGAATATAGGAATTAGTTTGTGTTTCCAGGTTAGGAGTGTAAGTCATATTGCAAGATAAAGCTATCAAATGAGATGGTACTAACAAATTAGCTGAAGCCGGCTAGAGATCGGTCCTGAATTTGAGCTTCTCACCTTTGATTTGGAGTGATGTTTAAGCAAGATAAAAGAAAAATCATATAGGAGGGGTGTGGAATACCCCATCTCATAGTAGTGAACCTGAGCACTTCCATCAGTGTTGACCAAACTGCTTGTCATGAATTAGGTTCTCTCAGAGATCACCTAGGAAATCAACGCAAAATGGGTTTCATTGTTTCCTGCCAGGTGGTGTCAAGTACTTCATCTGAATGAGTCAGTCTAGTTTACCAAACTCCCTAATTCACAGTGAGTTAATATACCCCCTTGGAGAATGTGGTTCACTCCCCCTCTGCAATGTATGTCACTCTACAGGAGCTGTTGACTTCCGTTCAGTGTCTTGCTGCTCTGTTTCGGAACATTGCCTTTCCCTCTGCATTTGCCGTTCAAGGTACCTAGAACAATGCTTGGGGAAGTCAGCTAGTGGGGTCTCTCTCTACATTCTACTAAGGACTTTCATCTAAACTTTGGCTCTTTTCCAGGATGAAGCATACCCTAACTGAAACCCAGCATCTCAGAAACCAGTGAAGAGGCCACAGCCCTACATCTGGCTAGTCTGGAAAGCCTGAACCTATTGGCATAAGGAGTACATTTATTTTTAATTCCTGCATGTATCATAGCAGCAAGACCAAATAGGTGGAAGCCAGCTTACCTGTTAGCTCTCCATCATATGGCCCTGGGAACAGGAAAGTGTGCCACCATAATGGGAAGAGGGTTATTTACGTGGAAGAGTGGCAGAAGAAGGCCGAACACAAACATTGACTAGACATTTTGACAAGATTGTGCAGTTGGCTTCTTTTTTGCCTTCTATGGAATTAGAGTTGGTTGCCACCTTCCTGCCATCACTAAGGTCAGTATAAAAGACACTGCAACAGTATAGTACTCAAAAGAACCATCAAACACATGCCATCCCAAATAGGGGTGCTGGCAATCAAAGGTGGTGTCAAGGGGCAGTTCTTAAAGCTTTATGGCTAATAGCCTCTACCTACTTTAAATTGCCTTAGAACATTCTGAAAAATTCATTTTTCTTTTTTTATAAGAGAATAAAGGGTAGAAGTGTCGTGTGTGCATGTGTGCATCCATGTGCATGCATGTGTGCAAGCATATTGTGCTCATGCGTACACCCTTGCTTTTGCCTGTGTGTGTTTGTCATAAAACTTGAAAGAAAGTACAAGTTTTAGCTGAAATGAAAGCTTTTTATAGCAGAGTTATAAATCACTTCAAGGAGTGATTTTCAGTTAAGAGCTGACAGCTCCCTTGTGAAGTGACCATGCCAGGCCTGCCATTCAAAGAAGATTGGAGACCAATCTTGTTTGTCATCTGAAATGGAAGTGCTATGTTCTTGGGGATGCCACGTGAGAAGGCAAGATGGAGTGTTCCTGCAATTTGCACTATCTTTGGATGAAACTAGAAGGAGGTGTTAGTATGATGTAATACATAATACTGAGCATGAAGTGATTAAGCAGTTGTATACTGAGCTACTGTCTGTGGCAGAGCGGAAACAGAAATGCTGTTTATTGTTACATGAATGATGGCTGGCCACCATGTTTCTGTGCAATAGAGGATCCATTTGCAGTTTTGACTCCAAGCAGTACATTACTGCACCTGTGTGGTGTGCTTTAGAACATTTTCTCACCCGTCAGAGTTCTCACTCCAGCACTCCAAGCCCAGAGAGAGAAATCAGACACAGACCTCTCAGTCTGAAGGAGGAAATCCACAGCACATTGGAGTTAAAGCTAAAATTGACAAGTTTAATGGAGGTCAACAAAGACATGCATAGAAGTCCATCTAGAGACTCCTCTTGAAGCAAAAAATGAAGTCATCCTGTCTCTGAAATGAGAGGGGGAGCTCCCAGTACACCAAGCCCAACAGTCATGAATAATAGAGGACATACAATGTCTATACCAAATAAGAACTCACCTTTCATCCTGCTTTTAGCCCCAGTTTCTTAGTGTAAAGGAACTGGAGACTAGACATCAGAAACCACCGTATCTCCATTAGAGTTCACTGGATATAATGATAAAATCTTGACTGGTGTGAAAGTTCGAACCCTACAAAAATAGTGGGTTTAAAAAAAAAAACACTTAAAATGATTTTTTAAATTAAAAAAAATCGATGGCCAAAAGTATGTTGTCTTTTTCTTGCCATATCAACTATTTCATGGAATACTGAATATTAAAAAGAACTTGTTGTAGAATAAAGAAGTCATGAACAATGCCAGTTAGAGGCAGAGACAGTTCCAGCAAAGAGGATTTGGATGTTGTTCTCTACCCAGTACTAGAATTTCTTGCTGAAGAAGCCTCTTTAGGGATGGTGCAGACTAGCCTTTCAAAGTGATGTCACCATCATTTACTGCTGCTGCTGGGCCTTCTCTGAGGTGAGGCACAGGGCCAATGTCAGACTTAATTTGTCATTTTCAATGTAGCTAAGAATCTTCCTTTTAATTGGAACTGTGATACTGTCTTGCTTCTTTTCATTTGTGATCTTCCTAACAATGTTTGACCTCACTTAAGATTTAAAACATAAAAAAAAAAAAAACCCACTGGGAAAATATATACATTCAGAGAGCAAAATCTCAGAAACAACTGTATTCCTTTTTATGAAAAGTATTCATTTGGTCCCCACTTTATTCCTTTCTAGAGATGGATTTTAACATATAGTTTATATATGTATAATTTGCACATAGCTTTTATGTCTACATCTTGAGGAGATTTAGAAATGGCTGTAATTCTCATTACCGAGTTTAGGGTCTCAGTTTTGTCATATACAAATATTTGAATCAGTAGCCTTTCACTGGTGTGAAGCCAAGAGCCTATGGTACAGAGCGGGCAAAACCAAAATTAGCAGCATCCTTTGCAACCCTCTGCTTAGTGAGGCTGATTTCTGCCTGGATCTGCAGTGTGTCCGGTGGCTCCACCAGATGGCACCCCCAATGCGGCCGGTACCCCTTCACCCCATTGTGCTCTGTGTAGGAAAGCCATACAGCAGATGAGGACAAAAGGAGGACAGTGTCCTCTCTGAACCAAACATGTAACAATCGTAAGAGGTTTGAGTTCACCAGTTTGGAGTTGGGGCTGGATTTGGGCACTTCCTTCCTTAATCTCTGAAGCCGACCTGGGACATTGGGTTATTTCCCTTTCTGGTCCTATAGCAAAGTGGCTTCTGCTCTCACCACGTTGCCCCTTCTACTTCCTGCTCCATCAACTTCACGGACTTACGCTTCTGCAAAATTAAAAGGAAAATCAAGGTTCTTGTTACGAACATCTCACTATTCACAGTTCGAGCCTGTCCTGAAAATGCCCCGAGTGGTCCCATACAGTGTCCTTTTGTCTCCTTGTCCTCTCTGTGACAAGGAATCTTCAGTCTGTAATCAATCAGGGAAGGCATTATTCAGACCGGGGCCTTGGGTCCCTTCTTTGGGTCTCTGTTGGCATTTATCCACATGGAACCTAAAAATCTCTTGAAAGCGAGGACTGAGAAAAGACCACCATCGTCCCTGTTACGTGTATGTTCCCACACGCCTGAGTTTCTGCCTCGGTAACTGAGTTCTTTTTCTTTTTGTTAAGGCTGTGTCTACCACCATCCGCCCCCACTGTATTCTTTCCATGGGGTCTCCATACGAACACCTTGGAGCTCATCTTCCCTTAAGCAAAACTCCTCCCCAGGAATTGGCCAAAATGCGGGCTGGAACTACCTGGGGGTACCGGTCATATGTTCAACACATGTAGAAACTGCAAAAAGCATTTCCTCAGTGCATTTCCTTTACGTTAATGCCCTTCAAAATCTAATAATATTTCATTTAGGGGAAAAAGTAAGTTGTTCTCTTTCAATGAGGCAGATCATTACTTTTCCATTTCCTTACATAGGTATTTGTGCTGTCCTTCATAACTCAGAGGCTGCACACACACCAGTTGGCGATCTGCAATGGGAGTTATTTTTCTAATAAACAGCACATGATACTGTGCTGATCCGGGGCATGGTGCGTCATCCAGAACCCCAGTGACTAATAATGTGTATTTGTAAAGTTCCTGCCTGGTTTGGAAATACAGTTTATAATATGTCTTTCCCTCTGTGAAGCTCAATCATTTATTTCAGTCAAATTCCTAGGCATTTCATGTTTAGACTCTTTATGAAGGAGCGCAAAATCATGTGGTGAAGCATTTGGGCTTTATAGTCAGAAAGATCTGGAGTAGAGGCCAGGCTCTGCTGTGAGCAGCTGAGCGGCTTTCTGCAACTGTACATTCTCAGAGCCCCCGTTTCCTCCTCTGAAAGTGAGAGCAGTAGTCAGCCCTGCCTAACTGAGCCATCTGCCCTTTCGAGTATCAGATGATATCAGCTCTATAGCGCCTGGCACCTAACCGGAACTTACTGTATTCAGTTGGTTTAATCTTAGGGCATGGTGGTGAGACACCACCCTCAGAGTGTACAGAAGTAGTCACTTTGTGAGTATTATTATAACCTCTCAGGAGAATATTCTGTCTCTACTCTTGGAATTTTATGGCATCCCACACCCCATGGCTGCCCCCTGGCTTTTCTGGCTTCTTGGTGCCACATCTTTCTCTCTTAGTTGTTTAATGTCATCTTTGACACTGTCTTCTCCTGCTTCCCTGAAGCCAAGCCATCATCGAGCCCTAACAGATCTGTCCTCTGAAATCCACCCAGTTCTCCCCATACGCAAACGCCTCCCTGCTGGTCTTCCTACATCCAGCCTTCCCCTCAGTTCACTTTCCACTGGATAATGATTGCTTAAAAATGCAATTTCAATACACTATCCTCAGCCAAACCTTCTGCTTAAAACCCTTCCTAAGCCTTGCTGTGAGACCAAGGTTGTTGGTCCCATCCTCCGAGCTCTGTGAGGTCCAGCCCTGCCTATCTGTCTGGTTTTGACCTGGATCACTCTCCCTCTGCGCTCACACATGCTGGCCTCCTGCTCCTAGCACCCACCCACCCCCGGATCGTCTTGACCAAGCAATCGTTTCTTTTCTCTTCCTGCATCTACTTGTATATTTATAGCCAGAGGAGAAGAATTCAAAACTTCCTTTATCTTCCTAAGGGCATGGAGGTGTTTAGTGAGTTTGAATTTTCCACAGAATTTTGGAGCATCTCAGATGAAATGTCAAAAACAAGCCCAACATATTATTATGATTTGAACGAGGCCCAGACACATTGGTATTTCTAGTAGGACTGAAATTATTAGACCAGCAGTCCTTCCCTTAGCATGTGTGAACTTCAATTTCTAGGCCAGAGTCTAGCTAGAAAAGTGCTGACATTGGAAATGTTATATAGCAGAAGAAGGTAGTGGAATGTTTTATAACCTCAAAAAATATTGAGTTTGGGATTCAGGTTACTCTGGTGGCAATGAAGTATCCGAAGGTGGATAAGTAACTCACCAGGAGGCCAGGAGTTCAAGCTGCCCCTAGAAGTGAGGACTCCAGGGTCTAGAGCAGAAAACTGTATTGTGTAATTTCCAGGGGACACCCCAACGGCATCCTCCTCCTCTATGCCTGATGCGGTTCTGACACTCCACTTTATTTTTGCTCACTGCTGGTCAGAACCCAGAGGTTACCACAGAGGGGAACAGGTAACTGTCAGGAGAGTGTGGGCTGGAGCTAGAAGAGCTGCTGGAGGGCACCCAGCCCCCAGTAGAAGTCTTTGTACTAGATAGCTACCCAGGATGGGGATTCCCAGGTCTTCTGATGCTTCTAGGTATCTTCTGGAATACGTGGCCAATACTGCAGTAGTCAGTAGGTCGGGTTAGTGGGGACGTGGCTGGAGATGGTTGGCATGTCTTATACGGGGGTTGAGAGCCCATTAATCCCTTCTCTATCTGCTTCTCAAGTCCACCAGCAAGAGTGAAAAAAACTGTTGGAATTTTTACTGTTTTCAGTGTGGGTCAATTTGTTTCAACCACTGATGACTTCAAGACTTAAGGTGAGCGTTTCTACAAGTACCAGTATCCATTGGCCATTTATTATGATGGAAATTTTATGACAATTTTTGAAGGTTAAAGGAGGTCTTTCCAGATCTTTTGGTTTAGGTTAGGCCCCTCTATCATGCCCTCCATAGCACTTCTCTTTCTCTGTTCACAGAACATATCCCATTTTTATTTTATTTTATTTTATTTTATTATTTTATTTTATTTTTTATTATTTTTTAAATTTTTATTGTTATGTTAATCACCATACATTACATCATTAGTTTTGGATGTAGTGTTCCATGATTCATTGTTTGTACATAACACCCAGTGCTCCACGCAGAACGTGCCCTGTTTAATACCCATCACCAGGCTAACCCATCCCCCCAACCTCCTCCCCTCTAGAACCCTCAGTTTGTTTTTCAGAGTCCATCGTCTCTCATGGTTCGTCTCCCCCTCCGACTTACTCCCCTTCGTTCTTCCCCTCCTGCTATCTACTTCTTTTTCTTTTTTCTTAACATATATTGCATTATTTGTTTCAGAAGTACAGATCTGTGATTCAACCAGTCTTGCACAATTCACAGCGCTCACCATAGCACATACCCTACCCAATGTCTATCACCCAGCCACCCCATCCCTCCCACCCACCACCACTCCAGCAACACTCAGTTTAAAACATATCCCATTTTTAATAGTTGATTTGCATCCTTATTCCCTGCCACACTGACTGGGCCTTGTGTGCACATGAGTCCTGCCCATCTTATTTGCTGTTATTTCCCCATGTGCTGGATCTATAGAAATATATATAAATATAAGTATAAATATAAATTTAATATATATTAAATATGATATACATATTTAAAGAATAGATTGATAAATGTAAACCAAAACCAGATTATGTCCCATTAAATGAGAGGTTCCACAATATAAGTATGGCATCTAAAATGAAGAAATTTACTACTGTGATTTAACCAGGGCACCTTAGAACCTCTTTATACTGATGTAATAATAACTTATAACAATAAAAATGCTGCTAGCGTGTAGGTAACACAGAGTGCTGGGTAATGTTCCAGCACTATCTACATTCAGTCATATCCTCAACACAGCCACAGGAGGTAGGTATGGTTATTCCTAGTTTACGAATAGGGAAACCTCAGTTTCCCAGAGTAGCTGGAGGCTGGGTAATGGGTAAGGGGCAAAGCTGGGGCCCACACCCTGCTCACACCCAGCTCTGTTCTCTCCATTGTTGTGGAGAACTGAAAGTCAGTGCTAAGATCAAGAAACCAGTGAACAAGTGTGTTGTGAGGCCTGCTCTGTCTGGGGCCCTGAGAGGTACCTCAAGTCAGTTGGATAGGATTCCATCCCAGCCCTGAAAGAATCACTAGGAGTTAAGTAGCATTTAAAAAGCTAAATAAAAACACAAGGCAGTAAGATCTCTGTGCAGACAGGGATGATATTGTTAGATGAACTGTGCTCATCCAAACGCCGTGGTGTGGAGGAAGGCGGGGGTGGGGGGCCTGGAGCAGCCTGGGAGGTTTCCAGGGAGAGTAGCTGACCCTGAACTTGGCCCAGAAGGATGGGCGCAATGTGGATGGGTTGGCACGGATATGAGAGTCACAGAGATAATATGAGCAAATATGCCACATGATAAGTGTTTTTAATACAGATTCAAGATCATGAACAAAGTACTGTCCTGAAGTGCAGATTTTTCTCCACCTCTGAGAAGAATGGGGAATTTTTGGTCAAATCAGTAGCTCTTTTTGCCCCAGATGTGTTTCTCCAGCTATAAAATAAAAATCTGACTTGCCATCCCCACCCCCGCCCCCATAGAGATGTTGAAGGGGTTAAAGCGCTCGCATCAAGCTTTCGGAGGGGGCCTCTCTAAAGCAGGTATGCAAACCCAAACTGTAATCACCACTATTGTTTTTGCTGTTGGCTTTCATTATCGTTATTGTAAAACTGCCCCTTGGGAAGCCTAACTTTTAGTGAAGTCGCAGCTCCAACAATTAACTGTGCGTTGTGCCCCACGTGACCACAAAAGGCGGGCAGAACCCTGGCTTCTGGAACCTTCCTCCAGCAACTCTGCTGCTCCAGAAGGTTTCTGTAGTGGAACCCTGCTCCCCATCTCCCGCTGACCAGGACTGGCCCTTCCATAGTTTTTTTTTTTTTTTTTTTTCTCCAGCATAGACACTGTTTTAAAAAAATGAATTAATATTTAAATACCAGAAAATTTCAGATAAAAGTCTAGAATTCTAGCTTCCCCTCCACAGAACTGACAATGGGCCCGCATTTTGGTACCTGTCACAGTGAGAATCAACCAGTCTGCTGAGCATATGCTCATGCCTTGACCAGCTCCCCATGGTCTTGGTCACCATGGGCATCTGGATCTCTTGGCAACATCTCTCTATTTTCCATCCAAAGCACTGGTGGGTCTAGGGTGAGCTGCCTGTGGGGCCACACAAGGTGAGGAAGGTGCCGGGGCCGGGCCAAAGCAAACAGTGGTGGCGACACTGGAGACCGAGTCAACGAGAGAAAGAAGGGGTCTGGATTCACAGCCTGGGGCCCAAGTCCAGAGCCAGGAAGTCAGGTACTGGACCCCTCTGGTTGGTGATCGGGAGTGGACAGCAACAATTCTGGAGCAGATTCCTCAAACCCCAAGTGTCTGCCAGGCCATGCCCTTTAATGACACGGTTTATGTTGATTAGACAGTTCATACTTACACATTATAAACACTGGGCAATTGCATGCAGATGTGACCTTGCATGTGTACATACCCAAACCCACACCCAAGCCCCCGCCAGCAATTCTGATGTAAGAGTTGGGGGTGGGGGGCTTGGGTTGACAGCCTTGAAAGCTCCCAGTGCTTCCAACAGACAATGTGCAGTCAGAGTTAAAGATGAGCACTCTTAAGTGAGCTGATCTTTGTGATACTCTTTTTCCACTCAGTAATCTCAATTCGACCCCCAAAGTTGATCATTTTCTAAATAACTCAGTTCCTTTTGCATAAAAACCCCTTATTTTGTGGCTCCTCCCTTCCTCTTTCAGTTCCGTGTGATGGTGTCTGGATGGGTGAAGGTGGCTGACTGTGTCTCATGGCTGGGTGATTTCGCTTTGTCCTCTGGATGACATCATGTGTCCTCCTGGTCACTTGCAACTCAAGCTGGTCCCAAGTGGAACATGATTTGACATGTCTGACAGCCTCTGTGACCTTGTCCCAGCCTGCCTCATGGGAGTGCCACGCCCTCTAGTCCTCCTCCTCTGGGCCAGGAGATCAATGCCAGGACTCTGCACCCCCGCATCACAGGGAACCCATAGCAGTCCCCTGGCCTTGGAGTGCTCCTCTCTGGGCCCGTGCCAACTTGACCTCACCATGAGAAATTGAGTGTAGCTCGCCAAAGTATAATAGGGCATGGCATGTCGGATTGTCACTTTGTTTAATGGGGTCTCACTTGGGTAGGTGCAGAGGCAGCTCACAAGATGACCTCCTCTGAGTTCTAATAAAATTGAACAAGTACACCCCGTGCTCAGTTTTCCCCACGATCTGCACAGCTTTCCTCTGGTTTCCTAGCTCCCGCTTCTCCTGCCTTTTGCTCCATTTTTTCTCCCAGAATATCTGTGGCTGTCAGGCGCAAATTTATGTATACTCCCTTCCATGTCTGCCTGGGATTTCCCTCTCCTTTCCTGACTCCTGCTTAGCCGATGGGAATCTCACACATAAGGGGACCTAAGTCACGAAGAATTCATCTCGTTGTCCTTATTACAAATTAATTTTTGTTAATTGTTCTTCTCTTTTCAAATATTCTTGGCTGTTTTTATCCGCTTACTCTTTCAGATGAAATATTTGGGAGATTTACGGTCATGGGAAAAAAGTTTCTTATATTAGATCTGGAACACTGTGTGGACAAAGAGGTCTCCTTGAGTGTCCCAACTCTATAAGACAAATTCCCCTGTGGCAATATCGGGGACACTCGTAAGAATTCCTCAAAGGCTGTAGCCACTATAGTAGGATTTAATATTTGGATTAGAACAAAAGGACACGACGTTTATTGGGAGCTGTTCACCAATATTCTGACTCTTCCGGGTGGAAGGAATCTCCTTCATCTGCTGGAAGTTAGTTGTGGCCATAAGATTTGCTTTGGCCGATGCTATGTGAGGGCCAGTTCTGGCCAGCCCCTTAGGAGCCCGTTTGAGCTTCACCATGGCCTTGGTATCCTGTGCCGGGACACGGGGCAATGTTCTGGGTGGTGGCTGCTCTGTCCGCTGAAGTCCTGGATTGAGAACATCTGTAGTAGAACCCCCACACAACCATTAGTGTCTGTGACATGAATGAGAAACAAATCTACATGGTTTTAAGCCTCTGGGATTTGGGGTAGCTAAATGTCTCCCATCATAACCATCCCAAGTACAGTGAAGAATTTGTGCGTAGGTGGCCAGGATGCTGCCCACACCTTCCACCCAACTCAAGCACATGTTTCCTTTGCTTTCTCTCCCTCATTTTGATCATTTTATTTTTGTCGAATGATGAATTCATCCTTTTAGAAAACCGATTATAAGTCGAAAACCACTCCTATCTGTTGAAGAAATGGTCTCAAACAGGGACTGGAAGGAAATGAACAACTTCAAGCAATGAAGGAGCATGAGGTTGGTTGGCTGTGCACTCCAGCTTGCTGTTCACCATCACACTGGCTAACAAGTGTGGAGCAAGGGGTGCTCTGTGCAGGGACACACATTGCCTTGAGCAGCACCTCTTGACATCCTGCACCTGCCGCCCTGCTTCTCATGCTGCCCTCTCCCTTCTCAGATCCCCACAGAGCCCTGCAGATGAAACCTGGGGGGCTCCAATGGCTCCATTTTTGGGATATGGAATTTAGAGATAGTTGATCCTGAGCAATCAGCCCTCTGTCGCTTCTCATCTGGGCCCCACATGGCTTTTCTAGCCAAGAGGCACATAGGCATTTTTAAGCTGCTGCTCCGTCATCACACAGCCTATGATTTCTTTAACCAAAGTATCAAAGCAAAGCTACTCATCTTTTGAGTTAAAAAGTCCCTAACTGAAATGTTATAGCATCGAAATGCCTTTAATTATCCCAGATTACTAACCCCTTCCTCCAGGGACCCACCCATCTACTTCAGTCCCTAGAAAGAGGACGCCTGCTACCTAGGCACACTTTTCTTGTTTTTAATGGATTTATCTTTTTTGCCACTTTATTTACTCCAAACTGACTTAAAAGAGGACCCAAGAAGGACAAGAAAGGCATGTTTATATTTCAAGATAAGAAATAAAATACGTAAGAGGTTAAACAATGTAGCCCAGAACCAGAATGAAATAAGGATAGTTTGAAATCTTTTTCTCCTGCTAAATATAGGCTAAAATCTGATTTTTTTCTTAAAAGGTCATTAAAGTTTCACTGTGTCCACAGGGTTAAGCCAAATTAGCTCAGGAAAAGATCAACGGTTTCTTATAGCAAGACAGACAACTTCCTCCCCTGACCCCACCAAGACTCCTCATACAAAGGAGACCATATGAAGTAATAACAAAATCCTCTCTGTAAACATGTGACAGATTTCACAGAGTTGTCACTTATAATTTCCCTTGGTATGGAATGATGACATCATACTGGATTTCACTTGGCAAAACAACCCATGGGTGGTGGGGCAGAATGGAGTCATGGAATTAGACTACCCTGGAAGTCTGCTCATGAATCAGCTGGCTGATCCAAGGACAAGTTTCAAGCTATCTATAAGGGAAAGACCATCTCTCCATGAACTGCTATTTGTCTGGCCAAGTTTTCGAAAGGCATAGGGCAGCAGTGAATTAGAGAGTATCTCCTTTACCAAACAGATGTTCCATGTGGCTAGTTAAACGTAGAGCCATATAGACTCTTTAAGTGAGGTTAGCCAGTCTTCATGCAAATACAATGCAATAACCTCACAGGGCAGTTCACAAAGATGTCTAAAAATAAGTAAGGTACTCTTCGAGCTGGTGGCCACATCAGTTAGCACAATATTGTTGGTAAGCATATTAATGACAGACAAACATATGTACACCCTTTGATCCAGCAGTTCTATTCCTAGATTACTTCCTGAGGAATTATTTCAGAATGTGGGCAAATACGGTATTTGTCCTATCACTGTGTAGGTTAATGAGAAAAGAATGGGAACACTCTACATGTCCAGCTCTAAACTGTGCTTCCAGCATGTCACGGAATATTATTCTGCTATTTAAAATGATGTCTCTGGTGAATATTTATGGGCACAGTCAGTGTATGTTATACGTGGGTAAATTTTATATGAAGTGGTTTACTGAAGAGTATGAGGTGTGGTCTCATTTTTATGAAAAATGGTGCCGATGTTCTATGTGCATGTGTAATAGATATTTTCAATCTGAAATAACTTTTTCTCTCCACATACTTCTTCCCACTAAGCCCTTTGGGCTCCCATTTTCTTTCTCCTTAAAGACAGACGATCCCATCCATTTCTAGTCACTTTGAGTTATTACAAGTACTCTCCGGTTTAAATTTTCAATCTCAAACCTGGGTCCGATGTCATCACCCAGGTCCTGGGTGTCAGCAAGAGGAATGCGGAAGGTGGAAGGAGAGTCTGCTCCCCTCCTCTCAGGGAAACGTCTTCTTCAGGATATGGCCACGGGCCGTACCCTTCTGATCTCTGCTACTTTGGTTCACAGCAGTTGAAAGCACGGCCCCCAGTGAGGTGGCCATCTAAATGCAGACTCTTCCAGAGCTTCCGAAGGAGCCTCACAAAGCCTCCCCGCTTTACATTTTCCTGCCGTGCCGGGTAACGTGTCCACTCTCAGTTCCTGCCACACACAATCACACGCATTTTCCTCCCGGGATTCCCTCGCTAAAGTGGGCAGCAGGGCGAGATGGGCTGAACCCAGGTAACTTCTGTGGCTTCCATTTGAGCATGCAGGAAACTCGTGCCCCTAGCACATGCCAAATTGTACCACTCCACTGACACTGTCTCTTGCCACCCTGGCCTCTTTCTTATGGTCATTTCCTTTGCTAATCAGGCAGTCATTTAAGCAAGTCCACCACCTAAGTAGACATCCAACTGGAGAGTGTTTGTCAGTCACCTGTCGTTGCAAGTACTCCCAGTTTGCTTTGGTGATTCCCTTGGCTCTGTCCTCACTTGCCCTTGAAGAGGGAAGAGCACAGACATCTTTATTAGAGGAAAAGGTGAAAAATTTTATTTTTACCTTAAATCTAAATACTCTACAAGGTCAATGACTTCAACAATCCCCCTTGCTCTTCTTACACAAACTCTAAAGGAAGGACAGTTGGGATATTGGCTGGGTGGGGATGTTGGGACTGATTTTGTCACCCCTAATTCAGCCCTGGGATAACACGTCTAGCCCCATGACTGGCTCCTTATCTCGCATGGGGACCTTAGCACCCCTTGATTTCAGCTTTGGGGCTTTAGGTAAGTTTTAAGGATGATGGAAAAAGTCCCAATCAAGTTTTTTTATAAATAAGTACATACCTATACACACTCCCAGAAGGAGCTCAGAAAGGTTATACATCAGTGTTAACAACATTTAGATAGTAAAATTGTGGTTTTTATACTTTTCAGGCTTCTTTTTGCTTATATGTTCTAGGTTTTCTTCCCAAAACCTGCTTTGCATTTATAATGAAGGGGAAAAGTAAATGGTATTTATATTTTAAAAATCAAATGTTCATGCAATAGGTAAAGGGATAAATAAATTAGGATATATCCATGCATCACAATAGTAAAAGTAATAAAATAGAACAAAGCACTCACACCAAACACAGCATGGATGAATCAAAAAATATTATGCTGACCAAAAGAAATCTGACACAGAAGAATATATGTATGATTTTATTTATTTGAGGTTCTAGAACATATAAAGCTCATCTAAAGTGATGGAAATAAAATCAGTGATTACATAGATTGAAAGGTAGGGAAGACTGCAAGGGGGCACAAGAAAATTTTCTGATTTTATGGAAATGTCTTATATCTTTATTGTGGTAGTGGTTAAACTGGGGTAGACATCTGTTTATACTTACTGAATTGTACATTTAGAATGGTTGCATTTTATTTTAAGTAAATCATACCTAAATAAAGTTGATGTTTAAAAAGAGGTTTTTGTTTGTTTGTTTTTATTAGTGAGCTATGAGAGCTAAAGCTGTAAAACTCTTTAGAAGAAAACACAGGGATAAATCTTCATGAACTTAGATTTGGCAACATTTTCTTAGCTCTGATACCAAAAGCACAAGCAATAAAAGAAAAACAGATAAATGGATTTTATAAAAATTAAAAATTTTGTTCATCAAAACACACTATAAAAAGAGTGAAAAGACAGCCCAGAGAATCCCTAAGAAAATATCTGCAAATCATATATCTGACAAGGGTCTATAACCTAGAATATATAAAGAGTATTTACAACTCAACAACGAAAAGACAACTAAACTAAATGCGGTCAAAGTGCAATAGTTTAAACATGAGCAGTAGGGGAGAGAGGAGGATAGCAGATGGGAAAATGCCAGGTACCAAAGACTCTGCCCAAAGACTTCCTGTCTCCCTTAGAACAACCCCTTTTGTGGTTTAGCACAGTCTGATAAGTAAAATGTACAGGCTGCAGGGACTTTTCCAACTTTGGAGCATGCCCACCTAAGGAAAACCTTGTCAGCTAGTAACCTCAAGGCTGTTATAATGTCATTATAATATCATTTGCATTGCAGATTTTGCCCCCCCCCGTGGGTTTTGCACAGGTGCTCATGGGAAGGTGGCAGACACAAACATGCACAAAAGTTTGGGGGAGGGGAACCAGGGCAGACTCAGAGGGTAGTATGATAACTCTCTTTGCTGCTTTAACTCTCTATTGAATTCTCTTCTTGTGGAAGACAAGAATCTAGCAACTTTACAATCTACTACCCGTTAACAAAAGGACTTGAATAGACATTTCTCCGATGAAGATGCCCAAATGACCAATAAACACATGAAAACCTCCACGTCATTAGTCATTAGGGAAATGCAAAGCAAAACCACAATAAGATGCTACTTCATACCCACTAGGATTGCTATAATTAAAAAAACAAAAAAGAAAAAGAAAACAAGTGTTGGCCAGGACGTGGAAAATTAGAACCCTTTGACATTGCTGGTCGAAATGGAAGATGGTGAAGCCACTGTGGAAAACAGTTTGGTAATTCTCAAAAGGATAATTATAGAATTATTTTATATAGCCCAGTAATTCTATTCCTGGCATATACACAAAAGAATTGAGAGCGGGTATTCAAACTAAAACTTGTACACAAATGTTCATGGCAAGACTATTTGCAATAGCCAAAAGGTGGAAGCAATCCAAATGTCCATCATCAGATGAATAGATAAATGAAATGCAGTATAGCTGTATAATGGAAGGTTATGCAGCGCTAAAAGGAATAAAGTACTTATACATGCTATAATAAGAATGAACCTTGAAGACATTATGCTCAGTGAAGGAGGCCGGACACAAAAGCCACACATTATATGATTCCATTCCTATGAGCCATCCAGAATAGAGAAGTCCATACAGACAGAACACAGATTGGGGGTCACCAGAGTCTGGGAGGAAGGAAGACTGGGGAGTCACTGCTTAATGGGTATGAGGCTTCCTTTAGGGATGATGAAAGTGTTCTGGTAATATGACGATGGTTGCATAACTTTGTGAATGTACTGCATGACACTGAATTATGTACTCCAATATAATTGAAATGATGAATTTCAATATCATGTATTTTACCACGATTAAAAAGAACAGTAAGCCAAAAGCTATAGTGAGACAATTACACATATTTTCCATTCCTCCTGTTATCAGATGAGGGAATTTCCTGAGTTGTGGTCCTGGCCCCTCAGTCTTGGTTCAATCGCTTCCTCCCTCTCTCTTTGGGATTGCCCTGCCCTAAGGGAGATGTTCATCAGGGTAGGCTCCTATGTGGTGCAGACTTGCTCTTGCCTGGTCTGGCCCATGATTGGCTAAGTTGACCTCATTCAGGGAAAAAGTCTTAGCAAGAGACCACTTCTCCGTATCTAACCCACGTCATCCAGACTAACTTATGAATAAAAAAGCTGACTTTTTGGTCTCATATGCTTCTTCATCTATCTCTCTGGGTATAAAATTTTAAGTTTAAGTTAGGTGGGAAGAGGGACACCTCCCTCCAAAATCCCTCTCCCCCAAAAACCCCAATAGACCCCTAGTTCTAAACCATTGTGCATGGCCACAATTAACCTCTAAACTTCTTAAAGTACGTGCAAGCAAACACTCACCTTGACCGTTAAAAAAAAAAAAATCAAGCCAGAAAAATATCAAAGAACATCTATCTTTGAGCAATGAAACTTTCTGATGTGGCCTCCAAGCTAAACTTGTAAATTGTGCTTTATATAATCAAATAGGTTGGATGACTCCGTGTGATTTATTCATTATAAGCTAGCTAAAATTAGAGAAACACTTAGAAAAAACATTTCAGCCTCTTGCTCATTGCCTGTGTTTCTTCATTCCTCTCTCCACTTTCTCCTCTACTGCGTGTCACCCTTATTTGGAGAGTATGACTTACAGGAAGTAGTATAGGACCGTGAAAACAAAACACCATTTAGAATTGAAAGTAAGTTTTCAATAAATCAATAAGTATGGTATCACCATACTCTTAAAATTTAAAAACTTAACATAATCTCCCAAAGTACTTCAAAGCAATAAACTAAAACAAAAGCAAAAACAAAAACAAAAATGAAAACCAAACATTTTTACAAAACTGATTGGATGCTTTAAAAATTCTTAGTTGTATGCCAAATAGAAAATTTGGAAAGAAGCCATATAATGAATGTAAAATATGGTTGAGGGCTTGAAAAAAATGGAAAGATAAGAAGGTTTTAAAGAGGGAAGTTCTGACTGGCAATAAAATAAATGTCTTTAAATGTTTAAAGGGTTTTACTGAGGAAATAATGTGTCGTGGTCTCTTTCTCTTTCGTTATCATAATTAAATTTTCTTCTAGAAAAGGAATGGCTTCCTGACACATTCATATAAGAATGAATTCTCAACAGAGGCTGGAGAGTTCAATACAGACAGTTGTTGCTAGAGGAACGTTCTCACTTTGATGGCTTGGTGCAGACTTGGGGAAAGCACGCGTGAAGGGATGGCTTGTGTGACTTTCTGTCCCACAGTTCTGTTCAGAATGTTACCAGCTGCTACAGGAGAGCAGAGTGAGTTGGAAGAAGGCGGGGAGAAGGCAGCCTAAGTGCCCCCAGCAGATTTTATTCTGTTTTCTTGTAATAACAACCCTGGTTGCTATGACTATGTTCTTAACTCCTGGGAATTTTTAGGAATCCTCTCAGTAATCCACATGATCTCCAATTTTATATTCTATGTTGAACTGTGCCCTCTTTCTGAGATAGAGAATCTTGAAGGGGCCAAGAGCTATGTCTCCAAGGAGGAAGGAATGTGACCCCATGTTACTGTCGTAAATGCAGTGTGGGTGAAAACTGTCAGCGACAAATGGACCATACACATTTCACCAATCAGGTTCACATGCTTCGCATTAAGTATTACAAGCTGAATCCTTAGACCTAATCAAAACAAAAGTGGAAAAACTTAAGTTCATATGGTTGGGAAAGACACACTTTGTTCTTGTACAAATTAGTGGATTTTTGTTTTTTTTTTGTTTTGTTTTGTTTTAAGGAACCGCAGTGTCTACTAAAATTAGTAATGATTATTACCTTCCACACACAAATTTCTCCTCCAGGTATCTATCTGTCTGGGCTAGGGCTATTACAGGAGTAGAATCTACATGTTTACCCAGTAGGGTTCACTAAAGCATTATCTGTCACTGTCATTAATTGATAACAACCTTAACACAATGGAATGGTTAGATTATCTGTGGTATATTCATACCATGAAATATTGCACAGTAGTTATAAAGAAGGAGGTAGAGCTATATATTTAGACAAAGAAGGCATCATGGATATCTTGCTAAATGAAAAATCAGGTTTCGTAAAGATACATATAGAATGATTCCATTTGTGTAAATAAAGATATATAAAACTGAACTATATATAGAAATATAAAAAATAAATAGAGTTATAAGAATGTTTGAAAACTTCCCATGTGCCAGTCACTGTATTAATGGCCTTATATAAACCATCTCATTTAAAATTCACAATAACTCCATAAGATGTATAATATTATTATCCACAATACAGATGAAGCAACTGAGGCACAGAGGTTAAGTAACATGTCCAAGAGTCACTAAGTAAGTATATGAATATACATAGAGAAAGCCCAAGAAGGGTATACATAAAAGTGATAACAAGATTATGTTCTGGAAGGGGAATGAGATTGGATAGGATTCAAGGGTGGCTTTATTTTGTAACAAAAATAATTCTTATCTTAGTCAGTTCTGGCTGCTATAACAAAATACCATAAACTGGGTGGCTTAAATAGCAAACATTTATTTCTCACAGTTCTGGAGCCTGGAAAGTGCAAGATAAAGGTGCCACAGATTCAGTGTCTGGTGAGAGTTCTCTTCCTGGCTTGTAGACAGCCACCTTCTTACTGTGTGCTCACATGCCTTTTCTGTGTGTATGAGTGTGGAGAGAGGATTCTGGTCCCTTTCTCTTCTTGAAGGGGCACTAATCCCATCATGGGAGATAACTTTAAATTAAGAAAAAATAGTGGAGAGTAAAAAGAAAAGTGATTATTCTTTCTTTTTAAATCTTAATGGAGTGCAAAATTTTCCATTGACCTGAAATCTTCCTTTAGATGCATGTTTGTAGAATGCTATCTTGACTCTCTGCTACAATCTTGGTCACATATTTGTAACTTTTGCTCCCCCAGGCAACACCAGCCTTAGTGAAGGTGGAAAGTTAAGGATTAGCTAACTGTCACAGGGTAATGCAAACCGCTTTGGTGCTCCCAGAGGCTCAGACCCTAAGAAGGAGGGAATTCCAAGATCAGGAAATAATCTCTTCAATCTGGTGTTTCCAGGCCCCACCCTGTAGAGTCACTGAAACTCCCCTCAAGTCTCTGTCATTTCCCTACAAGGTCCTAGTGAATTCTCAGAGATTGTCCTCCATGGTACTTTGTGGCTCCCTATGGGGACAAAGCCATGTTATCCTCCATTTCATGATTTCATTCAATACTCCCCTAGTTCCTATTATTGTTTCCAAGCCTACAAGTCTTCTCAATGAAATAATTCCCTCTTCCACCAGTGGTGACATTTGAAATTTGTTTGGTGTGTGTGTGCAGTCTCTTCAAAAGGGAATTGTAGCACTTTCTATTGTAATAGCCCTAGCCCAGAGCTAGTTGTGTCACATTCTCTCCAGGACAACCAGGGAACATTTTAATGAAACTGATTCAAGTCTCTCCTTTCTGCTCATGTCTAATGGGATCCAAAGACAGTATCCAGGGACCATAAGGTTCTGCTGTCTTGAGGCATGTTCCCTGTTGACTTGGGCACTCTACCCCAAAGTTAGAGTCCTCTTTTTATTCAGGAATCTACATTTTGGTGTCCAAGAATCTGACTTTAATTTCCTTTCATTCATTCTCCAAGAGGGCCTATCAGGGTCACGTGCAGACACGACTCCCAATACAGTACTCTGGGTCCCCCTGTTCCTGAGTTGGACATTCAGGTGAGGACTCCTGCTCTTCTTTGTCTCCAGGTACTTAAAAAACACTTTCCGGGGCACCTGGGTGGCTCAGTCTTTAAGTGTCTGCCTTCGGCTCAGGTCGTGATCCCAGGGTCCTGGGATCGAGCCCCGCATCGGGCTCCCTGCTCCGTGGGAAGCCTGCTTCTCCCTCTCCCTCGCTCCCTGCTTGTGTTCCCTCTCTCACTGTGTCTCTCTCTGTCAAATAAATAAATAAAATCTAAAAAAACAAAACAAAAACAAAAACCCACTTTCCTAATGATAAAGTTGGAAAAACAGGAAAGAATTTTTAATGTGTGTGCTCCTTTGTCTCTTGAAAGGTTAAAAAAATTGGAATGTCTATTACTCACTTAATCTTGATGAAGATAAAATATGGAAAAACATATTTATATAAATATTCCCTTAAGATAAAGCAACATTTTCACCTTCTCCCTTGTTGTATGCTCACACTTTGAGTATAGTTTGATGTGAATGCACATACATATATCCCACTTCAAAATTAAAGGTCTGGTGGGGGATTTTTTTCCTCCAGCAGTGAATAAGTGTTTGAGGGGTAATAGGGTAGATAGTGGGTATTTTCTGACTATAACACAGACATATACGCTTATCCTGGTTTGTTTATTCTTTCCTAGGGTAAATCAATCTGAAAGACAATAGAAATTGCCTTTCTCACATTTCTTGGGGTTGTATACAATTTCAGTCAACTTTCATGCCCCAATTTTTCTTTTCACTTGTTTATTTGGTTGATCTAAATGTATGGAAAGCTTGGAGGCCTAAACTGAGGATTCTGTTTTCGAGAGAGGATTTGTGCTTAATTCAGCTGGGGACACTACTGCTCCTCACAGCTCTTCGCCTCCCGTGGGTCCCAGGCTTCATCAGAGTGCTTCAGAGCCAAGGCCAGTTTCCAGCCCAGGGTGTTCTGTTTTGTTTTGTTTTCATCTTAGAGGTATTTTTACAATCTGTCAGCCCTGCGATGCCAATTTATAAAAAATGCAGAATATGTAGCAACAGAGCCACGTATGGATCCTGTCCTCTGTATTGTTGGTGATAGAAATCTCTGCTTTATTTCAGTTTACTTTCACATTATGGCAAATTTACTTAGTAAAGGGTCAGGCACTCAATAACAGGAAAGATTAGATCCTTTAACTCATTTCCATAAACCAAAATCATTTTAATAACATGAATTTAAAAAGATTTTGTATCCAGAGACTGACATTAAACTAATTTCTCTATGAACATTTCTTTGATATAGTCACAGAACTGGGAGTGGAATCATTTCCTGCAGCAGAAACTAAAATGCATGCTTTGGGGTAGGTCTCCACTGCATTAATATCTCATCTTATTTATTTGTGTTAAAGGATACATTTGAAAAGAGGGTTCATCTTTACTCTAGATAAGATCTAAAATAAACCCCACCGAGGACTTTATTTAACTCATTAATTAATGAGGGAACCAGTAAGATGTTGCAATGTCCCTCAGTGATAACTGGAGAATCTGAAAAATCTACTAGCCTATTTTCTGCTGTTTTGCCTTCTGTCATTATGACTCAGAATCATTCATGGACACAGATGGTCCTGCCCAGTCTGATGCAATTCCTTGCCACTCTTGAGATGCCACTGTTGGTTTTGTAGTAATTGCTCCATGTGTATGAGAGTGAGGAAGGGAGGAGAGGTCCTGGCTCTTGAGGTTGCAGTTCCTCAAACACGATACTGATGCAGACCAGTGTCTGCATGGGCTACAATGCTTCTTCATGGGAGGACCACCCCACTTGCTGCAAACCCTAATACAAAAGAAAACATTTGTCAAAGGAGAATGGGGATTCTTGCTTCCTAATAGAGAGGGGTGTGGAGATTGTTCCCAAACAAATCTTCTGGAAGGCCAGTGCTCTGGGGAAGTGGCTATGTGAATCCAAAGCATAGCAAGTTGGATGCCCAAGACAGTTCTCACTTAAATACATCTTTAATAACTAGGAGGTCTAATGGCTGCATCATTTGATCCATAATTACATCTGAAGATTTATGACTTGTCAACATCGGTCTTCATTGACCACACTTCTCAATTCAAGTTGGCTTTCCCCATGAGAATATAGCACTCTGATACATTTTATGTGCACATCTCAGTTAAGTATTTTTATCGTAAACATGGATTTCAATACGTGCTCTTCAAAGACCACGGTCAAGAGCAGGGAATTCCTGATTCCATTTAAAAATCTCATTAATGTTTCTCTCATTATTTTTAAAATATTTTTAAGGAAGTAAATCTTAGAATGATAACTTCCCATTCACATGATTATTTGTATTCCCCTTATTTATATCTCTTCTAACGTCATTACTGAACTTGTTTTCCCTTTCTGGTGCCTTTTATCCCCTCCTACTTCCTTATTGCTCTCATGCTCATTGCCAGTCTTTCATTTTCTCACCAATGTCCTCCTATGAAAGGAGAACTTTATAGTTTACTCCAAATAACTGCTCTGTCCATAGCCCCCTAGAGACTTTCTTTGTGGTCTCTACAGTTGGCTTTTTCTTTATTTCAGCAGTTCTATAAAACCTCAAAAGAACTCTTGGGAGTAACTCTTTTTAAAGTCATTATCTGCAAATTCATGTCTATCTTCTCCACTGTGTAAAGGATGAATTTTATGGGCATATTTATAAGCTCCTGATCATTTTGGCAATAAGAAACTACAGTTTCTCATTATCTTTTGAGCAGCACATTTCCTCTTATAAAAAGAAAAAAAATTTATGGGCTGTTAGATGAATGCTTTGCTTTTCTGACGTTGCTATATTTATCATTTGATTGTTTACTGAAAACCATTTATTGAGTGCTGACTATGTGCCAGGCACAGTTGTAGATACTTGGAATAAAAAATGGGGATGATACCCACCCCCTGGCTGCTGGAAGTTCCCAGTCTAGTGGATGCTATAAATATTTAAGCAAATGTAATACAGTGAGAATTACTAATAAGGTTAGAAGGAAGTCCTCTGACAGCACGTTTGCCTTCTGTTGGGAGATTGGTTATAAGAAAGGACTACAGGACAGAAGAGGGAATCATACAATATCCCACAGGATGTTTGAGCAAGGTTTTGAAAGAACAGAGATTTTCCAGGCAGGGCACACAGGTAGGGGGAGAATACAAGAAAGAAAAAAAAAAAAAAGGCAGCAAGTAGGAAGATAAGGAGACATGGAAAACCATGACATTTTGAGAAAAAACCAGTGTTGGCTGTAGTAGGGATTGTGCTTTGGAGTACAAAGAGAGATGAGGGTGAAAATGTCTATGGGGCCCAGAGGGCAAAACTCCTTATATGTAATACTACTGCATTTCCATTCATCTTGCAGGTGATGATAAGATATTGAAGACTTTAAAGTCTCAGTTGGCCTGAGGTCTGGAAGCAGTTTGAAGATCTGTTGAAGGAAAGAGTTTCCTGGCACAGGGGAAACCATGTAAGTAGCTTAGGCAAGAGATTACAGGACTTTGGGGGTGGAGATGGGAGTGCAAACTCATGTGACCAGGCACTGAACAGACTGCACAACTGAAGAAGGCAAAGTGCACCATCTGAAGACTGCTGAGGTGTGTTGAGAGAGGGGCAGAGAAGAGCTAAGTGTCATTGAGAAGATTTTGACCTGGACCCTTGTGTAAACTTCAGTGCCATTAACCAAGATGTGAATTTGAGAGAAGGAAAAGGATGGGTCAGGGCAATGTAGGAACTTAGTTTAGTTTCGAACATAACAGAATATGAGTTTCCAGGTGGTTATCACAGTAGAGATTGGGACTCAAGAGAGAATATAGTGGAGGGAAGGAAAAGGGAAGAGAAAATTGTTTTTATTCTAGATGCTAAGAGCTGTGCTAGGTGCTTCAGACTACCATAAGGCACCCAACAGAAAGGGATCTCAACAATTTAGTAGAAGCATCACCATTCAGAGCCTAGAAGTTCCCTGTACCAGAGATTCTTCTTGTTTTGCAAAATTCTCTCCAGTTACGTAGAAGTAATTGGAGAAAAAATTAAAGTCATTATAAATATGAATATAGATGCCATAACCTGAGAAGTTAAGGGGTCTGTTTAATCATGTAAATTGGGTACCTTCAGTGCTGAACTGTGGCCTTGAAAGGTTAGAGGCAAGTTTTCCATATATTCAATTTTAGAATGAACCATTGGTATTTCCCATAGGGTATTTTGTAAAGTTGACAAATCCAGACTTTGGCAAATTCACTATTGACAGTTATAGGCCGTGGAGCACACAGCTTGGGGGTAGGATGGGGTTGGAGGTGCTCCTGAAAGAGCCTGGAAAAATAAGTGAGACTCAATCCTGTCTTGCAGTAGCATCTGGTAGGACCACACACAAAAATAAAATCCAGAGGAACCTGGTGAGTTCGGTGAAAGAGAGATTCAAGCAGCGTCTTTGGGAACCTTCTAGGAAATACCCAGTGCAGGAATGGTTGGAAGAAGGCAGGGGTAAGGTGAAGACTAGGGAAGAGCATAAAGGAGGTGATGTCTGTGCTGAGTCTTTGGTGGTGAGCAGTAGTTGTCCAGGAGAAAGGGCATGGGGAAGGCATTGCAGGTAGAGAAAATAGCAGTGGTGGGGAGAAAGTCCTGGGGTAAGACAGTCTAGTGAAAGTCAAGAGCTCCTCACTTCAGTGTCTTGGAGTCTACAGTGCTGGAAGGAGGGGGTGGGAAAGAGCTGAGCAGGAGCAGTAGGAGTCTGGAGTGGTGAGCAGATTAAGGAACTTGGGCTATACCTGACAATGGTGATAGAAAGCCATCATGAATTTAACCAGAGAAGCAACCCACCATCACAGCAGTTGTGTGGAGAACTGACCAGAACATCCTGAAGAAGGCAAACTCAGCTCTTACACTAGATCAGGTGAGAAATGCTGAAGGCTGAAATCAGGTCAGAGGTAGGAGAGCTGGAGAAGGTGGCAGAGCTAAAATACATATCAGGGTGATAGAACTGATAGTCAGCTGAGATTTGGGTGCTATTGACCAAGGTGGGGAATAAAAAATAAGGGAATATAAGAGGTAGGGAAATGAGATGAATATAGCTCTAGACATATTAATTTGAGGTCTCTATGGGCATCAAGAGAGAAGTCCAGGCTGGAGACAGATTTGAAGGATGATGACAAGGGAGATGTTGGTGGCACGCATTTACTGGGCATCCCCTCCATGCTAGGCACTGTACTGATTTTCCCATTTATTAGGTTGTTAATTCTCGTCCTGCTTTATTCTTCAGAGCTCCTAGAAGAATAGGAGTTGCATATCCAATGGCCCATTTCTCATTTCTTCAGTGTCTGTCTCACACTATAGTGTAAGTGCCACAAGGACAAGGATTTTTATGTTTTGCTTATCATTGTATATCCAGTGCATAGCACATAGTAGCTACTCAAAACATCTTGGTAAATGAATGAATCTTCATGATAACAGTAGCACTTAGAGATAATTACTTTTTTCCTATTTTATGTATGTAAAAACAGGCTTGAGGGATTATGCATATTGTCCCAGGTCAAATGTCCAGTTGGTAGAAGTTCCAGGATTTACACCCGAGTCTCCATGGTTCCAGAAGTTAGGCGCTTAACCACACTCCATACTGCCATTAGCATAAATGACCACTGAAACCACAGGAAGTTATCATCCCTTTCTCCAGGAAGAAGGGTGGAGTGAAAATAAAAAAAGAGAGAAGGACAAAGAGGAAATCCTCAGTGACCCCAACCGTTGTGGAAAGAAAGAGAATCTCTAATGAAGACTGAGAGTAATATCAGAGCAGGAAGAGGAAACCAGGAAAGGAACTGTGTTCTAGAAACCGAAGGAGAGCCTACCCAAATAAGGCAGCGGTCAGCAGGTCCAAACTCAACCAATGGTCAGGCAGGGAGTGCTCTAGAAAATGCTTATCAGTTGGACATCTCCATGGCTGGACTATGGTCTTGAGGAGGGAGAGACAAGTTTTCTTGATAGTGGTGAAGACCATGATGAGCACCTTGTCAATGGGATGATGGTGGCAGAAGCTAGCCCATGGATAAGGACTAAAGGGAAGGTGGTGGAGAACCTGGGAATAGACAACAATTGCCATTAGCTAGTTGCCCGTGAGGGGAAAGAGGGAAACAGGACAGTGACGAGTAAGAAAGAAGTGAGGAAAGATTTCTTTGTTAAGGTGGGAGAGAATCCATCTCTTTGGCTTGAACTAGACAGTAAAAATGTGTGTATGTGGAGGTACAGTGTGTTTGCAGGGGTGTGTAAGTGGAGGGCGGTATGCATGTATGTGTGTGTGATGTGGTACATACGTGGGGGTGTATATGGAGGGTGTGTATGTGGAAAAGTAGATGGATGTATGGGGGGGTTTGTGTGTTGAATGAATTAATGAATCAGTAAAATCCAATAATGCCCATTAACCTGCTTGGGAAGATTGTGCCTTCCAAAACCTCACCTTATGCTGAACTAGTAAAGGCACTTGCTCCAGTGGTCTTCCCCATTAGTCCCCCTTTCACAGGGACTGTGCATCCTCTACTATGCCATTGCTTATAGAGAGTTTATAGGGAAACAGTTGTCTGTCCTCTTAAAGAGAGGGGGGACATTGTGCATCACTTATCTACAAGTTTTTGTGCAAGTAGTTTGTGCCAGGAGGAGACCCAAGAGGAACCAGCAAAGCAAGCCTTCTCCCCTTGGTGAGACTCACCTTTCCTGGAGCACCAGATTTTCCTACTCAGGCAAAAAGAGAAAGCAAAGATTGTTCCCCACTCCATTCTAGGGACAGGCTTGCCTGTGGACAGGACTGACCATATAATGTGTGGGTCCCATTGCAAAATTAAGTTGGGGGGTGTCCCAGTTCAACAATGATTATGAATCCAACACTAAGAGCAGAGCATTGACCAAGGGTGGGTCCTTTCAAGTTCAGGGCCATGTATTAGAGCCCAGTGATGAACCCACGGAGAGCCCTGCTGCCAACCAGGCTGAGGTTTGAGTAGAAGCTTCGATTCTCATCTTATAAAATATCTCTGCAAACCTGCCCATTATTGATTTTCTTCTATTAAATACCAGATAATTTCCTGAGGCATATTACATGGCACGCCCTCTCTATAGGTCCTCTTCTCTCTCCTTTGATGGTTCCTCTTCCCATCTTTTTAGCAGCACTATCTGGAATTCAGTTATTTGCAATCCTGGGACCCAAGGCAGGAAACTTCCCCGGCTTCCATATTTGGTGAGTTCCTGAAAATGTGAGCCTATGGCTATTATTTATATGTGATATTATATCCTCCCGTGGGTGCTCATTAAATTTGCAAAGACTTTCCCACAGGTGGCTGCAGAGCATCTCAAATACTTTAAAGAATACGCATCAACAATTGCTTATGCACAATTCTAGAATTCCAGGGGTGGGTGAGGGGACAACTCTGAAAACTTGTTATTTTCGGTCAGTTATTTGAACCAATATGAGAATATTTAATAGTGATTATCCCACTTTGTGTGAATATTTATATGTTTCACTATAGAAAATTTAATGGGTTTGAGTGCTTCCTCTGGCCCCTGATGGGGATGCTACACAATATATGGCATGTACTCATGTTACCTTTCTGAAATACAATAAATTCTGAAGTCTAGCCTGCGTGGGTTGTGGTTCAAGGACCATGATATGATATTAACATACGCTTTGGGAAGCAGTTTGCACTAGTCAACGTTAATCTATTATCACTTGATTCATACACATTCTCTCTGGGAATGTAATTAAATGGGTATTTAAGGTATATCTTTCTTTAATATTTAAATAAAGGCCAAATAAACATGGTCATATGCTTCCTAGGTATTTTCATTTCTTTGGGAACATTTGTTGACTATGGAGTTTTAATATTTAAGTCTTAAAACTTTAGCAATGAATTTCTCATAGATTTATTAGAGTTTTATGACTTAGGAAACCTATATTGAAGTACCATAATAAAGAGGCTCCTGTTTTAAAAAATATGACATTACTATAATCAACAAACATTTCAAACCTCATTGGAAACAAGCAAAGGAAGAAAATACAACCCTCAAACACAATCTACAGGTAGAATTATTCAGGGACCAATGATAATATTTTATTTTCTATGGAAAGTTACGTGTAATGTGCCTGACGGGCATTTATAGTTTTGTAGCTAGTGAGTGAATACTAACCGTGGTTATAAATAGGGCAGAAATATAAATACTAAGTAAGCCGGAAGTGAGCGGTTACCCCCATTTTCCAGATAAACAAACTGAGGCACAGGAGTAAAGGAAATGTCCTTCACCCACTTTTAAGTTTACTCTTGGTCCGGAGAGTAACTCATTAATTCCTGTGCCCCCCCCATCTTCCTCCTCTTTCTTCCTCTGCTCCTCCTCTGCTTCTTTCTTCTGCAGTTCAATGCCATTAGTTGATTCTTTCGTTTACTTAGCGTTTCTATTATCTTCACTGGCACCAAGAATTTTTCAGTTTTCATGTAAAACATACACAGTGTGTTTGGGATCAGGGATTATCTTCTTAGAGACAGAATTAAAGGCTGTAAAAAGCGTATGAGGCAGAGGATGGATTCTACTGGTCAATCTAAGAAACCCATTACTTGGCAGAGTCAAGTGTAAGTGGAGGGCTAATGACCATAATTACAAACACCACTAAAAGTGAGTATGATTTGATAACATTGTTGCAATTATGTTTAGGTAAATCTCAATTTATAGGCGGTGACTGTTCACAAAGCATCAGGGAGACTGACGCCGGGCAGGCTGGAGAAGGATGTAACTTTTGACCAAGCTTCACAGAGGACTTCACAATATAATTTGGTGTTCCTTATAATTTGGTAAGGTGAGTTACAGTTGAATACTGTCTTCCAGGAGCCATATGCAGGAGATGCTTATAGTATACCTAGTACAGAAATGAAGTCAGTGGTGGAGCCAGAATTAAAACTTAGGGCATCTGAGGATCCTGTATCTGCTCTCACCCATTAGCCAGAAAGGGGATGAATTGAGTCACCGGTGTGAACTCTGGGGGAGGGGGCCCTAAAATAATTTCTCCTGACTGTGCTACATCTTATCTTGCCACATTGTGGGTGACAGAGCCTGTCCTCATTATCTTATGCCCAACCATGAGCCCTTGTGTAGGAGAAGTGAGAAAAGTGAAGTCTGTGGTGTGATTTTGATTGTCATGTGGGAAGGCGATGGAAGCGACTCCCTCCTCGTGGACCGGGGATCTGAGTGAGCAGGCCTTTCAGGATGGATCCTGGGCACAGCACTCTTTTCTCGGCCTGACAGCTGAGAGTGCACCTCCTACTTCCTTGGCCACAAGCACACATTTTTAATAAGACATCAGTTGAGCAGCAGAATATTGGATATGACTTTTAATTACATTCTGCTTCCCATAAGCTCTACCTCCTCACTGCTAAGGAAAATATCACTGCCTGTGGGGTCACATAGCTTTCTGTGATAGGCAATTTTCAAATTTTACTTCAAAATTCTCATGAAGATATGACCCACTTCACCAGCTCGCGGTGCAAAATCAGGTGTCATTTCTCTTTATATCCAAATCATTATTGACTGCAAGCCTTTGTCATGCCTCCAGGGGCTCTAACAAATGTCTTCTGACTGGAAGGGAATCAATGAGTAACCCTTTATTTAGAGGAGGAAATGGGGATGTGTGGCAATTTCCTCTGAGGAGACTCCTTCTGTGACTGCCACATCCTGGTGTTGCTACCAAGATAGGCCGCCAAGCATCCCAGGGCAAGGCCTCATCTGCTCAAGAAAGCCCCAGGGCACGGAAGAGCACCCCAGCTTCACCTCTGGATCCAGGCTATGCAGGAAAATGCTTCTGCTCTTGGGCAGATTCTCATCTATGGTCGCTTCACACTGAACTAGACACAAATTCCAAGATGTATCCTGTCACTTTACATTCATGCACAGACGCTTCCCTAGGACACAGATGCCATCGTACCTGGACACTGGTTCCAGAGGGGTCACAGCACATGCTCTGTCAGAAGAGCTCTCCTCGGGATGCCTGGGTGGCTCAGTTGTTAAGCGTCTGCCTTCGGCTCAGGTCATGATCTCAGGGTCCTGGGATCGAGCCCCGCATCGGGCTCCCTGCTCAGCGGGGAGCCTGCTTCTCCCTCTGCCTGACACTCCTCATGCTTGTGCTTGCTCTCTCTTTCTGACAAATAAATAAATAAAATCTTAGAAGAAGAAGAAGAAGAAGAAGAAGAAAATGAGCTCTCCTCATCCTCTTCATTAACACAGGCCCTGATTTCGAGCTTCCATTCAGCTTCCCTGGAAGCCCCTTCTCTCATCTGCTGGCCACATCCTGGGCACCCCCAGGCCATCAGACATCCTCTAATAAATAAGAACCTCAAATCTTTAATTCTTTTCCTTCTTGGTGGCTATCTGGCCCTTTATATGAATCTACTGATGCAGATAGATGGCAAGGAAAGGGACCATGCCAAGATTTATCCACCTATGGAAGCTATGCCTCACAACCTGCCTTGCCAACCACAAAAACATTATGCGCTTGTCTCAAAAGACAGACTTTAAATGGCTACCTAACTGCTTTTTCTCTGTAAAAAAAAAAACAAAAACAAAACAAACAAACAGGGGCGGGGGTCTGCTATGCTGTTAAAACTAGAAATAACTGGTGCTGTTTAATGCCAGTTTTCAAAAAAATCTAACTAAATAAAACAAATTAAACAGATTCACCCCACCAAACGGTACTGCTGTGGGCTATGTAGTCACCTCAATAGAAGTACTGTTGCTGAGGGAGAAGGTGGAGGATTTCTGATAAAAGCGATGTTCCACCAGCATAGGGGTTCTGACTATGTTAGGGACCAAGGAAAAGTCCATGGAATCTAACAGAGCCAGGAAGCCTGAGTGTTGGCTGAGGAAAACTCCATCTCAGTCCTGCAGAGCCCAAAGGATGCCTAACTGCTGTACAATGAGGAGATGGATGTGCAGATGACTTGCCAGGACCCAAGCCAATTGGAGCTCAGAACATTCCATATACCTTTTTTGTTGATGAACTTATCCTGGACAGTTTGCACCCCATTCCAGTTCAGGTAGGGTGGGATCACATCTAACATAATGCTAGATTCTAAGATAAGCACATGGGAGGTATATATATGTATATGTATGTATATATATGTGTGTGTGTGTGTGTGTGTGTGTGTGTGTGTGTGTGTGTATGAAATTATCTTGAAAAGTCCCACAGTCTACCATAGGTTCATAATGTATTGATTTGTGAGTACAACCCCAGAAGAACTTCAGATGCACATCTATATCCCCTGTTCTTGGGCATATGCACTGAGTAGAGTGCCAGGTGGAATCATCCTGGTTATGTTCTCTCTTTTCTTCAACTGCATGTAATTCAAATCACATGAGTTAAATGTGCAGTGATGTGACTACAGTCTCAGTGGCAAGGGTGGCCTTCTACATGCGAGGTCTTGAAAAAGTAAGAACACACAAGAAAAAGAAATTGCTGGCCAGGAAGTGCAAAGGAAAAGCATACTTCTAAAAACATACTTTGGTGTTGAAGCAGGGAATTTTTTCTGGTGTTCTCGAAAAACTGCTAGTCTAAGATGAAGCCACTGGAGCTAAAGAAGACATTGACCTGATTCTTGCAACACTTTCTGAAGTGTTTCTAAATCTGGCTTCTAGGGAGGGCACCACACCAGTTCTCCTACTCTCCTGGTCACTCCTTCTCAGGTTTTTTGCTTCTTCCTCTTCATCATCCCAACCTCGAAATGTTGGGACCCCACATGCCTTAGATTTTGGATTTCTTCTCTCCTAAACATACTCTCACTCAGTGACCTCTTCCACTCCTATGCTTTATATGCCATATATACCCTGATGGTTCTGCATTTATATCCATAGCCAACAGCTCCTCTGGGAGCTCCAGACTCATAAAACCAATTACCTATGTAACATTTCCATTTGATGTGATAGGCATCTTGAGCAAACGTGTCTAAAACTGGATTCTTTTTTTAAAATTTTTTATTGTTATGTTAATCACCATACATTCCATCATTAGTTCTTGATGTAGTGTTCCATGATTCATTGTTTGTGCATAACACCCAGTGCTCCATGCAGAACGTGCCCTCTTTAATACCCATCACCAGGCTAACCCATCCCCCCACCCCCCTCCCCTCTAGAACCCTCAGTTTGTTTTTCAGAGTCCATCGTCTCTCATGGTTCGTCTCCCCCTCCGACTTACTCCCCTTCATTCTTCCCCTCCTGCTATCTTCTTCTTTTTCTTTTTTCTTAACATATGTTGCATGATTTTAAAACTGGATTCTTGATTCCCTATTTCCATCACCTTGCTCTTCCTCCAGCACATTTTATCTCTGTCAGTATCACCTCCATTCCCCTAGTTGCTCAGGTCAAAAATATGAAGTCATTTTTACCCTCTTTCTCTCCCACACCAGATCGAATTCATCAGCATATCCTGTTATCTGGATATCCAAAATACATGCACAGTCTGGGGCCTTCTCATCATCTCTGGACATGACCCTGCTCCAGGCCGTGGGTATCTCTTGCTTAGACCACTGCCGTTGTTCCCTAACTGGTCTTCCTTTTTCTACTCTTGCCTTCTATAGACCATCCTTCTCATAGTGGTCAAAGATGCCTTTTATTTTCTTAAATTTTTTTTAAGGATTTTTTATTTATTCATTTGACAGAGACAGAGAGCACAAGCAGGGGGAGAAGCAGGTAGAGGGAGAGGGACAAGCAGATTCCCCACTGAGCAAGGAGCCTGATGTGGGGCTCGATCCCAGGACCCCGGGATTATGACCTGAGCTGAAGGCAGTTGCTTAACCATCTGAGCCACCTGGGTATCCCCAGAGATGCCTTTTAAAGATAGAAATCAGATCATGTACCTCCTTTGTCCCAAAGTTTCTGATTTTGTGGCGAGAATAAAACCTCAAGCCCCTTGATGGCTTTCAGAACCCCCCATAATCTGGCCACTGCTCAACCCTTAAACAACTCATGCCTTTTTGGACCTTTCTTTGACGAATCTGAAGTCACTTTGGCCTTTTAATAGTTCCTAGAACACACCTAATTCTTCACCTCACTAGAACATTTCTATATATTTTATTTATTTCTTTATTATTTATTTGCTCGTCCCTTCAGCCTGGAGCTGCCTTTTGCAGTTTCAGCATAGCTGACTCAAAAAGTTCTCCAGGGGGAAGAAGGGAGAGTATAATTAAAAGAGGTAATCAGGTCTTTCTTCAGCCTTCAGATTCTTAGTGCCATGGATCAAACTTATGCTGGGAAAAAGAGACAAGGTATTTAAATCAACAGCATGGTTGAATCTTCCCTCTAGATAACATTTTAATAATTAAAATATTACAGAATCCATCCAAGATGTTGTTAAGAGATATGGATAGAGGGCGCCTGGGTGGCTCAGATGGTTAAGCGTCTGCCTTTGGCTCAGGTCATGATCCCAGAGTCCTGGGATCGAGTCCCGCATCGGGCTCCCTGCTCAGCGGGAGCCTGCTTCTCCCTCTGCCTCTCTCTCTCTCTCTCTCTCTCTCTCTGTCTTTCATGAATAAATAAAATCTTAAAAAAAAAAGAGAGAGAGATGGTTAGAAAATTCACCATAGCATTGTTGAAGGCAAAGTTTGGGGAGGGGGAAGATTCCGAAAAAATAGAACAAAACATTTTATCTTTATAGCGCTTTAAGTTGACACTTCTCAACAAACCAGTTCCTGTGGTTTAGGGAACACCACTGATGCACACATATCAGCGCCAACCATGTTGCAAAGCTTCCGTGTTGGCTCTAATTATATTCCAATTGATTATTTTAAGTTGTCTATGTATCTGGGGCATATTACAAGAATAACGTATCCCAATTGAGTAGCATTGTGTGTAAGGCAATGAAAAGTTGTCAAAATGCAAGCAGTCAGAAAATGCAACCCTTGTGTGCCTTTACTAAAACAAAACAAGATTAACTTAAAGATGCACGGCAACTGATGAATTTGGAAATTTGAAATGATAATAACAATTCAAGAATGGAAAAGTCCTACATAAAAGGACTCAAGGTAGGGGCGTCTGGGTGGCTCGGATGGTTAAGCATCTGCCTTCAGCTCAGGTTGTGATCCCAGGGTCCTGGGTCCGAGCCCCATGTCTGGCGCCTGACTCAGCAGGGAGCCTGCTTCTGCCTCTCACCCTGCTCATGCTCTCTCTCTCTCTCTCTCTGTATCTCTCTGTCTCAAATGATAAATAAAACCTTTAACATTTTTTTAAAATTTTTTTAAAATTAAAAAAAAGGACTGAAGGTAAACATTAAGATCAATGAAGTTTAGGGGCGCCTGGGTGGCTCAGTCGTTAAGCGTCTGCCTTCGGCTCAGGTCATGATCCCGGGATCCTAGGATCGAGCCTCGCGTCGGGCTCCCTGCTCCGCTGGAAGCCTGCTTCTCCCTCTCCCACTCACCCTGCTTGTGTTCCCTCTCTGGCTGTCTCTCTGTGTCAAAAAAAAAAAAAAAGATCAGTGAAGTTTAGGAGCGATGTGCAATACTTGTAAATATGGATTGGAAACATAAATGTGCAGGAGCACCTGTCCAGCTCAGTCAGTAGAGCATGTGACTCTTAATCTCAGGGTTGTGAATTCAAGCCCCACCTTGGGCATGGAGCCTACCTGAAAAATAAAAACAATTTAAAAAATAAATAAAAGAAACAAGTGTGCAAGGCAAAACAGTTTTTATTTTTTTATTTATTTAAATTTAAGTTAAAATTAGATAAGATATAGTGTATTATTAGTTTCAGGGGTAGAATTTAGTGATTCATCAGTTACATACAACACCCAGTGCTCATCACATCACATGCCCTCCTTAATGCCCATCCCCCAGTTACCCCATCCCCCACCCACCTCCCTTCCAGCAACGCTTGTTTGTTTCCCACAGTCAGGAGACTCTTATATTATATTATATTTTATTTTATTTTTTAGTTTTCCTTCCCTTCCCCTACATTCATCTATTTTGTTTTATAAAAATACAGTGGCATATTATGACATTCATCATTTAATGATATGGATCTATTACTCTCGGTCAATTAACAGCAGTTAAGTAGAACAGAGAGGAATAGATGAAGTAAAATGCATTGAACTCCTTACAATGAATATTGTCAGACTCAGTGTTGCTGAGAATTAGAGCATGTGGCTTTACATATGTAGCTTGCTACTCTAAAAGATGACCTCAGTGGAATAAAAAAAATTACAACTTGAAAATCACAATAGAATAGAAAATAAAGATCTTAATGTCAATATAACTGTCAAGAGTCTTTGTGATCTGAAAAAAAAAACCTTTCATTTTGCAAAAAAAAAATCATTTGCTGATATAGGAAAAATATGTGGGGAAACGTAAGAGTGTTGCAATCTGTTAAAGATTAACTTTTAAAAAATCTTATACACAAAAAGTGTATATAATATCCATAAGGATAAATTAGTACGTATTTATTAACTTTTAACCTCAAAATAAAGTTATGTCCTCTTTTTATATATTCAGAAGACTTTTAGAAAACATGAAGCACATATTAGGATTTAGAATTTCAATACTTTGCAAACAATAGATACTGCACAAAGTATCAGATGGGAATTCCAGAAAGTCATACTAGAAAAAAAAAAGTGTAGTTTATTGCATTTTTAAACCCCAATCTCATTTGCGTGTATGTGTGTATGCATTTGTGCTTGGGCTAACATTTGGCATACAAAATTTAAAATGTCCAAATATCAGTTTTTTCCTTCTTCCTTAGGAATGGAATCCTAAATTTTAGTGGGATATTTAACCAACCAGAGTGGACTATTTCTCCCACCTTCCCTTGTGGCAAGGTCTAGACCTGTGACTGCATTCAGGCCATTGAGATGTGAGCTGAAGCAGTGGACAGGGCTGCCAGTAGGTAACCTTCAGCGGAAGAGCGCGTCTCTCTGCATCACTTCCTTCTTTCTACTGGCTGGGCAAGGCACAGGAACGCAAATGGCCATCTTGAGCTCTGGTGCATCAGCTACTGTGGATGGCTGAGCAACAAGGTAGCTAATCCTGGAAACCTGATGTTACAGAGGCCTTTGATTGCCTTTGATTACCTTTGAGAGAACAGTTCCTGATAGGGATAGAAAAAAATGAAACCAAAGTGGCTTGTATGGAGGAGGGAATGGGTGATGGAAACTGGAAGCAAGGAGAGAGTCTACGCTTTCAAGATGCCTCACAGTAAAGCCACAGAGACACGGGGCAGCAGTTTGTGGAAGAGTCAAGGCTGGGAGAGGGTCATGCCTTTTCTGGGTGGGAGCAGAACACTGGAGAATCTGGAATGTTTATAGTCTGAGGCCAAGAGAAAAGTACCTGTGAAAAGGGAGAACAGAAAGGAGCGCATGGGAGGGAATAGAATCCAAAACAAATGGAGAAGAGGCTAGTCTCCTATGATCAGCTGTTTTCTGGAAATGAAGAAGCAAATCAAGTCTTGACACGGAGAGTAGTCAAGATTCGAAAAATCCTTGCGGGATGAGAAAAATGAGAAGATAAGAATGAACACTGCTGAGCCTTCCTGAGGTCCCACCTGAGACTGGCCTAGAGGACGGAGCTTCACCCAGGGGCAAAGGCGGCGCTCGGCAACTCGTAAATTAGAATCGGCTTGAATGGATCATGAGGCTGCTGTGGAATCGACTTCAAGGCTTATACAGCAGACGCTCCAAGAGTTGATGGAATTGAGTGTGTTGATGACAGTGTGGTTGAAATAACAAGCCTTGAATCACAGACAAGTTAGCAAAGGAATTGAAACAAGGAGGGTGGAGAGCCTGGTTGGATGGAGACCTGGACACAGGGAAGGGAGTTCAGGTGCAGTCCTGCTGACAGAGGAGTGTGGGCCTGAGGGGGGGTGTGGTGGTGGCAGAAGGAGGGAGCTGGGAGGTCCCCAGGGGCGATGGGGACAGTCAAAGGCACAGTTCAGCCCAAGGGCTGAATGACAAAGGAGCTAAAGCGGGGCAGCAGCGGGGGGTGGTAAGAGCACACAGGCTCAAATGCCCATGAAGCTGAGATGCGAATGCGGTGTCAGATTGAAGTCCATATCACCCATGGTTTTGGAAGGAACAGGTTTTAAGAAGAAAATTGGTCCAGGGGCCAACTCGTTTCAGAGGCCATGGGGGGAAACCAAACACAATAGTATGGAGACACGTAGTCACTGGAAATAAGGCAGAAAGCCAAGAGGCTAAGAAGATGCTTCTCTCATTGGTATCCTTCAGGAATTTTTGTAAATATAAAACCTGGAAGATATGCACTATTAGGTCCGTTTAAGGAGTAATTTTTAGAAAAAGTTTTGATCACTGTCAGGTAATTGTGAATATGCTTATAATTATTATTATTTTCCCGACAATAACAATGGCATTTTAGTCCTTAGGACCCATCCACACAAGCCCGCCTCCCTGCTATTGATTTTTTACTTTTTTCTTGTTCCAGTAGAGGGCACTCAAAGCTCAAATAAATGCATGCAATCATTTTAATAGCAATTGTTTTATATAATTAAAGCTCATATTTTAATGAAAAAGAGAAAATCTGACTCAATGAGACTTAATTACTAGTCACACGTGGAAATTTCACTCACATGAAATGAGATCCTGTAAGTGATTTACATGCCTCCCCGGACACTCTCATTATTTTCTCTCTGCACACACTAAAAGTAGGAGGGAACGTCTCTTGCCTGTAAGACAAGATGGGCTTTCTAAATGCACGTCCACAATGGACATATGACCCTCGGCTGTTATCTTCATTCCCATCTGACTTCTTTGAGAGGAGTCTCAAAGAATCCGGAAATTATCCTGTGGGCTACTGGACAAACATCCTTCAGTGATGAGAAAGTGCCAGTGAGACAGAAGTGACTCCGAGGAAAGAAAACTCCTTGCTGGTGAAACTGTGCCACAAATGAGGGAGGGAGGTTGAGGCCACTGCTCACAGCCCATGGAGGGGTCCTTAAGGAAGCTTCTAGAAGACCTTGTGTTTCAGAGAGCTGTGAAAAGCCAAGTATTGTTAGTACTCGAGCGAAGACCATCTTCCAAGCACAAGATTAGCCTTGCGTGGCTATGGTTGCCAATTTGGCAAAATTACAGTGGAAGATGTGAACAGTGGTAATGTGGTTGTCAGTATTCTGTCAAAGATTCTCCTGGAGGAGTTAGACCCCGGGGTCAAGTGATTCTGCAGCTATGGTCTTTGCCACAAAAGGGGCTGCCATGATCCAAGTACAGCAGCTTCGCCAAACATAATTCGGTTTGGCTTTACATCTTACGTCGGAGTAAGGATTGCTTGCAGGCAGCGAATGGGAATCACTTGGAGCTTCCTGTAATAGTGATGATCTATCAATATGAATTAGCTTCTTAGGTAGTATGCAGGCCGCTTAAAGAGAAGAGAGGACTCTCCCCAAAAAAGTCTTCCTGGCAGAGATCGTGGACCTGGCATTACAAAGAGTATGTTATGGCTTTATGACTTATTTATAACAGATTTTTCTAAGGCACTGTTACAAGACTCTGAAACTTTACGATTTAAACAACTCCCCTTATCTGGCCGCCCCCCCCCCCACTAGACACAGCCTTCCCAGCACTCATTAACTCAGTCCTGTCTCCTCTGGATACCTTAGTGCTGGGATCCTGAAGTCATATCCGTGCGCTAACTCCCTTATGCTCAGGATGCAAATGCCAGTAGGGCAAAGGTCTGAGAAGCTATGCAAAATGGAATTTTTTAAAAAGCACTTTCTCTTCTTCCTAATAACATGACAGTACAAGATAAAGGATTTATAATTTAAGACCCTGAGGGTGTGGAAACAACAATAATGAAAATCAAACAACTTTAAGCTTGTGGGGTTAAATATAGAATATATATTTATGGCTTAGTTGTAATTGTTGGGCATGTCTAGCCTTGCCATATATTGTTGACAGATCAGGCGGCAGCTGTCCCATTGTTTATGCTTTTTCTCAGCTTTCTGACATTGGCTTGATTTATAGTTGTTGGCGATAAATTACAAGGTTGAATCTAGTTTCTAACCCTCTAGCTGAAGATTTCCCATTACCTGGTTAGGCGAGCTAAATATTGCACTTAAAATAACATCAAAATCGTACTAAAGGAAAATCATTCAAATGAAAGTGAATGCCAACGGTCTTGAAATGAACCAGCCACACCCCATGTGGCAGCATGGTAGAGTGGAAAACACACAGCAGTCCCGTCAGCAAGTCTGGCTTCTATAATTTAAGCAAGCCACATCGTCTCTGTGAGTCTGTAAGTTACTCCTTCTCCAATCCAACCAACCAGTCTCAAGATTCTGTGCCTCTAGGGATGATTTTTTTGTAGCACTTAGGACACGTTCCGCTGTAAGTGTAAGAAACAAAAGACCCAGCTAAAAATGGCTTAATAATAAAGGCATGTTTGATAATACCTAACAGGAAGTCAGTGCACAGGGTAATTCCAGGGACATTTGCTTGGTAGCTCAGTGATGTCAGCTGGCCTGCACAAGTCTTGTCTCCAGGGTCACAAGATGACTGCTCCTGGTATCACATCCTCACACTGTGACATTCACAGAGAGGAACGACGAAGTTAGCCTGGGCCAGTCATCATCCTCGCTCTGCAGTGGGCTCAGGGATACGAGGAGGGTGTGAACAAGTCTGCGCTCAGTGAGGTGAAGGTGATGGCCAGTGGTGGTTCAGTAGGCGATGTGTGGTGTAAACGTGCACACAAGACTCACTGGTAGGTTTCAGAGTGGTCCAGAGGCACAGGACGTACCCCAGATGACAAATCTTTCTAGCCAAGTAACACAGTTCCATTGGGTAGAGACTGCCCTCTTTATTTCGCAATTTGAAAATTATCCCCTTTGGAACATATTCCCAGTTGGCTCAAAGCACTTGGGAGCACATGTTGAATTCCACAAGCAGCATCTCCTAAATCTACCAAATGTATTTAAATCCTGATCCCGGGAACTAGTAATGAATAAAAAGCACGATACTCCATGATGTAGATTACGGGGGGAAATCTGTTCCATCGTTACTGTTTAAGCCTTACTCAGGGGTGATGGTGGGGGAGGGAAGAAGAGGCCGTGTTGCTTCTAGAACTCATCATGGTCAAATTGTAAACTTCTGATAATCAGTTTTTACTGCCCTTGTGGTTGCATGATTTCCTTGCAAAAAGATCCAGAAGTCTCCCCATACCAGCTATCCCCGCCTTTCCATTTTTCAGGGGGCTTCTTCAATTCAAGATGGTTTTTTGCCTGTGACCAACATAATGCTGTCTTCCCTTCCTTTGCGGGAATGGGGACACAGATAAAATAATTCATGACCAGGAGACATGTCATGTGGCTCCCACTCTGTCCTTTAATCTCAGGCATCATTATATTGTCTGAAATCCTGTTGTTACTGGCGAGGGAGAGAAAAATGGGGTTTTCTGTTGGCATGAGGCTAGAGTCCTTCTCATCTCAGTCAATGAACTGGGGCTGCAATGTAGAGTTTGAGGGGACAGGTATTCTAGAAGAAGAAATGCATTCATAAATTATCAGAGGGTGAATCAGGATGTTTTCAGCAGTCAGAGAAGCAGGACAGAGGTGGATGTCAACTAGGAAATGGATCCAAAAATTCAGAATCAGGGCAGTGTGAGCAAGAGGAAGCACAGAGGATCAAGGGAACAGAGAGAGAGAGAAGGGGACTGAGCAACTGACGTATATGCCGATCAGTCGGCCTGGCTCAACCAGGAGCAGTTTGGATAAAAACGGTCTTCCATATCATTTATACTATCCATTTATTGCAACTTTGAGACTGTAAGTGATGAAAATAAGAATGTATTTCTAATGTTGGGGGGAAATTTCAGAGTGGTTGCTTTGGGATCCAAAGCTGTTTATTCTCAGCGTCACATGAGGTTCTGTCCGCTCCCTTTTCCTGATATTTTAACCTCAACTTACTCCAGATTCTTTCTAGATTTGAAGATAATTGCTCACATGCAGTTGAACTTTATCTTTGAGAAGAACTCACTGATGTGGAATTTGTTGTGTCTGCCTTCCTGTTATTGCTACAGATTTAGGTGCGCTTTTTTACAGAGCATCACAAAGAAGTAGCCCTGAGTCACTACGCATATAGGTTTGAGTACAGATGAGAATTCAGTCTACAGATTCACATCATATAGAACAATGAAACTGTATTATCGTTTATGTGCTAGGACTGAAAAGAATCAGATCATTTTCAACAGATTATATGTATATTATACAATAATTATTATATTACATTTGAATTGCATCATATTTTATAAATATATACTTATAAAATATATAAATATACTAAATATATATCTATGAATTTGGAGAAGGTTTGTGGTTTCAGCTAAGAGAAACCTTGACTAATAGGGACTTAACCAGAAAGAAACTTGTATTTTTCAGTTAATGCCTCTGGAAACAGACAGCCCGAGAACTGCCTTTTTATCTTTCTGCGCTGCCATTCTCAGCATGATGCCATGCTACCTCGGTGTCGATAGATGGCTGCTTCAGCCCTAACCATCTCATCTGCGTTCTATGCCAGAGGTAAAGGAAATCACTGGTACCACTTATCCCTTTCTCAGGAAAGGATAGGCTTCATTGGCCAGAACGGAGTCACACGGACATTGCTAGCTGCAAAGAAAGCTGGAAAAGCGTGTGTTTAATTCTCCTAGGCTTCATTGAGGAGGTGGCCTAAGGCAAATGGGGTTAGGGATGAACTTGGAGCCAACCGGCCAAGCTCGACTGGCACACCCTGCTACAGTCAAAGTCCCACAGAGGGACGATATTAAAATCTAAAGGCAAGTTCTTATCTAAATGAAACTTTGTGTGACATATCGCAACAGCCCGGAAAAACAGGAGAAGCCTAAGGTTTCACAGACTGAATTGAACAGTCTGAGAGCTGGCAAGTATGAATGATATAAACAATTTTCTAAATTTAATTTATTTGTGGGGTGCCTGGGTGGCTCAGTCGGTTAAGCGTCTGCCTTCAGCTCAGGTCGTGATCCCAGGGTCTTGGGATCAAGCCCCACATCAGACTCCTTGCTCAGCAGGGAGCCTGCTTCTCCCTCTGCCCTTCCTCCTGCTCGTGCACTCTCTCTCTCAAATAAATAAATAAAATCTTTTAAAAAAATAAATCTAATTTATTTACTCCTTTGCCTTCCTGTTTTTCTTTAGTTATACCTACATTTTCACAAAAGAATTTCAGAAATCTTTTAAAGGTATATAAATTACTACAAAGTAACACAAGTGAAAATTGGAGCAAAGGAATAAAGGCTGATTAACTGAAACTTTCATGGTGATCGCTTTCACAATGAACGCAAATCAAACCATCATGCCATATACCTTAAACGTATACAGTGTTGGTTTTTTTTTTTGGTTAATTATTTCTCAACAAAACTGGGAGAAAAATTTTAAAAAAGGAATAAAGATGAGAGTAAATTGGAAGCAGGAATTTGACTAAAAATTCATCCCTCGTTGAGGTAAACAGATAGTATGGGTAAACCCAAAATTTGCCTTTACTCTATCTCTTTAGCCTTATGTTCCCCCTAAAAGAGACCCTACTAGGTCTCCTTCAGTTGTAGTGGGAATGAGCTCTCCCGGGTCCTGGAGCACCATCTGTGGGAAAAGCGGGTATCCATCCGTGGGTGACCTCCTCCCTCCCTTACCGCAGCCGCTTCTTGGGACTGAGGTCTCCACGGTGACTCGGCCACTTGGAGTGTTTTTTTTTCAGTGCTTCTCCTGTTCAGGGACATTTGATTATTGTTATTCAGTTAATACACATTTTTGGTTATTTTCTTTCTTGGGTTAAAGGAGAAAGGAGGGAGATTTAGAAACTGAGGATTTCCAAAGTGTCAGGGCCTGGCTGTGTGTCTCCCTGTGGCTCCTTCAATCTTCCTGCTGGCTTGGAAAGAGCCGTGTATTATAGGTGGGAGGCTGAGGTTCAACCAGGCTTGTCATGTGCCCACAGTTCAGCCCAGTCATTGGCACAGCTAGGTTTCGAGCGTGGATCTGACTCTGCAGTCCAGGCCCGTCCGTGATGCCACTTTAAAGGACGTGCATGTATTCATAAACCCGAGGTCCACTGTCAGAGCTGGACATCTGAAGCTTAGCCCTTCTCCTTCTGCACTGTTCTCTCTGCTCCTCAACCAATTTCTCTGAAGGCTGTTCTAGGAAGATTCCTGGGCTTGGAATTAGAAGGCTTGCTCGCCACTTTCTGCTCTTTGACTCAAGAGCTGTGTGACCTCGAGTAATTCACTGAAGCCTCCTGAAGCTGGGTTTGCTCATTCAGGGACAGAGGGTGATGACAGTGTCCCAGTCACTTGGAGGCAGGGGTGGTGGGAGGAATGGATTGCCATAAAGCTCAAACGGGGTCCACTGTGGTACACTCCTTGGAAGAAGCATAAGCTTCAATCACATTCCATGTGTTGTCTTATTTATTTATTACTGGGATCTCATGTTGTCGTTCCGGAGAAAACACAACATTACTTTTCAGGCACCGGTTCGCTTGTTTAGGAGACACCAAGAACCCTCCGTCTCCCATTCCCAGCACCCACCACACTGGTGGCTTATTGTGTACCAACATCAACGTCAGCGACGTTGCCATGTTGAGCGGTCACTTCAACAATTCCTGAAGTCTGAAGGAGTGAATCTCTCTTAGCCTGTATTACATGCCACAGGGGTAGTTCCTCTGGAAAGGGAGGGCTTTGGGGGTTATGTCAAAGGGAAACAGTTTTTGACTCAGACATCTCACACAGCTGATCTTACACATGGCTGTTAGAGCAAGAATCAATGCTGGAAAAGTAAGCACAGAACTGCTGGATAAATAGATCCTAACTGATTGGCACTTTCGTGCCTCCCTAGAACACGACCTGCATGGATACCGCACTTACTCACACACAAAAGGACATGCACACTTGCACTCCTTGAGGTGGACTCACGTGCACAAACACATGCCATTGCACAGGGAACCTTCAAAGAGCATTCTTGGGGAAGAAGGTCGACTTTGGAAAGCCAGCTAAACATCTTGCAGATCCTGTGGGGATGGTAGCCACCATGCAACCACAGACTCGGGCTGTCTCTGGATCCAGCCCTCTGGATCTGCAGTCCTCTGACTCAGGATTGTTTCAAAAATTTAGGGAAAAAAAAAGAGTGGAAAAAATTATTTTCTCATAAAGAATAGATGCAAAGCAAAATCAGCTTCTACCTAGACTCCAGGAAGGTATTTTTGGATCTGACAACCTGGACATAAGACATCTGAAGCAGGGGCTTCTCGGCATGACTTCCTAACCCGGGGCCCAGCTCAGGGAGTGTATGTGCACAGGACAAGCACCAGGCTGGCGCTCGAAAAGAAAATGGAAACATTTAAAGGAGGCAGTAGGAACATTTTTTTTTTTTTTTGACTGTGCAGCAAATCAAGCAATGGAATAAATTACTTGGGGAAACATTTGGGGCTCCCTAAATAGAAACGTTCAGGAGAAAACTGAGATGGAACACACACATTCCCATTGTCATGATTAAGCAGTGTTTATTGAGTGTGGACAGGGTACGAGGTAGCTTTCCAAATGCAGAGGCACCCCTAGTTCCTGTGGAAAAGTGTGGGGAAGAGCTGCATGTTGGCATCTCCCGGCTGTGGTGGAAGCCATGACTCATGACCCTACTGGCTGGCTGTGGCAAGTTCACAAACTCTTAAGATGCCTCCTGCTCAGGAGACTGTGTCTTGGGTTGCTGATGAACACAGAAACATTAATTATTGTGATCGTTAATGGTAGTTCAAATAATTAATGCACTTAGGGTTCTATGTGTTATCTTACTTGTTATCATGTTTTAAAATCTCACTAATCAGACAAATCATCTCTCTCAGGTGTTTGATAAATTGTGATTGGTAATAGCAACTAAGTCATGATGTCATTTTTGAATAGAAACAGGCTGGTTAACAGAAAAGGGTATGAATACAGGGATACGTGGTAGAAAGGCATATATGAGACAGAGAGAAAGGTAAGGTCTAGAGACGCTTTTGTTCTTGTCCAGAATCTGATTATATATCAGAATAATCTTATTGTAATACTGAAGGGGGGAAATTGGTTGGTCAAAACCATCATAAAAGCCTTGCAGAAAGATCTGACTTTCCTTAGGATCACTTTACTGATGAAAAATAGGAACACAGTTTGAATTGGTTCATTGTTTCACAGAGAAACCATACTCTTGATTCATTTTTTGGTTACCTTCAATACTGACAACCAAACCAAGAACTGGGGAGGTAGTTTCATTGACTATCATTCCACTGGGGTCTGGTTGGCCAGGCCCAGACGTTGACCCATGAAACAGAGCAGCACTTGTCATCAGACAGAAGAAAGGATATTATGTTATCCTCCCCAAGTTGTGACTTCTGGCTAGTCAACTGAGCATCCCCTTTTTCTGCATGGATGGGCCTTTCCAGTGGGGCTAACACAGGTCCCTTTTCCTATCTTTCCTTTCCTTTTCTGTCCCTTTAACCTTTCTGCATCAGTTGTGTGACTGCTACTTCCAGAAAATAAGGGGGCAGATACTGACACTGGAATCATTATCCTGCTGGTAACGCCCTTGAAATATCATCCCCTTGATAAAACCCTCCTGCAGAGGCAGAAATGGAAGTACCTCCATAAAGGGGCCTCGAGAATTATAGGTTTTCATACACAGCATTGGTGCAGAGTATCATAGAATCAGTCATCTTCAGAAGAACACTCGTCAGATTCTAGGAGTTACTAATGACCTTCCTTTCAGAGTATTTAACCACACCACAGAAGTCAGAGAACAGAACCAAAGAATCCGCATACCCTATCTAATTGCAGATATCAAATAGTAATAGCTTTCTTTCCAGTTGAAGATGTCGGGACGCCTGGGTGGCTCAGTGGGTTAAGCATCTGCCTTCGGCTCGGGTCATGATCCAGGGGTCCTGGGATCGAGTCCCACATCAGGCTCCCTGCTCAGCGGGGAGTCTGCTTCTCCCTCTGCCTGCTGTTCCCCCTGCTTGTGCTCTCTCTCTCTGACACAGAAATAAGTAAAATCTTAAAAAAATCCAACTGAAGATGAAGAGGAAGAAAAAAAAGACCGACATAAGAACTAAGTTGAAAACAGAAAGTACCCATAATATTTGACATTCAGCAGAAAAGTATTCTTCCTACAATAATTTTGATTACAATTATTTAGGAATAATAAAGGAATAAAGGAATGGCTGGAAATAAAGGAAGGGCTGGAAGGTAAAGTTGAAGATGTTTCTCAAAACACAGAGCAGAGATACGAAAAAAATATGAAAGAATAAAGAAAGAAGGAAACAATGGGAGCATTAATCCCAAAGTGCCAACGTCTGATTAATAGTCAGGGGCTGTGGTAGCACGGTTTGCTTCTGTTGTGGTGCTAGTGGTTGTTATTGTTTATGTATTAGTACAAATAATAGCTAACATTTGTTGAATGTTTTCATTGTACCGGAATCTGGGCTAAGGTCCTAACCCGCAATGTCTTGCTTTATTATCCTACCAGTTTTTTCAATGGAACCATGGGGCTAGATCAGAAGAATCTTTGGAAGGTAAATGATTACGATGTGGTTACTGAGTGTATTTAGTTGTGGGGAAGAGAAAATAGTCAAGGGGTGACTCTCGGGTGATTGGATGACAACAACTGAGATCAGAAATGCAAAATTAGGAGCAGAATTTTGGGGGGAAGAAGATACATTCAGTTTTAACATGTTGAGTTGAAGGTGCCTGAAGGATATCAGAAGGAATAAGATCAGTAGATAGTTGGCTTAATGAGCCTGAGGTTCAGAGAAAGTCCGGGCCAGAGAGAGACTTAGAAATCACCCACCTATCAGCTGAAGCCAGAGCAGATCCAGCCACTCAGAGGAAGTCTGAGTGTAGACAGAAAAGAGCTGAAGGCCAAGGCTAAGGCAGCTTGAGGGAGAGAGATTAGGAAAGAGCACTCCATGAGTGGGGATCCTGGGACCAGAGTGTCAAATGGCCACGGGACAAGAGAGGCCTGGGGAGGAAGTGGTCAGGGATGGGCACCAGTGCGCTGGAATTTTCTGCATAAAGGATGATTGGTAGGTGGTATTTGTCAGAACAATTTTAATGTCATTCTGGGAACAAGCCAGATAACAGCTGAAGAATGAATGAGAAACGAATTCATCAAGTTCTTTGCCAGCTTCATATGTGAATTGAATGAATAAGGCTTCTATCAGTAGATATTATAGGGTTAAATGATAATGTCTGCAGAGTATTTAGCAAGGTGCCTGGCATATAATACAGGCTCAACAAATGCTGGAGTTGTACACATATACACATGTATTACTTTTTTAAACCAGTGTGTTATAGTGCTTGGGTGTATACATTTTGGATCTGGATAGACTTGAATTTGTTTAATTTTGCCACTGTGTACTCGTGTAAATTTGGACGGGTCATTTTGTTTCTGTGTCTCTTTTTTCATCTATAAAATGGGGTGGAGAAGTATCTACCTTCTAAAATGATTTCTAGGTATTATCCATTTTTTTCTATTATGAATGGTATATTAATTTCTGAATATTTGTTTTGTCCTCAGGCTGAACTCTCATATGAGTATGTGAATTCATATAGTCAGGGTTTGTCTGGTTATGTAATGGTGAATACAGTTTGGTTTAACGCTGGTTTGAGTTTGTTCTCCCTAGCATTCTCTTTTCCCCAAAGGAAAGGCAGGAAGCCAGGTCTTTTGTATATCTCTGCCCTGGGTATTTCCACAGGGCAGACTCCTGCTAAATTTGGAAAAGGCAATGGTGGGTATCTGGAATAGGAAGGGAGGAGAAGACATGGCCCAGGGCAGAGAAGGAGAGATGGATGGAGATGGGCACCTACCATGAGGAGCAGTGGAGACTTGCAGGAGGCTGGACAGTGTCCCGAGACAGTGGCAAGGTCTCAGTTCCTGTAGGACCTTGTAGCCAACACAATAGTGTCCCAGCACCAGCCAGCTGGGGACCTATAAACAGAGGGATTTTCCTTTGGTGAAGACCCAGGAAACATTGGAACGAGGGGAAGGCAAAAAATCATAATGGAGATTCAATTTGCCATTGATTTGTGTTGATTTGAGAACTAAAGAAATGGACCGTGTCTTGCACATGAGTTTGTGCACTGGAAAACTGTACCTGCAGCATACTCATACTATCTACCAAGACATACATATTAATTTTTATTTTCCTGAGATTTTCCCATTATTTTTATTTCTTGCCTTATTATTATTCCTTGCCTTATTATTATTCTGACCAGAACTTGCAAAATAATGAAGAGGCCACAAGTTAAGAATGAGGAACAATTTAGGGGTGTCTGGGGGACTCAGTCAGTTAAGCATCTGACTCTTGATTTCGGCTCAGATCATCATCTCAGGATCGTGAGATCAAGACCCACATTCGACTCCATGCTCCTTGCAGGGTCTGCTTGAGATTCTCTCTCCCTCTCCCTCTCCCCCTCCCTCCCCAGTTTCTCTCCCTCTCTAAAAAAAAAGAGAGGAACAATTTAGCCATGACCTGCCAGACCAAGACATCTGAGGGGGACATAGGCAAGATAGATGATGCATTCAAGCCCATTATGGGAAACTAGGTGATCTCTCTCACCCCTCGCTACTCCTGCCATCTTAAAATTTAGGTGCAGGGGACAACTGGGAGACAACAAATAGAGTGAGGTTCATTCACTGGCATATGGAAAATTGAAGGAAGGCTCATGGTAGAAATTCAGTGCAATTACAGAAAAACAAAGTAAGTTCCCTATCCTGACCACCAATGTATGTAGATTAAGATTCATTCCCACTCTTAGTTCAATGCTTCTGGAAATTTCTACCTTGTATACTATCCTCATGAAAGCAGGTATGGCAAAAACTAATTGAATGTTACTCTGCTAACCAGGGACTCATAAATTATTATTTTTTCCATCTTTAGTTCTCTTTCAGTATCTCTTAATACAGATAATCATCACACTTAAAAGTTTTCTCGTATTCTGAGAAATGAATATATGGATACCCATATATATTGTATTTTAAGTAGGAAAGTTTAAGGTCAATTAATGTTCATCAGCCTTTCTCCCCATCCCAAATCAAGGCCTTCAGAGAATCATCCTTCCCTGTAATCCCATCCAAAGGGCTCTGTGCTCCCACCTTTCCCCCTTGCCCTGCACCCACCCACTTTGCTTAGTTGTGGATAAGTTACCAATCACTCTGTTTTCACCCTAAAAGCTTGCTCCACCATCTAGACACTGACACTGAGTTCTCGTGGACATTCTCCTCCCAATCAAGCATGCCTACTTTCCTGTAGCTCCCAGATCCTTCAGAGCCTGGGGGTGGGGGAGAGCCACTCAGGATTCTTCTTGCTACCCACTGTTGCTCTAAGTAAGAAGGCAATTGAGTTTAGAGGTAGCGTGCTTGGACTTTAGTGGGATTGAAATCCTTGCTCCACCAGAGCACATCCTTGGACAAGTCATTTGGTCTTTCAGAGCCTCAGTGGCCTCATTTGTAAATGGCAATATTATGAAAACCTACTTGAGCAGGCTGCTTAGAAGGTTGAAGGAGATCACACATATGTAAAGCATATTGATCCATGCCCAGCAGAGGTGAGTGCTTGACAAATAATAACTAACAACGGCAATACCTTTATCATATTTTCACACTCGTATAAAATCAGCTTTGAGGCATTGGGTATCCAGTTGCCCATGTTCTGTGCCTGACCTCCCCTCAGCTTTTACATTCATTCTACCCTCTCTCATAGACCTTCGAATTCCTTAATGCCAAGGACTTCCTCACTTGCTCCACAGAAGAAACCCTTTCCCGTGGCCACACCTTGCATTTTTTCACTGTTTACAACTGTTTGCCTTTTGAAATCTTAAACTTTGATATTCCACTCTCTGAGAAACACTTCCTGTCAACTTTCTCCATCTGGCTCCAAACATACCATTTCACATCACCCATGCCTCTGATTCCTGGACAGTTAGATTTTCCACAAACTATCAGTCGCTTTCTGTCTTCACTTCTTTCTTCACCAAGCTCAGATCCCCAAGTCCGCCTACCATTTCATTATTGACGTTTCCTTTTGGCCCCACTCTTTACTGTCCTTTTGTGGCTTCTGCCCTGCCAGCATCTGAGTCTAGCTCCCTCCCCACACGCTGTCCAATGTGGTGACCAGTGGTCCCTCTATTGAGCAGCACCAGTTACGGAACACTTTTGTCATCACAGAAAGTTCTACTGGACAGCAATGCCTTATCCAAACATTGAACTTTTTCTCATCTACACCTGTGGTTCAGAACACTGTTGGGTTATACAGAATAGCTATAAGGTTGGTACCCCTTGTAACTTCAGTGTGTTCAACCTCAGTGGTCCTTAAGGATGTCGGAAGCTCTTCTGAATTAGCTCTGCCTCCTACTTCCTTCTGCCCCCATTACAAAATTTCAACTGTTTCCCCAAACCTTCCAACACACCACCTCCACCACCTAAAGGTTCATCACCCCTAGCAGATAAACTGGCCTTCCTTTTCACTGCAAAAATCAATTATGATTAATGAGAATTCTCTTAATTCCCTTCTCTGTCAGTTATAACCCCATCTGTCTATGCCCACACTTTAGTTCTTCTTCCTATTTACAGAGAATCCTTCCACCTGTGCTTAGGATTCCCTCATCAGCCCACAAATATGTATTGAGCAGCTACTAAATGTCAGGCACAGTGTTAGTTTCTGAGATTTAGCTGTTAACAAAACAGTGTCTCTAGCCTCATTCTTATGTTGTTGGGCAGACAACAAAGAAAGATCTCAAATGGTCATAAATATAATGGAAAACAACAACAACAACAAAACAGGCTGGGTATTAGGGAGTGTCAGGGTGGAGTCAGTTGCTACTTTATAGTAAGCAGTCAAGAAAGGCCTTATTGAACTGGGACAACTGACAGGAAAGTCGGGAAGTGAGCTAAGGAGCCATCTGGTAGAGAAAATGAGGAAATTCCTGGCAGCAGGAGGGATAAGTGCAAAGGCTCTGGGGCAGGTATGGGCTCCGTATATTGTAGGGATCGCAAAGGGGCCTACATGGGTGGACTGTAGGGCCAAAGATAACAGAGAAGATGTGGTCAGGGGCATAGCCAGATCATGTCACTCCTTTCTGGTGCAGTAAGGACTCTGAGTGGGTTAAGAAGCCATGGAATGGTATGAGTAGGGGAGGGACCTCATGTGACTTACATTTTTTTAAAGGGTCATTTTGAGTGTTGAGTTCTGATCATCCTATAGAGGAAAGGATGGAACTAGGGATATTTGCTAGGAGGTTATTGCAATAATTCAGGTGCAGTGACAAATTTTGGTCAGTTGGGATGGTAGGTTCACCCAAGTGGCAGTGATGGGTTGGTAAGAAGTGACCTGCAAATGGGCCTATATTTTTTAAAGATTTATTTATTTATTTATTTTAAAGAGAGTGCAAGCAGGGTAGGGAGGGGCAGAGGGAGACAGAAACACAAGCAGACTCCTCAGTGAGCACAGAGCCCGACGCGGGACTCAATCTCACAACACTGAGATCAGACCTGAGTTGAAACCAAGAGTTGGATGCTCACCTGACTGTGCCACCCAGGTGCCCCACAAATGGGCCTATTTTTAAGTCAGTCAAAAGAGGGTCATAGACTATACCTGGGCTAGTACAGAAGAAGGGACAAGCAAGGGGCCAGCAGCCAGCCGCAAGAGGTCTGTGGCCCACCCCATGGTGGCCGCAGGTGGATGGACTCAAAGATGGCCTGAGAGCTCCCTCCAGAGAATGAGTCAGCTGTGAGCACATGCCAGGCCCAGAGGGCATGAGGCCGGTTTTGTTTTCTCTTGCTAAGTTTTGTTAGTGGTGGCACAGGCTCAGCTCTGGAGATGGGTGGGGGGTGGAGGGTTTGTTAAAGACCTAAGAGCAGTAAAGGTGGGAGGCGATAAAGAGTCAAATACTTGCAGCAGCACAATAGATAGACGACACAGGGTGTGACAACTTTCTAACACCCTTAATTCCAAAGCCAGGTAACAGAAAACCTAAAGGGAATTCCTCTGAGAGAAAGGGACATGCTCCCAAGTTGGCAGCGTGGCAGTGGCCACAGGGGCGCGTTGATAGCCCCTGCTCATGGTTTCAGTTCTTCTCCCCAGAGACCACCAGCACTCACCCCTCCAGCAAAAGGTCTGGGACTAAGATGTTAATGATGTTTGGAAAAGTAGAAAGGTTATCTACTATTTTGAATGGAACCACAAAAGACCCGAATAGCCAAAGCAGTCTTGAGAAAGAAGAACGAAGCTGGAGACATCACATTTCCTGATGATCACGCTATCTTACAAATTGCAAAGCTGTAGTAATCAGAACAGTGTGGTACTGGCAGGAAAACAGACCCGTTGACCAGTGGACCGGAATGGAGACCTCAGGAATAAACCCATGCATATGCGGTCAATTAACTTGGGACAAAGGCCCCAAGGATAGACAATGAGGAAAGACAGTCTCTTCAATAAATGGTGTTGGGAAAACTGAACAGTTGTATGCAAGAGAATGAAACTGGACGCCTGTCTTACCCCATAGGCAAAAGTCAACTCAAAATGAACTAAAGACTTGAACAGAAGACTTGAAATTATAAAACTCCTAGAAGAAAACATAGATGGTAAGCTCCTTGACATCACTTTTGGTGATGAATTTTTGGATCTGACATCAAAAGCAAAGTCAACAGAAGCAAAAATAAATGAGTGGGGCCACATCAAACTAAAAAGCTTCTGCACAGCAAAGGAAACAATCAACTAAATGAATGAGACAAAATATTTGCAAACCACATATCTGATAAGGGTTAATAAGCAAAATATGTAAAGAAGCCATACAACTCAGTAATAACAAAGACCAATCTGATTAAAAAATGGGCAGAAGAGCTGAATAGACATTTTTCCAAAGACATCCAGATGTCCAACAGGTATATGAAAAGGTGCTCAATATCACTAGTCATCAGGGAAGAGCAAATCAAAACCACAATGGGACATCACCTCACACCTGTTAGATTGGCTATTATCAAAAGGACAAAAGATAACAAGTGTTGGCCAAGATGTGGCAAAAAAGGAACCCTTCACTGTGGGTGGGAATGTAAATTGGTGCAGCCAACGTGGAAAATAGTATGGAGGTTCCTCAAAAAATTAAAAGTAGAACTACCATATGATCCAGCAGTCCCACTTCTGGGTATAAAACTGAAGGAAATAAAAATCAACTATCTCAAAAAGACATCGCACCTCTGTGTTCGTTGTATCACTCTTCACAATAGCCTCGACATAGAAACAACCTAAGTGTTCACTGACTGATAAATGGGCAAAGAAAATGCAGTCTATAGATAAAATGGAATATTATTCAGCCATGAAAAAGAAGGAAATTCTGCCATTTGCAAAAACCATGGATGAACCTTGAGGACATCATGCAACGCAAAGTAAATCAGACGGAGGAAGACAAGTACCGTATGATCTCACTTATACGTGGAATCTAAAAAATATTAACTCACAGATACAGAGAACAGAGACTGGTGGTTGTCAGAGGTGGAGGGTAGGGAGTGCATAAGGTGGGTAAAGATGGTTAAAAGGTACAAACTCCCAGTTACAAGATAAATAAGTCCTGGGGGTGTAGTGTACAACATAAACATAAAAATAAAATAAAGTTAAAAAAACAACATTAAAATCGGAAAGAGATGTGAATGGAATGGAATAGAAAGCTCAGCCACAGCTAGATTGATGGAATGAAGTGTACTGTTTATATTTGTACACAGTCAACAGGTTGTAAAAATGGCATTCCATAAAAGGAAATCAATAAATGATTCTGATTAAAGCTTTGAAAAAAAATTGACGTTATAGCTCTTCCTTGTTCTGCATGCCAAAATACAGCCCAGATATTTTGGATTCAAGAATAAAATGTCAAAAATCATTTAGAGAAACATGTAAATGGATATCTATTTAATTCCCTGATGGAGAAGAAGCTTCAGCATAAAGTAAAAGATTCCTAGATTAGTCTACAGAAAAATGTAAATTCTCTTTTGGTCAGAAATGCTGTAAAGAGTAAAAATCTATCTGCAGTACTATAATTTGTAAAATTTTGGAAACAAATTCAATGTACAACAATAGTAGACAGGTTTAAAAATAAAGGCACATCTATGTGAGAGATTACTCTTCAGTCATTAATAGTTTCAAGGACTTGGTCCGTTGAAAATCATCACCATATAATGATAAATGAAAATTACTATACAAAATTATGTTTACAGTATGACTGCAATTTCATTTTATATATTCATGTAAAGCATGGTGTATATATGGTATATGTATATGTATGGTAGGTACATGGTATATGTAAATGATATATATATCAAAATTTTAATTATTCCTGGGGAAGATGAGTGAGATTTATACTTTTGTCTTCATCTATATTTTCTACATTTTCTACAAGAATGTGTGTTTTTTTAAAAATCAAGATAGATGCCCTTTAAAAAGCAGTAAGTTTGCATTGAGAGTGGCTGGATCAGAGAGAAGGCACCCCCCTTCATGCTGCCTTTAGGTTTTCATGAGAAAGCCTGCACCAGAAGAGGGCGCCTCAGCCTCTGCCCACACGCTGGATAGCTCAATTACCTATCAGGGATCAGGGATGCTCCCTCCACAAGTCAGTAGGATCCTAACTTGAAAAGTCTCACTTCCCTGGTGGTCACATTCCTTTTCCGGGTCTCCCAGAAATTTGTCCAGAAGGAGGATATATAGTTTTGAATGTCCCGTAAGAGTTCCCTCTGGTCACACTGTTAACAAACCCCTGTGTGGACGGCTTGTGTTTGGTCACCCCTCTGGCCCCGGCTGCTAGAAGCCAGGGGTGCCCCTTACCAGCAGAAGGCTGAGGCAAAACAGGATTCTATTCAATGGCTTTGCCTTACTGGCCACACACGGGTTTATGGAAGTGGCCCAGTTCACACCTACAACCTAACAGGCTGACCCAGCCACCAACTGTCCCCGAGCCCTACCTTGCTTCTTAAAAAGTACATGCTATTCTCCTTGGTATCAGTTAGGGGGCAGCAGATATCCTGGCATCTTCTTGCGGGCTAAAGGAAACTTCCAATTTGGAGATCCTCAAGTTGCTATATATTGTATGACTATTTTACTTACCCTGTAACGTGGCCTGGCAGCAACTTCCTGCATTAGCTGACCATTTTGGGAGCCTAAACCTTTCACCTAGTAAGAGCGCTTGTAACTCAATACTGAGCAAAGGTGAATCTGAGTAATAAATTGTCCTGGATAATTATTGCACTGGGCCTCAGCTGAGCCAGTTTCATCACCATCTAAGTATTACAAAGCCCCAAACTTCTCTTTTGGCCTATGGTTCTGTCTCTCACACACGCCTAAGTAAGCTTTATTTTGACGCCTTAAAATACCCTCAGGACGGTGCTGCAAGGAAAGGATGAGTGAAGACATCTATAAAATTATTTCTGCAAGGGACGCCTGGGTGGCTCAGTTGTTAAGCGTCTGCCTTCAGCTCAGGTCATGATCTCAGGGTCCTGGGATTGAGCCCCGCATCGGGCTCCCTGCTCCGCGGGAAGCCTGCTTCTCCCTCTCCCACCCCCCCTGCCTGTGTTCCCTCTCTCGCTGTCAAATAAATAAATCAAATCTTTAAAAATATTGTTTCTTCAAGGGCCCCGAGTTTAAGAGAATGAAGTATTGCTCCGCCCATAGTAAAAACATGTTTGCTCTGATGCATACGCATTATGCAGATGCTTTTCTTTTAACAATGATTATTTCTGGGAGGGATGCTTATAGGGGATTTACATCTCATATTTATCTCTACTTTCCACATTTCATACAAAGAACGTGTGTTAGAGAGAGAGGGGTGGGGACCGCTGACCAGCCTGACCATTTTGTTCAAAATGTCTTACAAGCAACAGTGGCTTGATGCTGAGCTTGTGAGCATCCTTGAGCCAAAGTCTTCTTTTGGTTTTAGTCACTTTGGTTTCGTCACCTTATGAGTTGTCAGTGGCTCTTCATCTGACAAACGCCGGAGGTGGGGACACAGGAGCAGAGAGAGGTAGACTGACCAGTGAGTTCCAGCCAGCAACGGAGCCAGTGTGTGGCCGGGTCCCCCCAGGACCGGTCTGCCCTGATGGCTTTTCATAGCTCGTCTGCCCCTCTCTCTGTGCTCCACAGAGCAGGACACCCCGACAGTTCAGTTCAATTTGCAGAACTTTTTAGAGAAAGGAGAAGTAACACCTACTATGTAGCAGGCATGCTCTCTGTGCTTTGTAGGGCTTAGCTCATGAGTCATCACCGCAATCCTCTGAAGGGGGTGCCATTATTACCTGAGTTCATTGGTCAGGAACTGAGCTCCCAATGGGTCATTTGCCCAGCATCCTTCAGCTTGAAAGTGGTGGAAGCCGAATTTGAACCCAGGCAGCCTAGCTGCAGGACCAACTCCCTTAAGTGGGACCTTTCGGCACATCTTCAGATGGAGTTTTTCCTATTTCAGATCCCTGGAGGTGCAGAGCCTGTGCCTTTGGTTACCAGGAGGCTATGGGTAGCTGCATCCACCTCAATCATTCGGGTCCTCTTCACGATGGGCTGTCCTGTCCAGTCAGATGCCACCGGGCCAGTGTAAGCCAAGGGTCATTTGGGATGCTGTGGTTCCAGAGACCGCCTCCCTCTTAAACCAAGGAAGAAGCTGTTTCTGGGGAGGACCTTCCTTCTTGGAACAAGGACCCTTGGTGAGATTTGGCCTTTACGTGCCGCCATCTGAAAGCTAAGCTCTTCTATGGGAGTTTGGATTGAAGGTTAGGGATGATGGCTCAGAGGGGGAAAGTGTGAAATGGTAATCGCTTTCATATGACACTTGAGAAATGTTATAATAAAGCTGAGTAAATTGGAGCATGAGTTAGCCCGGTCTTTTGCCTAATGATGTCACCCACTTTCTGCTTCCTCCAGCCTATGATTAATAAAAGGGGGATTATTACAGTAACTCATTCCTAGTGGGCAGCAGTGACGTCAGCAACAGCTGAGCAAACTGACTACATTTAGTCGTGCGTGTGTATGTGGGCATTTTTTTTTTCCCTGTGACTAACATGAAGCTAAGAGCATCTAATAAAACAAAAGTTCCTTGAAATTTGGGGAACTTACTGGGTGAACTCTTTTCTACAGGGAGCACCATTTTAATTTTTCTCATTTCACAGTTAAATCATGTTGGATTTGGCCACATGACATGATTGGCTGGCTGCCCCTGTTCATTAAGTGATCCCAAATTGACCCCTGCTCTTTGGGAGAGAGGGTTTCTGAAGCTGTTTTCCTTCTAGTATAATGGCTCTTCCTTCCTGCATCATTCTATCTCACCCCTAAGAAGGAACTCTGTGAGTATTCAGAAAAGGACGGTGGTCATCTGTTATTTTTGAAAGTTAAGGATGAGTTGTAGAATCCAGAGGTTCTCAACTGTCAGAACATTGTGCTTACGGTTTGCTTTTCCAAGCTGATAAAGGCTTACAGAGGTCCTGCTTGCTAGCTCACCTTTGCAAACTTGACCTTCCTAAAATGAGAGCGAGGCATCTGGAAATATTTACTAACCGCGCTGAACCAGTGCCAGAATGCACTGTCAGTGTGCACGAAAGTACACAGTGACCGGAACAGCGGCGCTCCTGTCGTGCGGGTGTGGACGTGCCACGGAGGTGCTCCCACAGAGGCGCAGAACCTTTGGACTATTTCTATCAGCACACGAGGGATGCAGCAATTCACTGATTAAAAAAAAAAAAATACACACAAAAAACTGTCCCCAGCCTTTTCTGCTTCTTCCCCTCTGAAGCTACAATTTGGGAACAGGTTGTGGGGATATCTTTGTGGATAGGTGAAGCTGGATTAGAACCAAGTTTCCTGCTCTGATGGGTCCAGTGGAATTTCTATGCTAAACGTATATGTCCTCAAGATAGCACCATGGAAGTTACTCCCCGAGGGGATCCAGGTGAGAGAAATGACTTCAACAATCCATTACATGGTCTCCTGTGACTATTTTTCATACTCTTCTGGGGCAATAGGAAGACCTACCACTGTAGAAGAGGTTTTCCATTTGGATTAGAACTGAGTTATGCTAAACAATTTGGAAATATATGTTGGTCGGGAAGGACTTTGCATGCATATTTATTCAGTTTGTATTAATGAGAGTGGTTTTTTTTTCAATATATTTTTTTTTGGTAGGGGTTATAACTGATTATTTCTCTCTATATATTGAGTTTTTCCTAAGTACTAAATGGTTACTTTTTGGGAAGAAATCCAGGCATTTCTGAATCATTTGGATTGGGGCCTCTGGTTCCAAAATAACCGTCTACCTGAGGAGACTGTGATTCACATGTTGGATTTGATGAAATGGCATCGGGGTGTCTAAGATATTCCGCTCAAGGGTGTCTCTTCATCTTAAAACAATCTCTGACTGACCCTCTTCTTTCTGGATGATCCCAGTCGCTCCGGGACTAAGACATGAGCCAGGGAAGTTGGCCTCATCATGTGGAGAATAGCATTTCACTTCTAAGCAAGTTTGATCTGGGCAAGTTCCCTCTTGTGGGTCTCAGCAACATTTGTTGTTGTTGTTGATGATGATGATGATGATGATGATGATGATGATGATTTTCCGAGACATGGGATCCTGCACCCCATTCCCTCTGGGCCTTAAGGAAAGCTCCACCTGAAGGGTCATGCATGGACTTCCTTAAATAGTCAATACCACTTCCTTTTGATAGGGAAGTTCAGAGAATATAAGCTTGCTTGGAACATGAGTTAGGATTTAGGAAGGCATTCTGTTTTATCTCTTTGGATATTGACTGTGTGTCATTCCCCTAAGGTATTAAACAAATAAAACCAAGCTCCATCATATTTGTTTGCTCGGGGAGAAAGGCACAGTAATCTCACTTGTGTGAATTTTACTTCAGGGAATTCTCTATTGCGTGGATTTATCTGATACTGAATTGCTAAAATGAACAACTCATTCTTCGTTCACTTAACTCTTCTCCAGGAGTCTCTTGCCTCCTAACAGGTTGGGCGTGGGCCAGCTCCATCTCATTTCACTGCTGGTCACCAAGGTTCTGTTTTTGGTTCAAACACAAAGGCAGCAGGAAATGTCTAGAGGCCACACTGGACAGTTAGTTGGGGTGGCAACAACATTGCCCCAGAGGTACTCTTTCTGTGTCAGTATCTCTGTGGGGTGTGGGCCTCCATTAATTGGGAAGCACAAGACACATGAGGAGGCAGAATCACTGAAATTAAGATTTTGCATAGTTGCCAAGGCCCCTTAGAGCATGCGTAGGAAGGGAATTAGGTGAAAATGGAAAATTATAACTCTGGATCAGTGTTTCTTACTTGCAGAACAATTACCATTTGGGGCCAGGTAACTTCTCCGTTATTGGGGGCTGATCTCTGCATTGCAGGATGTTGAGCAGCATCCCTGGTCTCTACCCACTAGATGCCAGTAGAACTTTCCTTCCCAATTACGTCAGGCAAAAATGTGTTCAAACATTGCCAAATGTCTCCTGGGGAGGAAAATCATCCCAGTTGAGAACCACTGCTGTAGACTGAAGGATAACAGTTTACTTTTTTTTTTTCCTTCTTCTTCTTTTATTTCCTTAATCATTTCAGTTGTAGCATCAGGGTTCCCTCGGTTTAGATAAGGCATTTCCAAATACTCTGCAAATAGAGCAGCTATACCCAGCACAAGGCTTTGTGGGATATTCTGGTGGTTCTCAGAGAAACGTGAGGTTTAGGAATTGGGTTTGGGATTAACTATTTCTGACCCTGTTGTTTTCTAATGAGTTTTGGAGGAATTTTAATGTTTCCTTCTCCCTCTCTGTTTGGCTGTGTTGGCTGTTTGATTTAACTTAAAAGCAAACAGCTTCCCAGTTCAACTGTGAATGCGGAGTGCTGATCCTTCTTTGTCGCCAATCTCTCTAGCTAACCTACCTGCAGCCCAGGCCATGGGCAGGCTCTGGCTGGCCAGGAAACAGGCAGGGCTTGCCAATCCTGTAACCCATCTCAACCATTTGATGAGACTCCTGATCTCACTGCAGCAAATATCACTCTGGATCCTGCCCACGTTTTCTGGATTCCGAGCTGCCTCTCGAGGGAGTCACCGCTCCCCACGGAGGCAAGGCTTTCCTGCCTTGAGCCCAGAATAACACGGCAGCTGCTGAGAACACCTCGAGTCCTTTTGATTTCTCTCCGTAGTCACGTTTTATGTTCCCTTTCCCAGACGGGATGAACCAGAAATCATGCTTTTTTGGAAACAGATTTTTCATAAGAAGGAACTAAAACACCCTGAGTCGTCAGCAGCAGAGTCCGTGCTCCGAACCCCCAGCCTCGTGCCATTTCAGCTGAATCAGGCGACCGACAACTTGCCGGTCCCCTGCTTGGGGCGTTCACGTCCCCTGGCCTGTATTTTTCACTGCATAACAGCAATGCAAGAGCCTCAGTGAAAATAAGAGGGCCATGAACAACGGCCCCCTTTTCTAGGCCTGTCTCCTTGTTCCAGGAGTAGTGAGCGAAGAGACCAATTAATAGCATGGATGAAAGCCGAAGGACATACGGTTTGCCTGAGAAGAAAAATGAACATTCTTGCTTCTTGATCTATGCCAACTTTGTACGGGGACAGCTGCTGCCACGGGTAAACACCGCTATAAGTTAGCCGTGCCTTAAGGTGTGTGTCACCACAGGCCACAGGGAGGCACGGCGACGCTGGTCTCTCCTCCCTTCCCACCCCTGAGCTCTTATCCTTAAATGAACTTTGTTTTTTGACCAGCTCACTAATTGTGATTGAAAACACCAGCTCCCCAGCAAGGCACAAGCCCTGGAGTTCGCAGCAGCAAGACAGGCCCTAATTGCTCCATTTACATAAAAGTAGAAACATACAACGTCTAAATATAAATCTCTGGCACATCGTGCCTTTTGCAATTACAGTAAAATAAGGTACCACAGTTTCCCTCCCGGCTCCTTCTCGCAGCAAGCTGCTCCACCGGGTTCTCCAGGGGCTGCTCCTCGAGGCGAGAACAGAGCCCTGCAAACGCTCCAGCGAGTAGTTGGGAGCTTTGTGAAGTCGCCAGTAAATCAGGCCGCCTGCACTAGGTGAAAAACGCGGTGGCAGCGGGCCACCGTGCTAGCGCAGAAGCGGGTAGGACCCAACTCCACACTCGGCAAGGGGACAGCTCGTGGGGCGTGAGCGCTCCTGGCGCGCCTCTGTCCGCGCTGGAGCCGGCCCCGCGGGTCCGCGTCCCGGTCCCTGACACTGGCCGTGTTTTCGACCCTGGCACCGAGGGCTGGGTTCAGAGATTCCCAGCGGCACTCACTGAATAGTGATTTTTTTTTTTTCTCCCCCTCTCTGAATTCTTTAGCTGCCAAAAGGGGGGAAAAATTCAAGAGCTGCTCTTAAAAGAAGTTGCCCTTGCTGGTGCTCGGGGTAAAAATAGAGGCGGCCGCTCGGAGTGGCTTGGCCCGGACTCCAGCACCGCGAGCCGGGCTCGAGCCGCGGCCGCGTTCCGGCGTGATCCCCGGGAGCTGCCAGCAGGTGTTGCTCAAGGTACAGTAGCAGGCCGAGCAGCGGGACCGCAGGGCCGGGCGTGGGGACGCTGCTGGGGGAGGGGGCCGGAAGTGAAAGAGAAACCAAACCGAGGCAGGAGAAGTAGAGGCTGGTCAGGAGTTGGGCTGACCAGCTTACCCCTGGGCCCTTGAGTTCGGAAGGGAAGAGATCATTCCCAGTCCACGATATTCGACAGAAGTTATTTTAACCTGCCTGCTTCCTCTACCACCCCCACCTTAATTTCCACTGAGTGAGGAGGCATTTCCAGTGTGGCTCAGCCCTGAGGCTGGGGATTCAGGTAGAGACTGACATCACTGCTGGTGGGCTGACCTGGTAGGTGGGCACCTCAGTGGCATCCGGTGGCCAACTCGATCTGAGTCACACACGTATAGGGTTCCGCCTCTAGTCGGGGCTCTGCAAATTTCTGGGACACAAATGTGGACAAGGAGCCACCAGGCAGCTCACAAAGAATATCACCTATTGTTTTCTGAGCACGCCTTTGACCCTGCAGTTGAGTATTGCCCTTCCCACTTTATAGACGAGGACACGGAGTTCCGAGGTTATATGGTTAGTGAGCAGCGGAGCCAGGGTCTGATCTGGGTTTGTTTTGCACCCCCAAAGTCATAAACACGATGGTATTTCCAGGACACCGGGGCTCATGCCTGGGAGAGGGGTGGGTTCAGAGGCCCTGCAGGCCAGGGCTGTCCAGGAGTGCTCATCAAAAAGGCTGGTGAAGTTCCTTTCTTACATAGGGGTTGAGTCCCTCCCTCTGATTCCAAACTGATGGGCAGGCAGTTTTGGAGTTAACCAGCACTGATCTTGTTTCTGTCTTTCCTTCCCAGACTCCCTCTGTTCTTCTACAGCCTAATGATTTAATTTCTTACTTTATTTCTGCTTATGCAGTTCTTAGAATACCCCCCCACCCCAATGTACAGCTCACCATCCACACTCTCTCTGTGTTTAGCCAAGGCAGACCCTCCTACACAGCAAACTTCTGGTGTCCTAAAGGAACCTCCTTAAACTACACATCAGGAGGCCAGAGCCTCTATATTTTGCTTGTGGGCACAGTGAAAAGTTTATTTTATGCATGTTAAATCCTGCATACAAAACAACATATCTGGTCATATGGCTTTCATTAGCTCCCAATTTTGCACATTTTATTCAACTTGTCATGAGTACCCGGCTTATGCTTCAGATATACTCCTTCAAACAACCCTTCCCCACTATGCTTCTCTGAAGATTCCTTCCAACTGTGTTATTTCTTAGCCTTGCTAGCCGCCCTCTCCCCCAACAAAAACTCTAGCCATCTTAACTCCTATTCCAAAGAAAGTTTGTTTCTTTTCATTAATCTCATGTTATATTTGTAACAATTTAGAAATCATAGGACTTGAAGTTCTGATAAAAAAGAATGATGTGTGAGCTTGCTTTCTTTCTCTGCTAGTTGGATTGTGATTCTAAAGGCTTGGGGAGGATATTTATAAAGTTCACTAGCAGAGAATGAGTATTTTCAAACTTCTTGGTGATACATGATTTATGAAGCAGACTTTCAATGTCAAGATGTAAAATAACAGTGTAAGTCAGGGGAAGGCAGACCATCATCCTATAGGTATACATATTTTCCTATTTTGTCCTCAGTGAAGGATCTTATTTTAGAAAGTAAAATCAGAATCCCTATAAAGAGCACTGCAAATTTTCTTCCCTGTAAGAAACAATAAAATACTTTGTAAATAGAGGCAACTTCATGAAGTAACAGATGTTTTATGTGAAGACATAAAACCGAACCTGAATATAATGAGAAGTGTGTGCTCAAGCAGTAAAAGTTGGAAGCTGGACACTCAGTGAGCTATAGCTGTTCAATGCCAGGGTTTTTCTAAAAGGTAGTCTAGTCAGTCAGAGGTTTAACTGGCTCAGTGATCACCAAGTAGTATCCCAGCAGCCAAGAAAGGCTTTCCATTAGATAATGAATTATGAAATATGTCTTACACTGGAAAAACCAGTCATCTGCTGATGTCATGCTGATTCTAACCAATCCCAAACAAAGCCCCAGCCCTCCTCTGTTTGAGTGGTACCAATGTGTGAGTGTGCAAAGAAGTAGTACAGTATAAAACTTCAGAGTGCCAATACCATGAAGAGGAACTCCTCAGACAGCTCTTACCACATGATACAAGAGTCTGCTGGTGAAAGAGAGAGGACCGGAAAGGTAATGCTTTTTAACTCTTACTTAGGAGGTCTTGACACATGCAGAGTCAGAAAGGTTAGAAGGAATTTAATTACTGCACTTCCATGCACGTTGTTGATTTGTACCTTTTGATATGATTCAGGCAGGTTAATGCAGCTTTTAATAGTGGAGCATGCAAATAGATGGCGTGTGTATACAGCCCACTTATATACAAGTACATATGCCACAGAAAAAGCTGTTTTTAAGACTTACATTCACCAACAGTAAATTCAGGGAACACACACACACTCACAGACAGAGGGGATCCAAATATTGATAAACTGCCCTTATCTACATTTGGCTATTAAGACTCTCTGAGTTGTTTGGAGTCATTAAACTTTGAGTTTTATTTCAGACTCTCTTGTAAAATTTAATTGGACTACAGCATGCTTTGGGTACTGTATATGTGACGCCAAATACGGTAGATTATGTTAAGTTTTGGATTTCAAAGATGTTTTATTAACCGGTTATAATGCAGATGCCCCCTCCCCATTCTCTTTCACCATCCCCTCCAAAAAAAAAAAAAAAATTAGACTCTTTAGGGAATGTCCACCAAGTCATAAGAAGAAGAGCAGAGTAATTGATGTTCCTGAAGGAGAAATCCCAAACTGTGATAGATGGCTTGGAACAGACAAAGTCTTGCAAGTAATTGTTTTGGAAAAGGGGGACAGTGTGTCAGATTCAGAGAAGCATTGTTATCTGTGCAAACTGTAATTTTACCTTAATGCCACAATTTCTTCACCCTCCCCCCCCCGTTGCTCTCAGATCCTAGGTTTGTAGGAATGATACTTATTAACTTTTTCCACCCAGAGCGCATTGCTTAGCTATAATACTCTGAACACACTAGGTGTCAGATATAAGCCGACTGTATCTACAGAAACTGAGGGCTTATGTGTGGGAAAGAAACCGAGAGAGAAGGAAAGCTTTAACAGATGGACCTCTTAAAGATACTTCTGCATGATAAAAGCAATAAGACAGAAAATGAAAAAAGGGTGGGGGGGAGAATAAAAAAAACTCAGAGAGGCATTGTTTAAAAATTCACATTTTTCTTTTTCTGTGAACATTGAAATCCGTGATGATTTCATTTGTGCTGTTCCTTTGAGGGGAAAAAGGAGCCATCAAGGGGCCAGTCCAGGAACCCGTTGGTCCAGGACAGGGTAGGGGGCAGGCTGAAAAACTCTCGCATAGCAGAGGAGATCATTGGCCAATATATTTTAGAGATTCTTTTCCCCTGGGACCAGTTATCCAAGCCCTAGGAGCACACTGTTTGTAGGAAATGATGTGGGAAAGGCCAAAGGAACTTTGCACTTTATCTGTGAAGTCGGGGCAGGAGGTGGTAAGCTGTAATTTGTGAATCTGTGAGTGTGTGTGTGTGTGTGTGTGTGTGCGCGCGCTCGCGCTCGCGGGCGCGCGCGCGCGCTGCAGGGCAGAAAGGGGGCGGCGGCCAGGGAGAAGGGAGAGAGTTTCAGGTGACAGGAGCAGGTAGAATATTGCCCAGGCATCCTTCAGTGCCCGGCTGCATTTTGCAGTTGGGAAAAGTAGAGTGTCTGAGATGACCCCAAACAGAAGTTCCACTCCGTTCCCCTCAGATCCCCTGCCAGAGCGGGTGATCCTGAACATTTAAATATGAATGAATGGGAAGCCGGCAACCTCCGGGACTCCCTGTGGCCCGGCCCCGCTGACCGGCCCCGGCGGCTCCCAGCCCTCTGCCCGGACACCCACCCCCACTACCTGTGCGCCCAGCTCCCAGAAACCTCGCCTCCCGCGGCCGGGCGGGGGTCACCTAGAGCTGCGGCCACGGAGGGGTGGAGGGCCCTGGGGGCAGACCGTTTCAACCTAGTCATCCCAGGAGATTGGGACAGTGCCTCCCAGTGGGGTTTTCTTTCCCCTCCAAAAGAGGAAGAAGGTGAAGCAAGGGGACTGGGCAGAGAAAGAAAAAAAAAGGGGGGGGGGAAGTAGAACAAAATTAGGAGGATTTCTTTCAGAAGGGAAAGTAGAACTCCCGAGAATGGTGATATCTGAAGAGAGGTGTGTGTGAGGGAACAGTGAGCAGAAGGAAAGCAGCCTGTCAGAAAACGGGCTGTCCCTCCCCTTCCTAATCACAGCCTCTACTCACAGACAAACTCCCTCCCTCGCCCATTCACGCACTCACTTAGGACCAATCGTTCTCTCTCCTCTCTCTCTCCCTCTCTCTCCCTCTCTCTCCCTCTCTCCCCCTCTCTCTCCCTCTCCCTGTCTCTCTCTCCCTGTCTCTCCCTCCCTCCTCCCTCCCTCCCTCCCTCCCTCCCTCTCTCTCCCTCTCCCCCTTCTCTCCTCTCTCTCCCTCTCTCCCTGTCTCTCTCCCTCCCATCCTCTCTCTGTCTCTGTCTGTCTCCCCCCCCACCCTGTCTCTCCCTCCCTCCCTCCCTCTCTCCCTCCCTCCCTCCCTCCTTCTCTCTTACTCGGAGACAGTCAGAACTCTCCTCCCTGACAACCACAAACCTACAGCACTGACTGCCTTCAGAGAGGGAACCTGCAAACAAAACTTCACAGAAAACTTTTTGTTCTTGTTCCAGAGAATTTGCTGAAGAGGAGAAGAAAAAAAAAAAAAAAGAAAAAAAAAGAAAGGAAAAAAAAAAAAAACCTGTGCGTGAGGGGGGAGGAAAAGCAGGGCCTTTTAAAAAAAGGCAATCACAACAACTTTTGCTGCCAGGATGCCCTTGCTTTGGCTGAGAGGATTTCTGTTGGCGAGTTGCTGGATTATAGTGAGGAGTTCCCCCACCCCAGGATCCGAGGGGCACGGCGCAGCCCCCGACTGCCCGTCCTGTGCGCTGGCCACCCTCCCAAAGGATGTACCCAACTCTCAGCCGGAGATGGTGGAGGCCGTCAAGAAGCACATTTTAAACATGCTGCACTTGAAGAAGAGACCCGAAGTCACCCAGCCGGTGCCCAAGGCGGCGCTTCTGAACGCTATCCGAAAGCTTCATGTGGGCAAAGTGGGGGAGAACGGGTACGTAGAGATAGAGGATGACATCGGCAGGAGGGCAGAAATGAATGAACTCATGGAGCAGACCTCGGAGATCATCACGTTCGCAGAAGCAGGTCTGTGCGGGGCATTTGGGGGTGGGGGCTGCGTGGCTCTGACCGTCCGGGGACGAACTTCTAGCCCCCAGCCGCGGGGCGCCGCCGGGGGCGGGAGGGGGTGGTGGTGGAGGTCATTCGGTATTGGGCACCGGTGGCGGCCGGAGGGGAGGCGGGGGGGGGGCGCGGGGGGGAGAGGACTTCACAGAAACGGAATTATAGGTTGAGCCCTGGCTGGAGATGGCTCGCTCACACTTGCCCAACTCAGCCGGTCACCCCGGAGGAAGCTCCAAGGGCCAATCTGGAGCTGGAAGCCGGGCTGTGAGAGGTTCCCTCGTCCTGCCTCTGAAACCAGATCCCCACAGCCCCGAGGAAAGCCAGGGCATTTTCGGGTGCTGGGGGAGCCCAGGAGGCTTCCGGAGCCCCCATCCAAAGTTTTTATGGGGGGGAGGCGTGGAGCGTGGGGTCGGGGTGGACCGGCACAGATGAAGTCATTGTCTTAAAACAAACCTTCCCTTTAAAAGTCCAGTCAGGGGCCACACCAGAGAAGCAGGGCATACTTATTAGTGACAGTCCTTTTTACCTTCAGAAACTCTGTCTTCTAAGAGCACAGGCATCACATTCTAGGCAGTAAAGAGGGACTTTGGGGGACAGTTGACATTGAACCAGCAGTCACTTTTGGAACACTGACTTTTGCTCTCTCAACAACAACAACAACAAAAAAAAAGAGTTTTGTTCTCTGCAAAGTTACTAAGAGCTCTCTGCCAAGGAATGCAACCTTGACAAAGTGCTCTCAAATACTACACTGAACTCTCACTCAATCCTTAAGAGGAAGAACTTTAATAGATTCTAATCATTGGCTCAGGACCACACTAACCTGTTGCTGAATAGAAAAATACCTGTCAGGAGTGTGGCCATAGACCTGGAGCCAGGTTATTTTTACAGTTATGGGACGCAGACCCTTCGCATGCTGCAAGCCCATGCACGCCCCGGCCCACAGATGTGTTAATGCCCTGTTACTTTCATGGTAATGCCAGCCTAAAGAATTGTATCCCTTGCCAGATCCATTTGAAAGGAATGCCATTGTTTTGTTTGGTGGAGCATATGGCCAGTAAAGTACGTGCAGGGACTCCCAGCATTTCTGTTTAAAAGTTTGCCGCAGCAGTATAAACAATTAAGGCAACACTCAGAATTTCCAATCCTGAAAACCTGTTGACTCAGATGTTCTGTTTTCAAGAAAACCATGCCAGACCTGGGCATCCTTTTGGGGGAGCAGATAGCCTGCTGGCTTCCCGGCTTCCCTGGTGAGAGAAGCCCTGATGTCCTACAAGCTTGCCGGCAGGACAGTCTCTCTCTCTCTCTCTCTCTCTCTCTCTCACCAGAAGCTTCTTTTCAAAGAAGGTCTTTCTTTCTCTAAGCTCTTTCTTGACGCAGCCCCCAAAGGACATGATCATTATGACTTTATCTTTTGAAGCTTCTTGAGGAAACAAAGTCATGTTGGCGGTTTCACCTTGCCACTCGTAGGAAAGAAAGTGCTTACTGACATTGAGTCCAGGGGAGGCCAATGGGTTCCAGTGGTCTAGAGGTCTGTCTGCTCCCTGTGCAAAGGGACCCTGTATTGGTTTTTATATACCAATTACCACACATGATGGCTTTAATTGCAGGTCCTACTCAATTGGCCTTACCCGCGTCAGAGGACTAAGTATACCTATGCCTGTGACCACTTTTAATATACACCTGATGTAAGCAACAGCCTCTCTTCCTGACCTAGCTGACTTGTCTAGCAAATCACGCTCTTGGCATTGAGAGGTTTTGCAGTGAAAGAATTTGACCTTTTACATTCTTTCTTACTTATGGCCTTCATCTTAGTGGCCGTCTTTTTCTCATTTATATGAAATCTTGTCTTTTTTTTTTTTTTTTTTTTTTTTACTTTTCTGTTAGGTGTTTAGTTTAAAAGAAATTGAGTGACTTTTTTAAAAGGTGATTCATTTGACTCACACGTTGACTCCAGTTTAAGGTTTGTAATGGAAAACTCCTCCTGGTTGAGTTTACAACTTGACTTTGGGTGAGCTGCTGGAGTCACAGAAAAGGTTTATGACACACTTACTTATTTTTCTCCTCTGAGAAGTTTCACACTTCAACTTCAAGTTGATTTACTGTGATTTCGCGGAATTAATGATTGCTATCTGGACAATCTACTCTCCAAGTGGAGTACCAGATGAGTATTTTGTAGCTGATTTTGCCAACCAGGAAAGGGCTTTATCCTCTGAATATACAAAAATGTCTTGTTGCTTTTGGAATAACTCAACCTTAATAATATTCAAACTATGTCAAATGTAAGAATTTGGAGAAGAGCGGAGGGTATTCATCTTTCTTTCCTTCCCAAACTATTTTGTACTGCATGGAATCCAGTGAGTCACTGTCACCGAGGCCCATACCACAGATGCATCCCCGTAGATGTATCTTTCAAACTTAAGATTCCCCAGTTGGGGGGATTCATGTTTAATTTTTGCCTCGACCCTTCTTGACGGTTAAATAAAACCCATGCTGTGGCCCAGGAGCTGAGGGACTACAAAAAGTTCAAGTGTCTAGAACTCTCGGAACTGAGTTTGTCCCATTTGGGCTCAGGTGGAAGGTGCCCCATCTTTGTAAAGCTGATACAAGTTGTTATTAACTAAGTGGTGAGGAATTGCACTCGGGCCCTCTGAAATTTCTCCCAACAAATAAAAATTATGCTTTTTAACGCATGTCACCCAAGATTGCTCACCAAGATTATAGCCGGACAGCTGGTACAGAATGCTACCTTAAGACCTTAAAGAAGGGATGGATGGGGAGGGTCAAGTCAGGTCTCTGTGTAATTGTCCGTGGAGCTACAATCAGTGGCCCTCTTGATGGTTCTATCTTATTTTATCTTGCTGTGATCCATGAGAATATCTGGTCAGTGTACAATAACAGCATATCACTGAGTCTCCATATGCAACCAGATGTATATGCTGATTATCGTCATCAACTTAGCAATCGATAGCACTTGTGGAAGAACAGATAGGGGCAGAAAGACAAATGAAGCTCCAGGAAATGGGAAATTGCTCACTAAAGCCCAGGTGTTGTTGAAAGTAACACATAAATCTCCCCCTCTTGGAGGATTCCGGTTACAGAAGAGTTGAATTAGACATATACACTTCACAAGCAGGGGTCTAAGAAGGCTTGCTTGGATGACTGTTTTCCCCCCAGCCCAAGAAAGCCATCTCAAGGTGGAGGTGACTCCCACCGATTCCATACCAGCCCAAGGAACTTTCCTGAGAATTACTCCTCACGGAAGGGTGCTTTTAGGGGTTACACACTTTCTTCTCTGAATAATGCGAAGCAGTCGGCCACAAGAGGGCGCATTCCAAAGACTTTTGCTCCTTAGCAGTTAATCTAGGGAAAGGCATTTTCAGCTCCTGGAAGCCCCATTCTGTAGCGCCCAAATCTTGGTGCTTATCAGTTGCCCCCTGCTTCCTCTCATCCTCCAGAAAAAGTTAGGATTTTATGGGATGGGAGAAACATGACTACCTGTGACACAATAAATGTGACAGAGGAAAGGAAATGGGGATTCTAGTGATACATGTGAACATTCCGGAGCTCTATGGAAGACAGAGGAATGATAAATTTCAGAAGCAAACAAAGCAGAGCGTGGAGAAATGTGACCATGAATCATCAGCAGCACTGATCTGCTCACACATCTCTCCCTAAGACGGCTGGCTGCCTGGATTTTACCAAAACGCCTTCCATCTCCCCTCATTTCGTTGCCTGGTTTGCCTGTCTTATCAATGCTTTTCACCAGCGACAAATGACAAGTGACTTCCAACAGGGAGGAAAGGGCCGTTTGCTGGCCACCTTGTGAGAAATTGGGTACAGCTTCGGAGCATGCGTTTGTTTCCGAGCTGAGTGTGGAGCCAAATGGGGGAGGAGAGACAAGAAGCGAGATGCCTAGTGGTTTGGGCCTGTGACGTAGGTGGGTCAGAGTTGGGGTGGGGGAGCCCTCAGAGGGCAGAAAGTCCACTTTCGTATTTGGGGAACTGGGAGTCATACCTTCCCAGGCACTTTTAGGGAAAACACGTATTTGTCTTGGCCCCTCTTCGGCTACAGTATACTCGAGCGTGAGCTGTAGATCAGAATTCCTCATACTCCACTGGTTCCTAGATCCAAAATCAAAAGTGCAAAAGTTCTCAGGAACTTTGGAAGAAGTCTCTGAAATTTCTGTGGGTTGAATCTTAAGAATTTTTTCTACTTCTTTTCGGAACCTAAATCCTTGATCTCTCTCTCTCTCTCTCTCTCTCTCTCTCTCTCTCTCTCTCTCTCGATTTCACCATCATTGAAACGGAAGACACCCGAATGTGGCCGAGCATTTACAATTCAATAGCAGAGCCTAAGAAAAAAAATATGAAGGCTAACAAAATCAATCCAGATAATTTATGACCAGACTTGTAGTTCTGCCTGCTACAGGCAAAACCTTGGACTGTAGGTGAAGGGAAGCATAACCTCTAAGATCTCACCTGATGCCTTCTGCAGAAACCCCTGGAAACAGTCCAAATGCAAAGTTAGTGCTTCAGAGAACACACATGCGTACCTGGTCACCCCGTATGCTCCTACCAGTGACTGCACCTAATCTAGGCACTGTGAAATCTGGGTGCAGAATGGAAAATTCAAGTAACAGCCACATTTTACCACAAGGCTTTTCCCCTATGGCGAGTTAAAATCCTCTATAAACAACAAGATTTTCCACATTCACATTAGAGACATAATTATTACCCATATGTACAAGCGCAGCATGCTTTAGGCAGGACCCTGGTGAGGAAAACAAAACGGAACACAAACGAAACACTGCGTGTGTGTGTGTGTGTGTGTGTGTGTGTGTGTGTGTGCGCGCGCGCGCGCGCGTGCGTGCGCGTGTTGCTTATTTCTCTGGAAATGTTCATACGCCCACAGATCTGAGGTGCAGGGCTTGAAGGAGAGAATTTTGAGTCCTGGTGTGGGGGATGGGAACAGCAAGGGGCTTGGTTGCTTAACCCTTGGCAGGCCTGCTTTCATGATTGAGTTATTAAAAACATTTGAAAATCTCTGAAAGCAAAGGAAAAAGGTGCTTTGGAGTATTCTTCCTTCCAGCTTCCGGCCTTCCCTCTGTCCAAGCTCCCCCTACCCAGCAATGTTTCAAAGGTCTTCCCTGTAAGGTGCCATTTTTATCCCTCCTACTCATTTTTATGCATCTTTCTCCTTCCCCTTGATTTTGTGTCCACCGGACTCATAGAGGTTTAAGTGATGAAATATTATCACCCACATGGGTTTGCGTGGGACTTTCTTAGTGAATTACTCAGGCAGAGCAGGCTGTGATACAAGCCTTGCTCACGAGCCTCGGGAGGGAAAAAAATAGCACAGAGGATGAAAAGAATATTATCAGAGAGTAGGTAATGAAAGGTTAGCAAAGCCAGCAGCTATATCTAGGTAGATAGGTAATAATGCAGGAACCCAGTGCGCACCTGTATAAAGTAATACTGTACCTGCTCACAAAGCATTGTGGGAAGGCTTCCATTTCAGGATTTGATGCAGGAGCTAGTTAAGTCAAACCTGAAACTGATTAGTAATTGATCCTAAACACCTCAGCCTCAGGCAACCTCCTTCCATTTTTCAAATTGTTATGCTCAGAGATTTGAAGGCTGGAGCATCCTCACAGCATCGCTGTGGTATAACAATCTCTCTTAGGTAAAATACAGATAAAGGGAATAGAATCAAGTGACTGGTTCTATTTTTCATACCTAAGAAATTTGAGGGTTGTAATATCTTTCTGAAACCTACAGCCCTGATAAATATTAATCATCTCAGCTTCTAGCTGTCTCATTCTCTCCACCCCCTTCTGCAATGAAAGCTAAATGTAAAAGGAAAAAAAAATATTGCACTGCTTAATAAGTCAAATACAATAGAACTTTTAAAATGTACCTGCATATAAGGTAGACATTAGGAAGACTTGCATCTCTCTCTTCCCCCTGGTCTCCTGAGCTTTATGGCAACAGCATTTTCATGAAATTGGATCTGTTTTATTTTTTTCCCTGATAAAATATCATGCAATATACAAATAGCAGTTCCAGAAATGGACACCAGGAGAAGGAGGCGACAGCATGTCAATTAGCAGGGGGAAAATCCAAATGTCAGAAATATGGGGGAGAGATACAGCACGCAGGCAATGGAGGCGAATACAGGGACCAGAGTCTTTCAAGCTCAGATAATTAAACCGATGCATAAGTCAGCGTTGTGCCTTCTCCACAATACGCAGGCGATGCCATACAGTTAATTATCAGCCAGGACCAGGTTGAAAGTCATTTTATGATGCCTCTCTGATCCTAATATAACAGCACCTGACAGACTGAGCCCCCTCTAATGAGTACTCTCTTTGTACGATCCTCTCTCAGGAACACTAAATCATTTGCTTCCAAGTACAGCTGCCTGTGAAGAAGGGTGGGGCTTTATCATGCCTTAGAAACCTGCTCTTGTGGAATGAGAGGCTGTCCTGTAGGCTGTTGCTGGAAGCAAGGGACCTCAGCCCCACCTGGCCCTACAAAAGCAATTTACATGTGCTGTCCCTCACTCCTTGTGTCAAGTCGGCCAGTTAGCCCACCCTGACTCCCGCCCCCACTCCCAGCATCTGTAGACTGCTCTGGACTCTCTTCACGGAAAGTCCGAAGTGGGCTGGTCTGCACTGCCATCCGGACCCTCTCTTTACCGAAGGACCGTCTGCCTTCACCCCGGCCCCTCCTGCCAAGCCTGGGTAAAAGCCCAGAGGAGCCTGTGGGAATGAGTTACCTGAAACCCAGAGAGCTTTCCCATCCTGAGGACGAGTCAGATTCTCCAGTTTCACACTCTTTCCTAGAAAAACAAAACACAACCTTGTGCCCTCTGGCTTCTCTAATTTAGCAGCTACTATCTCTCTGTCTTTACAGTGGCACCCTGCACAGTTTAAGGTTTCAGAAGCTGGCCTGCGTAGAGGCAGAAGGGAGAACAGCAGGTAGCTTGTTACTGTTCTCTGCGGGGCAGGGTAGGAGGTGCCTGCACACTCCTGGGGTAGGGGGGGCTTGGGTAGCTTCCGGAAAGACCCTACCACTTCAAATCTGCTGCAGAGTGCGTCTTTTTAAATTTAAATCATTAAGCTCTCCTTTCTGGAATCTTCTCTTTGGCTTCCCACCTCCCCCCACCCCACCCCCCCGCCCCGACAAAAACCAGCAACAGAAAACCCACCAGGTTTTAGCAAAGGGGAATACAAAGGCATTCATGTTTTGAAAAGAAATCATGCTCCCTAAAAAAAGACAGTCTCCCCTTCTTCTAACTGCTCTCTACTCTGGTGATCTAATTCTAAACCTAGCTTTATCATTCATTTTAACTCCTGTCTGAGACCCAAGGCTGGAGGAAAAGGACCCCACCCCACCCCACCCCCCCCCCACCACCACCACCGAGCCCAGCCCAGCCCAGCGTGCTAGCAACTTTACACCAAGATGCCAGAGAATCTTTTGTATACATATGTAGCCTTTCCTAGCCCTGGCCTCAGTGAATTTACCACTATCAGAATCACAGTGTGCAGAGTGTGTTAAATTAAGAACAGAATCTACAGTGTGCAATGCACAGAAAAGCCTGCCTTCTGCTGCAGAGAACTTGAAACTGTGCCGAAAATTTATAGTACCGTAAACATCTCAGGGCTGAGAGTGATAAGTATGGCTGGATTTCCGTTTGCTATAGAAATCCAGGCAGGGAGACCCTCCTAGGGAGTTGCGAGTTCTAAGATGACCTTCCCTAACATTGTTCTCAGATTTGTGTACGGAATGTGCGCACACTGGACAGTGGTAAGCGGGTACATGCACGCAGGAGGCGATTGGGCAAAGAGCACATGTTTCATAGACCACCGAGTGGTGCAAGTGCAACCGAGGGACGATGTTTCCTCAATCAGAGAATTCCAGTCCGGACACCTGCTCCTTACAGTAATCGTTGCCGCATGTATAGACATACAGGTGCTTATGGAAAAAGAGAAGGGGACGGTTTAAGTTAGGCAAGAACTGAATGGTCTCTGAATCCAACTGTCGCCAGTGTGGGGATTTCCTTTCCGTTAGTAGCAGTTGCTGTAATCGGGGCTCATTAAGCTGCATTCAGAAGGGAAGGAGCAAAAACGGGGGACGCAGCAGTGGGAAGTGGATCGCTTAATGTAACTTGACTGGATGCTAAAGATGTGATTGCCTCGTTCCTGGTAAACACTGGGCCATGACAGTGAATGAGATAGATAGGATCTCAGACTGTCTAGTTGTCTCAGACTGGGGGCGTCCAAAATCAGACTGACGGGGGTGGGGGGGGCAAGGGGGTCAGGAACTGAACCCTTATCAAGGGCAGCCACTGAGGGTGATGTGTTGGGAGCAGGAAGAATCTAGGCAGGGGTCACCGCCTGGAGGTGAGAGAGTGTATGGGATGCACCTGACCTCGAACAAACACCCTGTGGCTCCACCACAGAGGACGGGGCACTGGGAGAGCGCTGGAGTTGAAGGCGAAGCTGTGGAGGATGGGTCGTTTCTGTTTTATACTTGCTTAGTGGAGCAATGATTGGAGAGGGGCCTGGCTCCATGCTGGAGAGCCAAATGCAAGAAAAAGCTGTTGCAGCGACCCAGGAAAGAACGGATGGAGGGGTGGGGAAGGTCGTGGCCAGGGAGGAGGAGGCTAGCTCGGTGGGCACTGGCCCCAGTACTTACGTGGGGGAGGGGGGTTTCTGTGTATTTCTGTGGGAATAGCACCACTTTCACAACTTGCTAGAGCTCACAGTGGGTTTTCATCCGGGTTAGGCCAAGCCTACAGTTGAGTGGGTCCAATGTCATTATGCCATTCCCATTTTATAGAAGATGAAACTGAGGTTAAGCAGTGAATAGACGCAGACTGCCCCCCCCCAACCCCCGCCGCCCCAGGCTCCCGGACACTGACTGAGATCTAGGCTCTCTTCTTTTTAGAGCCAGGAGTTGACAGATTTTCTCCGGAAAGGGCCGGAGAGCAAACATTTTAAGCTTTGTGGGCCTGTCTCCGTCGTGGCTATCCAACTCCACGATCTAATGCAAAAGCAGCCGTAGACGACCTAGAAAGAAATGAGCATAACTGTGGTCCCATAAAACTTCATTTATGGGCACTGAAGTGTAAATTTCCTATAATTTTCACATGTCACAAAAATACTCTTTTTCCGCGACCATTTAAAAATGTCCACACGGCCCTGCCCGCCCGCGGGCCGTAACTCGCTGACCCCTGCCGCAGCTGGCCCGCGGCAGAGGCGCCGCGCGTGCCTGAAACGAGTGGGTGGTGACCCCCAGCACAACTAACGAGTGTCCCTGCTCTCTCTCTCTCTCTCTCTCGCGCTGTGTTTCGTCTGCAGGCACCGCCAGGAAAACGCTGCACTTTGAGATTTCCAAAGAAGGCAGTGACCTGTCGGTGGTGGAGCGGGCCGAAGTCTGGCTCTTCCTCAAAGTCCCCAAGGCCAATAGGACCAGGACCAAAGTCACCATCCAGCTCTTGCAGAAGCAGCCCCAGGGCAGCGGAGACGCAGGGGAGGAGGCCGAGGAGAGGGGCTTCACGAAGGAAAGGAACGAAGTGTTGATATCGGAAAAGGTGGTGGATGCGAGCAAGAGCACCTGGCACATCTTCCCGGTGTCCAGCAGCATCCAGCGGTTGCTGGACCAGGGCAAGAGCTCCCTGGACGTTCGGATTGCCTGTGAGCAGTGCCACGAGACCGGCGCCAGCCTGGTGCTCCTGGGCAAGAAGAAGAAGAAGGAGGAGGAAGGGGAAGGGAAGAAGACCGGAGGAGACGGAGGGGCAGGGGGGGAGGAGGACAAGGAGCAGTCCCACAGACCTTTCCTCATGCTGCAGGCCCGCCAGTCCGAAGACCACCCTCATCGGCGACGGCGGCGGGGCTTGGAGTGCGACGGCAAGGTCAACATCTGCTGTAAGAAACAGTTCTTCGTCAGTTTCAAGGACATCGGCTGGAACGACTGGATCATCGCTCCCTCCGGCTATCACGCCAACTACTGCGAGGGTGAGTGCCCGAGCCACATAGCAGGCACGTCGGGGTCCTCGCTCTCCTTCCACTCGACGGTCATCAACCACTACCGCATGCGGGGGCACAGCCCCTTCGCCAACCTCAAGTCGTGCTGTGTGCCCACCAAGCTGAGACCAATGTCCATGCTGTACTATGATGATGGGCAGAACATCATCAAGAAGGACATTCAGAACATGATAGTGGAGGAGTGTGGGTGCTCATAGAGCGCCCCGCCCAGGGGGGACGGGAGCCAGAGTTGTCCAGAGAAGACAGTGGCAAAATGAAGAAATGTTTAAGGTTTCTGAGTTAAACAAGCAGAAAAAAAAAAAAAAAATAGAAATTAAAAAAAATAAACTAAAAACAAAACCTGAAACAGATGAAGGAAGATGTGGAAAAATTCCTTAGCCAGGGCTCAGAGATGAAGCAGTGAACAAGATGGGAATTGGGAGGGAGAGGGAGAACAGCACCCCCTTCATTTCTTCTGATATCAAGGTGATGACATCAGTTGCTTACACGGGAGTATTGTCCCCTCCTTTTCAGTCCCCCTTTCAGTGTGAGCCTCGAAGTCGACTTGTCTAGTCTGCAATAACGTGGGCTGGCACAACCCAAATAGCATCTAGAAAGCCATGAGTTTGAAAGAGCCAGTTACAGGCACTTTCCCACCCAGTTACCCAGGTTGTAAGGTATGTCTGTGTGACCCTCTCTCTGTGTATATCAGCCCGTGCGCACACGCACACAGACACACACACACACACACACACACACACACACACAGAGGCATTTCCACATGACACATGCATACACATACTGGTAAGGGAACAATAGTGTGCAGGTGGTCACACTTCTTTTTCTGTACCAGTTTTGCAACAAAGCAAAACAAAACAAAAAAACAACCTAAAAACAAAACAAAACAAAACAAAAATTTGAGAACAAGAATGGGAAGAGAGCAAAATCAAGGAACAAAGAATACCAAGTTACATTTCGTTAAGGTGCTTATGATCTTAGTACTATGCAACCTAATAGGTTTGAAACTGTTTACCTGAGAGAGAACAAAATGAGAGACTTTTTTGTATTGGAAGTAACCTGATTAATTTTTATTTTCTTCAAGGAGAGATACTTGAAAGGAATATGTTTGTCCATCTGTTGGATCCAAACATTTCTATATTTTGTAAATGTTGTTTTTTTTTTATCGTTTACTATTTGCACTACAATGGTGTTTGACCTGTCTAATCCTTATTTAACAAGTATTTTCTTTGGGTGGGGGTGGGGGGGGTTTAAGAGCTGCACTTAATGTGAGCTATAAGAGAACTGCTACAGCACACAAAATAGCTATTTTTATTATTATAATTATAATTATTATTATTATTTTGTACCTTAAAAAATAGACACATACACCAAAGACATTTGTGTGAGCCTTTAAAACAGTCTGTCTGTGGTTGGTATCATTCACCATCAGTGAGTCAGGGGTTGGGATTCAAGGCGGAGGAGGGTGGATTGTGTTCAGGCTGAAAAGACCTGAGAAGTTTGGTTTTTGACTCCTTTGACATCCATGAAACGGGACATTTCATACTGGATGTACAGTAGTTGTACACTGTTAGCTGTCATAGAACACTACATGCTTGTCTGTGTATATGTACATGGCTTGTGCATATGCATACCTGTGTGTATATATACATGGATCGCATCATGCCCATGCACATTTTAAGCACGTCAGGCTGTCGTTTTGTAATGTTCTTAAAGCAATGAATGTTTGTGTGCAAAACACAGTATTTTTAAGAAGGATAGGCTATAGTTTTTGCTTTTCCTCCGAACTAGGTGGGCACATTTCAAAAAATGTGGATGGGAAGAAGCCTGGAAACTCCAGTGACTATTCATCAAGACCCTCTTTCATTGTGCAGGGACCCAGCTCCGTCCTCTTTCTTGCCCCCCCCCAACCCCCCCCACCTCTATCCCTGCAGGGAAAACAGGAAACTCATGTTCTTCAAGGTTCTAGGCTGATTTTTTTTGTGTGTGTTGTGACATATTTATTATCTATTGGAATCAATCTTAAATCAGAAAGCTTTTTCAGAAAGAAAAAAAAATTCATCTTTAGGCCAAAATAAGAGTTGGGTACTTTTTTTTTTTTTTGATGATTAAGGCCTAATTCTGAGAAATATGACTGGCTGGGCTAAATAATGTTGTTGTCACTAATTAAAAGATAAATAACTTGGGGGGAAGGTCTTAAGAGATTGAGAAGAAGAAAGAACTGCAGGGTGGCATCAGTGGCAAAAATCCCTAATATTTTAATTTACAGCCAAAACTCTTGATATATAAGTTTGTATGTATTGACTCAGATGCAAAAAAGAAAAAAAAACACTTTGTTTTATAAATATCAAAGTACATGCTTAAAGCTAAATTTCTACTAATTTATTCCACAGTATTTAGCTTGCCTAGAATAGCTAATAAGTTATTCATTTATATGCTTTTAAAAATACAGAGCCTTATTTTTACTGACTTGTTTGAAGTTTGCAAAAATTGAAAAAACTAATAATTTGGAAAAATTGCATTCATTAGTATTTTGTAAAATGCTGAAGCTTTCAGCCCTATGTCAATTCATAGATTTTTTTTAAAAAATTAGCTGTAGGAAAATAAAATAGTGAGAAACCAAACATTACTAAAGGTGGTTTAGCTCTTCTTGAAATATATATACTAAATTGGTGTACTATAACACTAGGCTGTATGTAGGTAAATTATTTTAATGTTGTTACTGGGTAGATATACTTACTACATCTTGAGGTCCACCCTTTCTTATGCCGAAATACAACATGTACTCCATGAGAGTGGACTCTAAATTTAAGAGGGAGAGCGTGCAAAGTTGGTACTTGCTTCCTCACTCTTAACCATTGACCAGGAAATCATTCAGGTGGGGAAGGTGGGCAATGGTGAGGGAAGTTTCAAGGAGAGGGGGATGGCGATGTTCAACTTTAGGAATTTGCATGAAAAACTTAAAGGGCCTTTTGGACTGCTTCTTATTTGGTAGTGGCACTAATAATGGAACCCATGAAAATAGTGTGGGGAGCCAAGTCCTAGTTCACAGTGTACTAGCAGAGATGGCCAGGGCAGTGGGAAAAGCACGATGCTTGAAAGACAGCTGATACCTGTTTGTGGCTCCCATTCATCTCAAGTGTGTGCGCCATCTTGTTTAAAAGAGTGTGCCACACAGTGGGGATAAGAAGGAGTTTGATTGGTGGCCATAGTGATTGGAAGCGGAGCAAAATGAAATTCCATATGACAATATTTTAATGGGATGTGTTAATTGAAATTAAATGATTAGATTGTCAAACGTCCCCAAACTTTGACATTATTTCATTAAATTTATGTGGCCTTGAACTAGAATTATAAATTGCTGCTATCTTTAATAATCTTGGAAGATATGCAAGTTTGTAAACAACCACACTTTTCATGTAGCAGCACGAGGCCAAAAGAAAAAGCTTTTAAATTCTACCATATTGGGTTCCTCACAGTAGGTTTTCCTTAAAACAGGGTGGCTCTATCTGATCTTAGCATCTCTCTACTCTTTCTCTAGGGCTGATCTCTAGGCTCTTAGAAACCTACTCATACCAATCTTAAAAGCTCTGAAAAGTATTTGTCCCCAAGTATTTTTTGAGAATGATAAATATTTGGTAGTTTGGATTCTTTTTTTTTTCTTTCTCTCTCTCTCTCTCTCTTTCTTTCTTTCTTTTCTTTCTTCCTTTCTCTTTCCTTCTTTCCTTCTTTCCTTCCTTCTTTCTTTTTATTTTTTTCAAAAAAAGCATGGCAAATTCCAGCACACTGAGTTGGGATTTTCTTGTCCCTAAAGACCAATCAATTTCATAGATATTTAAGATTGATTCCACACTTTGTTTTCAAGGAGAATGCCTGCATTCTCCTCTAAGGAAGAGCAAGTGAATTTTGTTTTTCACCCCCCATGGGATTGGACCTCAAAAAGTAACTTTAAAAAACAGAGAACACAAATGCCTCAGTTGTATTAAGCTTAGATTCAAATTATTATGTTCACTTGAAAAAAATGATTTCCTGGGGGCCTTTTGGCAACTTCCCTTTTCAGTGTAGAGAAGAACTTAGTCACCCTGAAACCCTACACAATAAATTGGAACTTGTAGATGTGGGCAGAAGGTTTGGGGGTGGACATTGTGTGTGTTTAAATTAAACCCTTTATCACTGAGAAGCTGTTGTATGGGTCAGAGAAAATGAATGCTTAGAAGCTGTTCACATCTTCAAGAGCAGAAGCAAACCACATGTCTCAGCTACATTATTTATTTTTTATGCATAAAGTGAATCATTTCTTCTGTATTAATTTCCAATGAGTTTTACCCTCTATTTAAATGCTTTGAAAAACAGTGCATTGACAATGGGTTGATATTTTTCTTTAAAAGAAAAATATAATTATGAAAGCCAAGATAATCTGAAGCCTGTTTTGTTTTAAAACTTTTTATGTTCTGTGGTTGATGTTGTTTGTTTGTTTGTTTGTTTTTATTTTTTTATTTTTATTATTATTATTTTTTTTTTTTTGGCATACTACATGCAGTTCTTTAACCGACGTCTGTTTGGCTAATGTAATTAAAGTTGTTAATTTATATGAGTGCATTTCAACTATGTCAATGGTTTCTTAATATTTATTGTGTAGAAGTACTGGTAATTTTTTTATTTACAATATGTTTAAAGAGATAACAGTTTGATATGTTTTCATGTGTTTATAGCAGAAGTTATTTATTTCTATGGCATTCCAGCGGATATTTTGGTGTTTGCGAGGCATGCAGTCAATATTTTGTACAGTTAGTGGACAGTATTCAGCAACGCCTGATAGCTTCTTTGGCCTTATGTTAAATAAAAAACCTGTTTGGGATTTATTTTTTATTTTTATTTTATGTCTTACTGGTTTTCCAAGATCAATTTTGCACACATATGGGTACACCCTTTGCTGGGTGATAATTTCGTTTCGCCTCTAATTATCGGGACAAGCATGAGAATACAGACTGAATGGGAGAGAGAAGACAAAAGCTGAAACGAGAGAACTCAGAGAGGAAAAGAATAAATATTCCTGTGGCAAGGCTTTGTAATAGGCTGCAGATGCTTGGACCTGCAATAGATATATTTTATTCATTTTGTTAATTTCCCATTTCTCAAATTGTAGTGGCGAATAACATGAAATAAAGGAATATTCCTTTCTTCCCTCCCTTCTTCTCTCATTCCCTCCCTCCTTCTCTTCCCTCTCTCCTTCTGTCCCTCCCCCTGTCCCTCCCCCCTTCTTCCTCCTTTCTTCCTCCTTTCCCTTCTGGCTAGAAAATTGGAATTGCAGGGAGCAAGTAGGGCTAGAAAAAGATATAACTTAGGGAAGAACAGGGACCAACAGGACCAATACGGCCTCACAGAAGTCTAGTCAAGGATGAACTGACCGATCTTTCTTTCTATAGGTTTTGCTGTAGTATCTGTGTCCATCTAAGGGGTTACATGGAGGCAGTAACACCTGTAAATGCCCATGTGAACCAAGCAGGTCCCCATGTGACCACCCGGTAGATGTTTTCCCTTTTACAGATGAATCAGAGGCCTCAAGTAACATTAATGGGAAAGAAGATTCCAAGCCAGGTCTATATTCAAGTTTAAAGTTTATCATTATTATTATTTTGCTGCTCCATACTCCATTTTGGTGTTAGGGTCCTTATGTCCTGAGGAAAAAAAAAAGGAGGGGGTAGGGTGGGGGTTGAGTGTTGAAGACACTTCTAACTTCTTACCACAGACACTTTATACCCACCAGACAGTTTACTTATCTCCAAGTAAAATGCCAGGTTCATGTAAATTCATATGAAATCCTTTTTATTTGTTTTAGGTAGGAAAGTTACATTTCCTGAAAATCAAAAAAATAAGAGTTGTTACAGTTTTGCTTTATATTTACGAATATGTCTTATTTTTCTATTCTTTTATTTTGCTGGATGAAACCTTTGACCCGAGGTATTTTACTTTATGGGCCCAGTGATATATGTGTGTGTGCACACACACACGTGCACACAAGAGCAGATGCATTAACATTCAATTCCCACCAGGTTTAATAATGAATGCATTTTAGTAACTAAGTAAAAACCCCAGTGAATTACAAACGTTATTAGGAAATTTATACAGATGTTATTATAAATTAAGGCAAAAATGACTGAAAGAAAGCAAAAATCAGATATAGAAAAATATATATGTATATATTACACATCTAACCTATGTGATGAAGATACATATATATGAGGCACAGAAAGAGAATGTGTCATCATTTAAAAGAAACATCTAAATCCATTTCCTATGAGGTTTGATGCTTTCTCAGAAAACAGTTGTCTGAAGAGGTATCCAAAAGAAAGGGAACAGAGTGCCGCATTAATTCCTTCTCGCATCAAATATGGGGTTGGCTCCTTTGAAAGAGTTCTGTTGTTTCTGCATTTATCCAATGTTAAGTCTTCCCTTTGGTCCATGAAAAGGCAGGATTCTTTAGAAATTCTCCATTACACCCTTTGAGGCTTTCTTCAATTGTCATGTAATTAACAGTAAGAAAAAAAGGGAGGAAACTGTTTATCCACAAGCAAAAAAAAAAAAACCCAAAAAACAACCACAGAGCTGTTTCAAGACTTTTTGGAAATCGACAATTGCCCCACTTGCCTGTGTGCACTTTGAGAAGAGCCTGAAATCCTAGGGGTCCAGCAGGACCTGAAGTCACTAGGGGGACACTGGAGAAGTCCCTTTCTCACAGAAAACTTGGCCGTTAAAATCCAAAAGTGGTTTCAAGAATTATTAGGCCAACTGACTGAATAAAAATGAGGAGGATCTTCCTTTTTAAAAACGGTTCAGGAAGGAGTCAGAGGAAGTAATGAGGGAAGGTCCAGTCAGTGACAGAAAAGCACATTGAGAAAAAAAAGCCACCCAGGGCAGGAGTTAATGTGCTGCTGTAATTCCTACTGTCGTGGTGGTAGCAGGGCCTGCACTATTGTTATGTGGGACACAGTGTTCTAAGACAAATACTATAATGTGGCAACAAAGATCCCATCAAATATATACGCTTTTCATTAATGAAGTTGTTCCAACACAGTCAAGCACCACAGCCTAAGTCGTTTTGAAAACCTTGCTACTCACATAGGATAAAGGCAGTCATTATGGGGGAACTCATCCATTGTGAAAGAAAGAAAGAAAGAAAAAGAAAGAAAGAAAGAAGAAAGAAAGAAAGAAAGAAAAAGAAAGAAAGAAAGAAAGAAAGAAAGAAAGAGAAAGAAAGAAGAAAGAAAGAAAAAAAAAAAAAAGACAAATGCTGCTAATCTATGCCAGAAACTGCAGGCCTAAGGCAGGGGGATGACAAAGCGTTGCCCTTCAAAGTGCTTATTGTGCTAGGGCTTCCAAGCACTTTGAAGACGATCATCAAACCCTTCTAAATGGAACCAGGGAGGCTTCTTGCCATTGATCTCAACAACAAATGTTTGTGTTTCATGGTCAATTTATTTATTCCTCAAAGACAAAGAAGTAAAATTGTTATTAAATAGGATATTTTTAAAGATAAAACTAATTTTCCATCTGAGTAATCATATCCTAAACACAATCAATTTGCTAACTGGATGAAATGGTTTGAGATGGTATTGCAATGATATATTTAGTAGCTTTTATTATTCCAAGTATGACGGGGTTTCACAATTCTGAAATCAACTAACCCTTGTGTTCTCAGAGCAGTGAGTTTTCACTAGTCTTCATAAGATCATGGACCGGCCCAACTTGCTATGAAGTTACTACTAATGGCCTCAGATTGAAAGCATGGAACAAGCAAATATAGCCCCTTCCTTTTGGGCTTGGGATAATAGGATTTGAATTACATAGAAAATTCTAGATAATTGGGTTGCATCAATCATTCATTTAGCCACTTTACAAAGCACTCTGGGCAGAGGACTCAAGAGTTTTTTCTGAACTTGACATTGCCTAGTAAGTAGTATGCCCCTGTGACTCCTTGAAAGAGGAGTGGATAGCAAATGCTAGATGGCCCCATCAAGTGTCCCAGCAAGCCAAGTGTCAACGGGTATGGAGTGGCAAGACAAGCATGCCGATACCTGTGGCCACTAGATCTAGCTCACTCCTGAGACCAGGCTTTATAGGGTGATGGTGAACAGCTTTTATCTTTAGGCTTTAAATGTTTCACAAAACAGAAAATGAAATTGTAACCCATTTTATATTGAACAAGTACCCAATTAAGATTCTAACTAGACCCATCCATCATCTGGGAAACTGACTTTCAAAGTAGTCAACACAGAATTGGGAGTATATGGATTAAGCCCTGGAAGTAAATTCAATGAAAATTAATCACTGTAAAAAAACAAACAAAAAAACACCACAGATGTGGATGACACCCATGGGTGGTGAGGGTGAGGTCAGATGCTTCTCTCCAGCTTCAGTTGTGACTTACTTAGCAGGAGTAAACTGTGATAAATGCATGAGCTGGCCTTGAAGAATCAAATTGCTTGAGGTTTTTATTTTTGTTTTGTTTTGTTTTGTTTTTCCTGAGGGAAGACTACATGCCCTGGGGAAAATAGGATGAAGAAGGTTGCATCCTCCACCTTCAAAGACTTGGGTCTAGACCAGTGGAAAGAGGCAGCTGCAGGCAGAAATGGAAGGACCCTTAACATCAAGGACCCTGTGGTTCCCAAATAACAAGTTGTGATACTACATGGGAGAGACGACCATTTTCCCCGGTAATGTGTTGAAGGCAGCACCATGGGTGCTGCAAAGAAAGTGGGCCAACAAGTTTGGGGATTCATGAGACACAGGACCTTCACCAGATTTCAGCATTTTTGTGGTGGCCTCTAGAAGTGGTGGCTAAGTGATGGATCCCCATTAGAGGTGAGGAACAACCTGAGAGAGGCCTCGTAGGAACTGAAGCTGACTGAGCAGTTTATGGGCACACCCGAGGTTTCCCAGACATAACTGGATGAAGTGTAAAAATGGCCTACATGGTCAACTAAATTCCATCTTTGATACTGTAGAGAAGGATGTGGTTTTAAACTGTATCAATAGGGCTTATTGTCATAACCCTGCCTCCTTGTTTTCACATGAGATTTACTATGAAGGTGATTTTAGTAATTATATGAACTCACTTCTGAGAAAAGTCAACTTGGTTTCTCATGAATGGATGATGTATGCATTAACCCTCCTGGAAATTGGGTATGCACGGAGAAACTGAAGATGAGTTGGTCATGGAGTGAGTGCTAAACATATTTGGTCCAGGCTGTTCTTGAATTTGGTGACCTTGAACTAGATGCTTTGATTCTAGATTTATTCTTCTGCAGGATGGAGCCCGCAGTACCTGGGAGGGTATGTCCCTGAGGCACAGAGCTCAGTGTCTGACATGGTGAGTTTACCATTGACCCCTGCTAGAAATATCCACGTCAAAGTGCTTTAGTGACTGAAGAATCAAAAACACAATGAAGATAACCTTCCTTTCTTTTTTAATCCATAAACACAATCTCCCAGGTCATTCATTTGTTTCTAACATTTTTTTTAATTCAATAATTTATTGTTTAGTTACCATTGTATCCAAACTACTTGGGATACCACTTCAAGATGAGGTTTATGATAAAGAAGCACAGTCTGTTTGAGTATTGTATTTAAAGAATGATGGTGGCCATGTAACACAACCTTGATCAAAAGTACTTTTTTAAACTTTGGAGGTTAGTCCTCCAAAAAATTTTCAAGTAGAACCAATCCCCAAATACCTACACATTTGCCATCTCACTCCAATGTAAAGTCATTGGAAATGCATTTATTGTAGGTTATCACTTTCCAGAGACCCACAGCAGAAAACTCCTCTCTTTGAAAAGTCAGAAGAGCCCCTTTGGCCCCCTGAGAGGGTACACGCTATTAGAACAGGTGAAGCTGAGGGGCACCTGGGTGGCTCAGTAGTTAAGCGTCTGCATTTGGCTCAGGTCATGGTCCCAGGGTCCTGGAATTGAGACCCGCATCAGGCTCCCTGCTCTGCTGGAAGCCTACTTCTCCCTCTGCTGCTCCCTGCTTGTGTTTCCTCTCTCTCTTTCTCTCTCTCTGTCAAATAAATAAATAGAATCTTAAAAAAAAAAAAAAAGGGAACAAGTGAAGCTGAGTTAAGGGTCAGTAGAGGAAAGTGCTAGAAGATATTTCTAATCATTATAGTTATGCCTGCCCTGTGATATTGGGCTTCTGAGTTTTAATCTTCCTTTTTTTAGCCTATGAATTAAATAATTAAATTACATGAAGCTTATAAAACAGTGAAGAGAATAGCTTCTAGGGTAGGTAATACAAACTTGAGGTCAGCTACTTAGTGGCACTGTGACACTGGCAAATTATTTAAATTCAATAACTATGTTTCCTTCTCTTCTTTAAATTTAGGATAAAAATAATATCTACCTGATAGGATTTTTTGGAAAATATCCAAAAGTGAAAAGACATCTAAATGGCAGAGCTCAGTGTCTGACATGGTGAGTTTACCATTGACCCCTGCTAGAAATATCCAATTATATTTTTATGGTCCCACCCTCCAAGAATTATTGGAAACACTTCCTTCTGTTGGACCCTTGGCCCATGCATTTTAGGACTCAAGTTCTGACAGTGGCCCCCACAGGATGTCTTGCGAGTAGATGTTGTTGCTTGCTTTCTGTGGTATCAATCAGGGAGGGGTCTTGTTTTTAATCCAAACAGGATTCTTACGTAATCCTGTTATCACCATCCTTTTCAGCCTAGTCCATCTCTTGAGGTAACAAATTCTATTAGTCTAATATATAAGTTAAAGTAGCGTCTAATTTCTTTGAATTGATGGAAACTGACATGTCCCATATAAAGAACTTTTTTTTCATAATTAAAGAAGAATCTTTAAACATTGAAAAAGAAATTAGTGTATGTGTGACTATAAGAAGTAGAAATGTGACCAAACAGGTTGAAATAATAAAGACATTTGTCATTCATGTAATTTGAACCAAGTTTCCGGGCACAGTGAAATCATGGCACCAGCTCTATTTCTTTAAAATTCTCTGATCATTCCTCCCATTTTGCCTTTGTCATCAGGCTCATGATCTCTACAAAACCCTCAGCAAAAACCTAGGCATTATTCATCTTCATTCGCATCCAGTATAGATTGCTTCCCCCATGGTTTTCTCTTAAAAACAGTGAGGACCTTTCACAGAGAGAGTAAATCTTTCCTAGTGACTTTCTGGCTCAAGTTGGCCCAGGCCAATCAGAAGGACAGAAGACCATGGTTGACTAAGACAAATCAGAACCAACTTCCTGAGAAGGGTCAGGGGTCAGTTCCCTAAATCACATTGCTGCGAGTACCTGGGATTAGGCAGGGTGAAAGGTGGAGAGCCAGAAATACAAGTACCAAACTCACGTTTCAATATTCTTGAAGGAAATCTTTATACAGTGTCTCCACTTTCTACATCCTTAAATGGACAACACTGATCATAATTTAGGCTTTTTTGGGGGGTGGTGGGAATGATGATATAGGGATTATTATTCAGTGATAATCTCAGTAGCTACCGTTTAGGGGGCAGAGCTGTTTGCACCTAAACTAAATAGTTCCTGGCTCTTCTTGATTTTTATGATGGCTTCTTCTGAATACTTTGTCCCCTCAATTGTTGTGATGCTAACAATTTAAGTTCTTGTGATAGATAACAATCCTCTTCTCAACTTTACTTTGCTATGACAGGAAGGAACACAGAAAATCTCTTAATGGATCCCACTGAACTCACTCTAGGATTGGTGGATGATTCCCATTTCCTGAGTAAAATACATTGTCTGATGCTCTCAGAATATTCAACATGTATTGCTAGTGGGTCACTCTGTACAATACCTGTGCAATTTTGCTCTCACTGGTTGAGTTGTATGGTTACTAAGGCTCAGTTGTGTTTGTTCCCAAATCTGTACATGCCAGTTGTATTTGTGATTATGTTGCATAAAAACTTGAAATACGAGTAAAGCAAAACACAAAAAAGCAAACTAACAATCAAATGAATTGTTTCTATAGAGGTAAGGGAAAAAAATCACTAAAAACATTGGTGGCTAAATTAACCATGGGAGAAATGATTGCAAAAGAGTGAAGAAAAAGGGCAAAATAGAGAAAGATTCTACATTCATAAAATTTTGCAGGGGTCTTTAAATTCTTCTTCTACTTTAAAGAATCCCAAACTGGAAATGATAGAAGATGCATTATTCTTGTGATTCATACAGGAAAACGATGACAACCTTCAATCAGCAGATCCACTCTCAAAGAAAGGGCCATGGTCCTGTATCTAGAGCTTGTTGAATGAACATACATTGACATACTCTAAGTTAAAACCAAATGTTAAAACTATTCATCCTCTAGTATAATTACCCTCTTTAACCAGCTGCTTCTATTAACCAACCCCCTCCACAGTAGGCAAGAAGGCTTTATGATCTATTGGAAGGATGAAAGAGTGGAAGGGTGTTCATTGTGCATGTTCATGGCGGGGAAGGCAGTTCTTGGGTTATAGGAGTTCAGAATGCTAAGTCCTCATTCAGAGTAAGACAATTTTTAAAGTTAATCAAAGATCATATAAATGTGTATTGTTTACCACTTTAGAATAGTGACTCAAAAGGAAAAAGCTGAAGCTTAAAAAGCCTTTATCTTTGGGAAGTGGGACTGTTACAGAGTAGGGAATGCATATGAGGGATTGTTTTTTCTATTATATGCTTGCTACTCTTGATTTTTTAATGGGGTGCAAGTTTTACTCTTATAAATATAAAATATTAACCAGTCCTGATTTTGTGGTGTGGCAGCCAGCTTTTAACATAACCCCCAGTGAACCTTGCTTCCTGATATTCACACGCTGGTGTGATCCCACATTCCACATTGTCTCAGGGTTGATCTGTGTGACCAATAGGATGCTGCAGAAGTGATGGTGTGTCACATCTGAGACAAGTTATAAAAGAGCCTTTGGTTTCTGTCTCTATTTCTGTCTCTCTCTCTCTCTCACCACACACTCCCTGGGAAGCCGGCTGCTGTGTCATGAGAAGCCCCTATGAAGCACACGTGATGAGGAACTCAATCCTGCCAAATTCTTTAAGTCTTACATCTTATTTATAATTTTTAGAGAACTGCACCTTCCTTTGAGTTATTGTGGAATTTAGATGTAAAATATATAAAGTTCAGGATAAGAAATCGACCCTGAATCAGAGCTGACACTATTACTATTGATCTATTTATTAACCTTGCCAAAGTCATTCAGCTTGTATGTGGCAGAGATAGGATTCCAGAACAGATCTGTCTGCATCTTAACCCATTGCCTGCCCACTGTCCACTAGAGTGCATAGATGTCTATGGGAAATTTGAATCAAGTTTCCTCCTTTTTTTGTTATATATTTGTATAGATTACAGGAATCTCCATAATTCTCCTCCAGTGACCGCTGCAGGGAAGGAACCTCCAGCTGGGTCAAAAGGATGCATGCCAACATAAGGCAACTTACCAGAGGCAGGCTGTATGGAATGGCATATTTACAGGAAGTGATAGAGAAAGAAAAAAGTAAATGTGGGGCATATGGACTCTGAGTGAAGTGAAGGGTGGAGGCACCATGCTAGAAAGACAGAAGTGGGGGGCTATGGGAGCAGAAGGATGGTTGCAAGGGGAGAGAAGCCATGTGTGTGTGGGCATGGAGGGTATTTCTGATCAGCAGTATGGACAGAGATCTTGATGAACATCACTAGGAGAAAGACCAACCAGGAACTTCATGTGGATTTGAACCCAGAGCCAGGAGGCTGCCAGTGAGGCCAGTCAGGGCTAAGAAAGTTGTTAAAATGGAGCCAAAAACACATGGCAAGTTTGGTAGGATGTCGGAAGAGCTCCTCTTAGCTGGGAGGTGGAAATGAGGTGACTCCAGCAAGATGGCAGAGGACCCAAAAGTGAGAGATTGGGAAAAAGCCTGAAAGTAGTGGAGGGGTACAGCAGGGGCACCTAGAGGAGCTGCTAGAAGATTATACTTGGTCTTGTGAGTTGAGTATCAGGAGACTGGTTTGTTCCATTTCAGTTTTATATATACCTTAAAATGTGGCACAAACTGGTTGGGCACTTAAATTATTAGATGAGCTGGGTGGAATGAGATGCTCAAGACTTGGGGCAGAGGCATCTGACATCAGCAGTACAGAATTTAAGAGAGGACTATCTTTCTTCCCCTCTGTGGAATCATCAGCTATGGTTCACTTTGGTGTCCTGAGGGTGAGAGGCCAACCCACAGTGCAGGACAGCTGTACCAGCTGAGGATGGTCCTCTCTGGGAGGGCCTGGTAGTAGCAGTAGCAGGGACATACCTTGAGGACGTGTGGAGAAAGAAGAAGAAAAGCAGACATTTTCATAAGCCCAAGTGAGAAGCAGAAATGATGTGCAAAGAAATGTATTGACTCCAGAGTATGAGCCTCCTGATGGCAGGAGCTCTGGGTTAGAGCTCTGGCCCTAACACCAACAAAGGTCTGACACAAAAAGCACAATAAATATTTAAATGAACGAGCAAATGAATGAATGAATGAACAAATGGCACATCTTATGAATCTGTGAAATATGAAGCTGGATATGTGGCTCTGCATACATGAGAGAGGTCTTGGTCCTGTATAGATGTGGGAGCAATTAAACCAAGGGTTTGGACACATTTCCAAGGAGAGAATGAAAGATGAGGGACCTAGAGCAGCATAAAAATTCAAGGAATTGGAGTTTTCAAGGAAGCTCAAGAATGTGTCTCTACAAGTGATAAGAATCTAGGAAAGAATGTAGCGAGATCATGTCTACCAGAAAGGAGTGCTCCAAAGAAACAGATGCCACAAAAATAAAAAGACCAAGGAAGATATTGACCAAAAAATATCTGTTGGATTTAGCAACAAGGAGGTCACCTGTAACTTTTGGGAGAGCCGTTTTATTGGAGCAGTGGAGGCAGAAATCAGATTATTCTGACTTAAGAAATTAATGGAAAATGAAGAGCTTGTATATCAATTTGTAGACAGTTGGCATCTTTACGGTGATGAGTCTTCCAATCCATGAACACAATATGTCTCCCCATTTATTTAAATCCCCTTCGATTGCTTTTGACATACAAGTCCTAGGCAGGTTTTGTTAGATTTAGACCCAAGTATTTCATTTTTTGAGTGACTGTAAATGGTTTCGCCTTTTTAATTTCATTTTCCACATATTCATTGATACTGTGGTTGGGATGGCTTTGTTACTGCTGGGCAACGGTGACAGTCCTCACTCTCCACTAGGCTTCCCGTGCCACCACCCCCAGCAGGGAGGCAGACGGGAGGGGTGTCTCATGACTGCCAGGTGGGGCTGGCTGTCCCAGCTCCCCAGGTGCTGTTCTCAGATACCACGAGCCTGGATGGAGCTCATTATTGGTTGGTGGGGATCAAGGATATTGAGGCACCTTGTTACAGCCTCATGCAGGTAAAAGCCTGGGCTTCCCACTTGGCCTTAGCTAATGTGGGTTGGGGCCAGGCTACAGTTTTTTTCTGTGATGCTCTGCTGGAAGGAATAGAGCAGTCATTGTCTAAACTTAAGTTTTCTGACTTGCCAGGCTGCCCTTGTCCTGGTCTTTTAATGAGGAAGAGCAGGTTTTCTTGGGCTCCTCTATCTGCATCTGTTGCTGCTTCCAGGTTGTCAACTTCTTGAGCTCCAAGTCTGAGATAGAGGAGAAAGAAGAAAACCCAGGAAACTGCCTACCATATTTTCCCTCTCATCCTGAGGTCTTCTTTCTACCTCTAAGAACTTTCTTAGGTTTGTTTTATACATAATGTCCAAGCTTTTCACTTTACTTAGTAGGAGGAATAGAAAAAGTTATGTCTACTCCATCTTTCCGGAAGGGAATTCTGCTCCCCAAAGGGTGTTTTAAATTCTTGTCACTTCTTCCAAATCTAGATTGCTCAATTACACCATCCACTGAGCTCAAGGCAGGTGAATTCACCTTTCTGAACGTTCACCTGGAGGTCTCCCAAGAGACTTAAATTCAACATGAATATGTGGGCGCCCTCCCTTGTTCTTCAACACTCTTCCCTTCACTCTGGCATCACCATATGGCCATCCGAGCCAGAATCCAGAAGTTAATCCTCGTGCTTTTCTTTCCTCACCCGCCATGTCTTAGCCATCCAAACACTTAACTCCTGCCTGCCTTTCCCACCCATTACCTCTGTGGATGACTCTTTATTCAGGCTCTAGTCACGCTTAAAATTTATAATGTCCCCAAATGAATAATTCATATCAACCTCTGTTCTAATCACGCTTCTCTTCCTTGTTTTAGTTAATATCACTCTCATTTCCCTATTCCCTATTGTCAAAATTGTTACTAGATTTTTCACTCACCTTTGCCCTATTTCCAACAGTCCCAAATTTTATCAGTTCTATGATGCTGCATCTTTCCCATCAGCATGCCTATCTATTTCCACTGTCCAAATCCAGTGCCTAAATATTAATGGAACTATATTTATGTCCAGGTCTTCATCCGCTCTCATTTATATTTTTACAGTTACCTCCTAATTGCTCTCTCTTCCTCCAAACTATGGCAACGCTTCTTGTGCAATATCTGGTTAATTTTCCCAAAGCACTGTTTTTTCACTTGCTTTCCCTGCTTCAAAATCTCCAACGACTGCCCGTGGCCAGTAGGATTGTGTCCGGGGGTTTTAGTTTGATAGTCAAGATCCTCCACACTCTCTTTTATTCTGAGTTTCTTCCCTGAGTTTTGTTTATTCCTCTCCCCTGGACCTGGCTGGTACCTGTAGCAACCCCAGGAGAGGTTATGAATGATCAGCTCAGTGTGAACCACTACTTTAATTCAACAACAGCACAGATCATGTTGCTTGGTTTATTACTTCTGGCCTTCGCTGCATAAGATGTGAGGTGAAGAAGGGAGAAAAATGTAACAAAACAAAGATGAGTGATGTGAGAAGATGTAGATAAAAAAAATTAACTCTGTGTTGAAGTGATCCTCATGTAAACAAGAGTGCCGGGTAGTTACTCTCCACAGGCTGAGGAGGGAAGGGCAGGCCCACAGTGGGCCATGCCCGCGACTTCAAAGATAGGAGCACATCAGCTGGCAATAAATATTTATAAAATGAGACGTAGGTATTTAGACCATTAGCCTGCGACATGCTCCTTCCACACAGTGAAATATGAAGCCTGAATCATGATAAAGACAGGCAGAACAAATAATAGGGGACCTAAATTTAGGCTTGAGAGAATGTTCAGGTTTATTTTAAAATGTCGATCTAGACACGCAACTATGATAGCCAAAACCAGATTTTCAAATGGCCACCACTCTTTTTCATTCATTTCTCTTTGTTTCTACTGCTTTTTATGAAAGGGGAAAAACGTTTCTCTCAACTCATAGTGTCTTTTCTTTTGTCTTACCGCCCTTCATCATATCCAACAGGACTAGAGACATTCTTGCCTTGTCGAGTCATGTGATTTATTCGTTAAAATGGAGGAAAGAGGCACTTGATACTGATTTCATCCAAACCAACTTTCTAAACTTCCTTCAGAGTCTATGCTAAGTGATTCCCAGCTAAGTGTTCAATGCAGAGACTTCTTTTTCCACTGATCTTCCTATAAATTCATCTTTCACCATCATGAACTAATAAGCTTCGGGACTGAACACAGGCTCTTGTGTGAACAGAAGGGGTTGGGTGAGGTTCAGAGTTTATTCCAAATGCTGGCCTTTCCCAACTCCTTGCTGATAAAAACTAAGCATTCCATTTTCTGTCCTTTGAGATAGGGGGAAGCAACAAGCTAATGAGACAAGCCAATTGAGCTAAGCAGCTAAAGAGCAGCTGAGAGACTTAACACGCTGTCTCTCCCAAACGCAAGAAATTCTTCTTCCCAGACCCTGGGGGGTCTCTCCCTTCTAAGCATGGCTGCAGTGGAGGGTGGTCACCCTGTCGGGGGCACTGTCCAAACCCTATCATTGAATGAGGCTTTCTATGTACGGATGTGTGCACTAAACCACAATAATCTCGAGAGTTATGGGATACGGTATGGATAAGCAAGCCTACCCTTTAGAGCTAAGTGATAAAAGATTGAATCTCTCCTAGATGATTTTGAACCAGTTATTTGAAATTTGGGGTCTTTAATGGTCTCACCTAAAAAATGGAAGTAATACTGGATTCTTTGTTTTTGTGAGGATTAATTGATGCAGGTCTGTGCACATTTATGACTCTCCTTATTATTGCAGGTAGGGACAGCCTAAGCAATAGGGGACTTGCTGTCAAGGCTAGGCCATTGAAGAGAAGGGCAAATTCAAAACCTTGATTTTTGTATTCTATCACTTCTTACCATACTTTCATTCAATAAATGTATCATCAGCTTTTCAAAAACATTTTCTCATCTACCTCATTTGTATCTTTAATTGCCCGGTGAGTCCAGGTAAGAGAATTGTGATCATTCCCTTGTGACTGGAGCAAAATATTACATATACAGAAAAGTGTGGCCCAAAGCCACATTGCTATTTTGTTTAGAGCCAAGTCAAGAACCTTCTTTATAGTGTATATACAGTGGTTAAGTTCAGTGGAATGGCAAATTCTACTAGCAATGCCCTTTTCGATTGAACAAGAGAAGTTAAGAAATTCCCAGGCGAGAAACCTTTGATTAATGGCATCCATTAAACCCTTTGTAGTCCTAATGTGAAGTTCACTGGATACCATTTCTACACATCTACAATGGGTCACTGTAAAATCCTTGAAAATGTATCCTTTAAGTATGAATATGATTAAAATCTGTCCCTTCTGTAATTCTTCTTTCTGCAGGATTTTAAGCCTTGCTACTAATTTGTAAATGCCCACATCAAAGCAGAACAGAGTTAAATCACCTTGGCTGTAGCCTGCCTGCCCCCATGAAGCAAAGGACCGGGAGCGCCAGACACCTGTTCTGCATCCTGCCTTTGCTACCCCCCAGCTCCATGACCTTGGCCAAGATATCAACCTTATGAGTCTCCATTTCCTAATTTATAAGATGCTGATGAGGTTGAGGAGGAGGCTGATAACTACCTCTTAGGAATATTCTGAAAAGTAAATGAAACAGTGTTTGAAAGTGGCTAGCATACTGGACATAATAAACAATTAATCAACATTTATTTTCTTTCCTCCCACATATTTTCTTCTGTATATCTTTCTTGGGCTGAAATCAATAGACTTACTCCCCCTTTTGGTAATTCTTAGAAATCTTGGATTTCCTCCTTATGAAGTAGGATTTTAATTAGACCTCTAAGTCTTGCACTCAAGGCACTAGCAGTTACCTGAGTGAAGAATTTTCTGTGACAATTGCTTATAAGAATATCTTTAAAATTTTTGAGGTTTCTAGAGTGTTTATGAGCTTTTTGGAGAGAGGGCTTAGTTTGTTGCTTTGTTGTTGTTGTTGTTGTTTTTAATACTAGTTAATAAGATTTGTAAAGGCAGCTGGTCTATCATAGAGACATCCCCAAAATGGAAAAAAAGGCCCACTGAAAAAAAGTCTGACCTGGAATCCAAATAGCTGATTTGAAGAGCCCTTTTGGTAAGAAACCAAATATGTCAAAAGCTAGAATGGTTGTTTCTTCATGCTTTTATGGAGGTGGGAGGACATGGTGGGGAATGGCCCTACCTCTGGAATAGCCAATAATTTCTTAAGAAGGGGCAACAAAAATCAAAAGTCAAAAATCAAAAAGTCCTTATAGAAAACATTTCATGTCCTTAAATGTTATCCTTCAAAGTTTATAAGAAGCATATAGAGTAGTACCCTCTTACCCACAGTTTTAGTTACCCATGGTCAACCACAGTCCAGAAGCAGATGACCCTCCTTGTGGTGTATCATCAGAAGGTCAGTAGTAGCTACATCACAGTGCCTTCATCATCCACCTCACTTCATCTCATCTCATAGCATTTTATCACTACCACACATCATCACAAGAAGAAGGTGAGTACACTACAACAAGATACTTCGAGAGAGAGTGACCACATTCACATAACTTTATTACATATTGTAATAACTTCCATTTTATTATTACTTATTGTCATTAATCTCTTACTGTGCCCTATTTATAAATTAAACTTTATCACAGATATGCATGCATAGGAAAAAACATAGCATATGTAGTGTTCAGTACCATCTGTGGTTTCAGGCATCCGCTGGGAGTCTTGGAAGGTATCCTCCATGGATAAGGGGGGACTACCAAATGTAATTAAGCACCCTAGCCTTCTAGATCCCAAGATTTTTTAAGATGTGGAGAAATAACCAAGTCAGTTTCTGCTTCCAATGGGTAAAAATTTAAGTTTACCTTTGGGGTGTGTGTGTGTGTATTTATATATACCTATATACATATTAACACTAGGGTATATTTATTAAGTAAATGTAATGTGAGAAGCCACTGTTTGGGGGATTGACTGAAGCTCTGAAGAGGGCTGAAGATCTGTAGTTAAGCATTCTACTTAACAATATAAACTTAGGGCAAATTTTATGAGAATGACATCTCTGCAGACTATAGTACTTTGATGGGATAACCATTATTTGTCTCTATGTAGATTTAGACTCCTCTATGCCCATACAGTTATTGCATATACTTTTGGAGTCATGTATTCACTCTTAACAAAAAAATCATTAAATGCATACTATGGATTAGCCATTATTCTAGAAACAAGAGATACAATAGTGAAAGAAATTATAAGAATCTTTGCTTTTCAAGGAACATTCTAGTATGGGAAGAGAGTCATATATATATGACTATAACTAGCATATATAGTATATGCTAGTTAGTATATTAGTGTAGAATATGAGTATATAATTATCGGTAGGATTGAATGTGTCCAAGACTTAGAAATGGGAAAATAGATCACTTGGTGTCTTTTCAGTGGAATGTCTTGTTTGGAAGATCTTCAAGTGGGTATCTGAATCTATAAGGTGTGCACCTTGATTGCCTTTGATTGATGAGGTTATTCTACAATTCCGTCAGGATAGAATTTAATTTGTAGAAGCTTATAAATTCTTATCAGAATGTAGAAGTTTCCTACCTATAGCAATGCAAATGTTTCTTGTGCATGGCAGTGCAAATGAATTTTGTTAAGTAAAGAGTATAAATCTCTTCAAGAATTCTCAGTGAACTGTTGGAACAACTTACTGTTGAACTAAATAAAATCTTTGACTTGTTTTTATTTATATTTATAGAAGAGTCATAATTTTACCTTTTTGAAAATAATATATTAGCATTATCTGCATATATATTTATATACAATATTATGTAGTATATAATATGGCATATGATAAGGTGGTATGTGCTGCGAAGAATAATAATGCAGGAAAAGGAGAAGAAGGGAGGAGAATTCCAGGCAGAGACAATCACCAGTGCAAAGACCCAAGATGCAAAGCCCTTTAAGTGCCCCAGGGACCATTAGAAGGCTCAGGAGCCCAGAGCAGATGAGGTTGGAGATACAAGGCAGGGGAGGGAGGTATCATCTACACTTGAGGGATTTTACAAGACTTGAAACTTTTCTCTGAGTGACATGGGAAGCACAAACCAGTCTCTAACAGTTCTGGGGCCAGGGTGAGAGGACAAATGGAAGCCCATAGTCACACCCTGACCCCACCTCTTGGCTTAGGGGTGTCCATAGGTCCTCCGCACTTTAACCTCGAGAAGATAGCAGAGATGAGGCTCTCACTGTGGGAGAAGTGGTCTGAAAGAGAGACCGCATTCATGTAACTTTTATTATAGTAATTGCTTTATTAATATTGTTAGTTTTTGTTGTTAATCCCTTACTGTGTCTCATTCATAAATTAAACTTTACCATTTGTATGCATGTATAGGAAAAAGCATAGTATATATATAGGATTTGATACTCTCCATGATTTCAGGCATCCGCTGGGGGTCTTGGAACATATCTCCCACAGATAAGGGAGGCTACTATATTCTCCACTGAGTAGTTTACTGAGATTCTTTTACCATTTAGGTCCTGTTATTTCATGACTCTGCTCAGAGCCCTCTAAGCCTTCTCTAGTACCAGTCTTAGAGCCAGAAACAGGTGACCATGCAGAGCCCCCATCTTCCCTCCCCCAACATCTATTGCAAGATGAGTACCCTGAAGAGGAATTCTCTGACCAAATGGCCCCAGACCACTTCTCCCACAGTGAGAGCCTTGTCTCTGCTATCTTCTGGTGAGTTCTCACAGACCAGTGCAGTCAGGGGGACATCTGACCTATTTTACAACTAATGAGAAATAATCACATGTAACCAAAAATAGAACAGCTTGAGCTAAAAAAAAATTCAGTATTTCTAAAAATTAATAGGAACAATAAAAACACTAAAATATATGGTGAGTTTGGAGTTTCATGCTGACATTGGTAGACCACACAAGAGTGCATTCTGTGAGTGGATGCACTTGGGATCAAGCTACAGGAAGCATATGTGTCCATCTCATGAAATCCTATCTGAGGACAAGATCATAACAAACTGAGAGTCCCTTGACTCTTCCAAAATCAAGACACACTGGAGGCCCCTTTATTCTCTATACTTTCCTGGAGATGTGCTATTTATTCAGTCTCGTATCTGGGGGATTTTATAAGGTTTTGCTTTTTGCAGTGTTTTTTTTTTTTTTTGTTATAGCCCAAGATCTATAAAAAAAATATTCTGGGGGCGCCTGGGTGGCTCAGATGGTTGAGCGTCTGCCTTCGGCTCAGGTCGTGATCCCAGCGTCCTGGGATCGAGTCCCGCATCGGGCTCCCTGCTCAGTGCAGAGCCTGCTTCTCCCTCTCCCTCTGCCATTTTCTCTGCTTGTGCTCTCTGGCTCTATCTCTCTGTCAAATAAATAAATAAAATCTTTAAAAAAAAATATTCTGACCTGATCATTGACTATGTTAAACTGCCTTCCAAGTCAACGATCTTTCTTTGATTTTCCTGTTCAGGTGTCACTATGTCAATTCCTCTTATTTTGAAATGGAACAGCCTATCATACCATCAGCTCTATATCATGCAACAAAATTTTCCACTTTCCAGCCTTATACCTATACCCAGGTTTTGCTTTTCCTCTCCTATACTGAAAGGTAACATTTGCTGATGCTCAATAATCCTATAATTTTGTTTGTTGTATCAGAGGGATAGCAAGTCATGGTGTATTAGTTTCCTAGGGCTGCCATAACAATTTACCACAAACTTAGAGTCTTAAAATAACAGATTTATTCTTTCATAGTTCTGGAGGCCAGATGTCCAAAATCAAGGTGTCAACAGGGCTGTGCTTCCTCTGAAGATTCAGGAGTAGAATGCTTCCTGTCTCTGGCAGCCTCTGGTGGCTTCTGGTGTTCCTTGGTTTGTGGAGCATTGCTTCAGCCTTTGGCTGCATCTTCACATGGCCTTCTGCTCTGGGTCTGTGTCTATATTTCTTTCTTTTTTCTTTTTTTTAAAGATTTTATTTATTATTTGAGAAAGAGAGAGAGAGGGAGAGATAGAGTGAGTACAAGCTGGGGAGAGAGGGAGAGGGAGAGGGAGAAGCAGATTCCCTGCTGAGCAGAGACCCCAACAAGGGGCTCAATCCCAGGACCCTGCCATCATGACCTGAGGCTTAACCAACTGAGCCACCCAGGGGCCCCTATGTCCATATTTCTAATCTCCTTCTACCATTCTCTTATAGGACACTTGTCATTGGATTTAGGGCCAACCCAGATAACCCAGGATGAATTCATCCCGAGGTCCTTAACTTAATTAGATTTACAAAGATCCTTTTTCCAAATACAGTCATGTTAATAAGTTTAAGGGATTAGGACTTGGACATATCTCTTTGGAGGCCACAATTCAACTCACTACACTTGGTCACTGGGGAAGGAATGTTCTCTCCTCAGAGGTCTTTGTTACCATCATGGCTGCAGGTTATCAAAAATGACGTTACCAATGTGAAGGTTAGGAAGAAACAGACTTCAGTGGGTTCTAGGAGAAGAAGTTGTGGTGTGGGTCTGCTCTTCGTTAAGCATTTAAATCATCCTACGCCAAACACAAGTATTCCTTCTTTGCTGTAAAATTATAAACCAGGGGCATACAATGTGCGAAGTAGTTCACTTAAGAATGATACACAACTCCTGCTTAGCCTCACCTTTTTATGTTTCCTGTTTTTAAGAGCAGAAAACACTTGAAATTTCAAGTGTGGTCAGGTTTAGCAGGTGTCCAAAGGAATGACGAAGCACCCTAGAAGGTAAATATTGTATGGTGAGATGTCTTCAGTACTTCAAAGAAAGATTGCAACTGGGCACATGGTGGCTAGAGCATGCAAGGGCATGATGACCGCAAACTGCAATCGATTCAGACAGAAAGCCTCCAAGGGACAGAAGCCACAGCTTGAATTGAGGAACAGTAAATGGCTCTATTAGTTAAGGTAGAGATACTCTAAGTAAATATAGCAATATGAGCCTGACATTTTGAACAAGTTTTATTAATTATGTGAATTAGTACAGCGAGCCCTCAAATGCACATCTATAACTTTCATTGGCCAGATGGATTACGGTCCTAATAGCAGACTTTGACTCAAAGTATGTTCATATGTGTGTCTGCGTGCTAACATATGCTCATCATTTAGTCGAGGGCAATGTACTCCTTCTTCTGTAAGAAATAACTTCTGAGTGGCCAAAATTTGAAGCACATGTTGTTGCCATAATAAGATAGGGTACCAAGGAAGAATTTACTAATGTGATTAGCAAAGATCTAGGGGTTTCTAAGAAATTCTATTATATGTAGACATTCTGGTACAAGGACATGAAAATTGATGAATGTTTTTGATTTAGAAGTATAATACTCGAACTATAGTGCAGAACCGAGTTATAAATCTATTAAGAATTAGAAATGGCAAAATGTGTAGGATTTTGAGACATCTCAATGACACTTAGACCTAGTGGATCAGGAATGTTCTACAAGGGACTGGAAAGCTATGGAGTTCAAGAAACAAGGAAATTTGGAGTATTCCTGTCCCATTCCACATGAATTAATTCTGACCAATAGTATTGACAGGTCTGTAAGCCAATTCCAATTTAGGTCAGAGTTACAGTGAAAACTGTTTTCATTTAAACCAAGTTTAGTAACCGAATCCTTGTGGCACTGGCTGGAATTTACCACATAAGTACAAAAGAAAGACACCTACCGGTTTTCCTTTTATTTAGAATTCAGATGATAAAGTGGAGTTGGCCAAAGATTCCAAAGAAGTTGCAAAGGTGGAAAATTGGTGGTGGTGGCAGGATTCCTTCAGTAACCAGACAAATAAAAATGGACCGTAGACCATCCTCTGAGGAAGCAAGTTGATGTCTGAGGCAAGGGTAGAACTCCAGGGGTTTGGATTCACTGGTTCTTATACTTTTCTGGGCAAAGTTGAATAACTAAAATAATTTCCACTAACAGTTATGCGCCTGCCCCTTCACAGTAAGCAAAAAACTGACATGGGCTGGTTGCCAGTGTAAATATACTCTTGTAACTGAGTGTTAGGAGGGGATGAGAGAGTCAAGTTGGTTGGCGAGTTAAGCCATTTGAACTTTTTTTCAGTTGACTTGTAGGGATGTCAAGGAAGCCCCATCATGGATATTATCTCAAGAATTGGGTTAAATGGCCACCATGAGGTACCATCATTTAGAAAGTTGTTTTATGCTCCAGAAGCCAAATAATTTTATGGTAACCATTTATATACACAGTGGGAACTTGTTTTTGAGAGGCAGTGGAGCCCCAGACCTAGAAACCTATTCCATTCATCCTTCACCCTAGCTCTACCTCCCTTGGGGTTTCCTGAGGCAAAATTTTTAACACTACATGAAGCAATTGTTTGAAACATTTTGAAAAATCACTCCTCTAACTTGAACATTGGGGAAATGTTGCCTTAGACCCAGGAACTGATTTCATATCCTTTTTTTTTTCATTGTTCTGCTGTCCTGCTGTCTTCCTTTTACTTTTTCTTTGTTGTGTGTTTGTTTTCACACTTTCATTTTACAGGTTTTGTGTGTCATTTTCCCCTAAATTACATAATCATAATGACTCTACTATTAAGGTTAGCTCAGCCTCACCCTTGGGAGAAATAGTTTCATGTTTTTGTTGTATATCCACCCACAATTTACGTCATCAGAGAGCTTGCCCCATAACCCATTATCACCTCTTCAACCTCATTTTTTCCCACTGTAAAACCAATTTTCTGTGCCTTGACGATGAGGACTTCCTAGCCCATTTACGTAAGATAGTCTTTCCTCTCTGATTTACTGAAATTAAGACCCATTGTTACCCTGCTCATGCCCTTGGGTTTACCTTCCTCCTGGCCACCTGGACCCCTTTTCTAGGGAGCGGACATCTCTCTCAAGCCAGGTAATTCTCCTGCACTTCTCCATCTTGAAATGTCAAGGGCACCTGCCTGGCCCACCAGACCAGCTCAGTGAATGCTGACACTTGATGGAGTAGCATCATAGCATTGAGATTGTCCACACATCCGCCCACCCCAACTTATCCATAACCTCATGGTGGGGGAGATATTTATTGTGGAAAGAGAACTTTGAATGAGGAGATCCTTCTCTGTTTGATTATGACTATTCTAGAGATCTCTCTCTTCTTCTGTCTCCCTAATCATTGTTATAGAATCTGATGCAGAAAACCTACTGGTTATTATTTATTAGTTAATCTTTTTAAAATTAAAATTCTTAAAAAATCAAATAAGGTGAGGAGTGCCCAAGAAACCTAGCCCCAAATAAATGTAAGACATTAACAGGTAGCTTGCATGGTCAGTGTTTCCCTCCTTCTAACTCTTTTGCTTTCAGTCACTATTTGGTGGTAAAAATGGTAAATCATACAAGGTTGCCTACTATGTCTCCATAGAAAGCTTGTTTCTCAAGAGTAGGAGTCCAGGAACGTTTCACTAGTATATTCTGCTATGTACCCCTAAGCTCTTACTGCTCAGCACGATTGAGTGCTAGTGTATATTGAGCCAGATTCTTACCAGGCTCTCTCTGAAGCTGAGCCCTGCTTTATTACAGTGTTGTCTCTTGTTATTGTGGCAGTTCTATAGGTGAAGAAAACACACTTTTGCTACTTGTAGAGAACCTCAGTCTCATTTTCCTTCTGGATAGCTGTGACTTCTTTGTTTTATATAAGCATATCCACAAATTAAAACTGCCAGAGTCGTTCTGTTTTCTCATCACATAAGCTGAGTTTGGTTATGTTGTTGAATAAGTACCACGAGTAGGGAAAGCAGTCATTCCTAGGATGGATGTCAGCCTGGAAGGGAGATCTCTTTCCTCAGGCCTCCCTCAGGCAAGATTGTCTCTGCCTGTATGACTCTCTTCCTGATCTGCATTCCCCCATAGGAACAGAAAGCAACACTGATCCTCCACTGTGGTTTGACACACATGCCCTGGATGAATGGGGGCCCTCTTGTCTATCTACATTTAAGTCTGCAAAGACTAAAATAGATGCAAGGAAAATTCTTCTCCAAACTTCTTAGATTTGTGGCTAGTGCCCTCCTGAAAGAATAATGGAGAAATTGTTCATTAAGCGCCTGGTATGCTCCTAGGAACTGGCTCTGGTTCCGTGGAATGGGGGTGGGGTAGGGAAAAAGCCACAGTCCTCTCTGCCAAGGAACAGACATGGCTGACCTTTCCAGTGGGCAGATGGACCAGCTGCCAGCATCTCTGCCCAGCTGACAGCCCCAGTTTCAGAAATGGCACCATTAGTCTAATTCCTTTAGAAGCCGTTTTAATCTGCAAATACTCCATATTACCACCTCCCCACAATAGAATGTAGATAGGTAGATACTCTTAGAATTGGTCAGTTCAGTGAGAGCAAAGACCAATGGAAATGGAATTTAGGTTTCCTAAATTGTGGATAAGTGAGTGTTTATTTTTTAAACTTTTTTTTTCTAGTAAAGTTCTGAGTTTATCAAGTCAATTATGGATTTTAAAATATAATACAGGGATGCCTGGGTGGCTCAGTCTGTTAAGCGTCTGCCTTCAGCTCAGGTCATGATCTCAGGGTCCTGGGATGGAGTCCTGCATCGTGCTCTTCGCTCAGCGGGGAGTCTTCTGCTCCCCTCCTCCTCCTGCGTTCTCTCTCTATCTCTCTCTCTGAAATAAATAAACAAAATCTTTAAAAAAATAAAAAATACAATACAATATTCTATAAGGCAGGATATTAATGTACTTCTTTTGTTTGTACTACAGCCATAATAAAAATGTTCATGAAATTCTGTTTTGTTTTTGTTTTTTTTTTTTAAATTCTCTATGTTAAGTGGCTCTTGGAACTCTTAGAAATGTGAAGGTTTAGGAAAAGCACTTAAATACCTTCTAATAATTATCTACATATGAAGTGCAACAAAATGCACTCAAAAGTACGGAAACTCTTATTTGAAAAACCATTTTGGCAATTTTGTTTTACATGGTGAATTTAAGTTCAAGGTGGAAATTAAAATGTGTGAGCTCCTATTGATATGGTCCCAAGTGTTGTCAAAGTCTATAAACATATCAGAAAGCTATCTCAGATACAGCAGAAACAGAAGCAAACAAACATTCACAAATGTGAACGGCTGAAGTAAAATGGAGGCATCCTTCTGTTGAACTGATGATAGAGTAGCTTAAAAAAAAAAAACAAATCCATAGCTTTGCAGAAATACAGCAAATGCAGTATATCTCAATTTCAGTGTGATTTCTGTTGGGTGTTTAAAGCCTAGTACATATCTTCTGGGTGTTCCAATAAACTTTTCACATTACTGATATTTGAAATGTGAAGTTCAATGCTAGACATTGTGAAAGAGATCGTGGAAATGGGAGATGAAGTAGCTCCTACTGGTCTACCCTCCCCACTTTTCTTCTCTAGTAAATGCCTTGTGCTTTTACCCATGAGGGGCCACTTGTGGTGACCTACTTGTACATTTGGTATGTGTAGTGAAATGAAGGACAACTGCCCTGCCACTTGAGCTGGAAGATGCACAAACCCAGAGGACCCTGTGGTGGTATTGGACATGCAAAACCTTCCATTCCTCTTGGAAGTACGCCTGCCAGCATAAGACATTGGTGATTACTCTCTGACTATCAGACATGGTCTTCCTTGAATGTGTCTCCAGTTCAGAGAATATGCATCTACAACTGGAACCCTGAATTCACTCAGGAAATGTGGCAGGGATATGTGAGACATATTCCTGATTCTGAGCCAGCATCATAGGCACAGTAATATCAGGGATGTACAAGTTGGAAATATGGTTTCAATAAGAATGCTCTCAAGGAAATGTGTGTCTTGAAGATAACTTAGATCTAAGGGGAGACTTGCACAGACTTCTGCAAAGCCCCAAAATGGGTGTCCAAGATCTGCAAAATGTAAAAATAATGAATTTAGAAAGAAGCTCATCTTCCAATACTGCCAGATACAATGGTTTCTCTAGGAGATCTTTTTTGTTTGTTTGTTTGCTTTTTTTTTTTAGTTTTATTTATTTGAGAACGAGAGAGAGAGCACAGAGGGAGAGTGAGAGGGAGAAGCAGACTCCCTTCTGAGCAGGGAGTCTGATGTGGGGCTCGATCCCAGGACCCTGGGATCATGACCTGAGCCGAATGCAGACACTTAACCAACAGAGCCACCCAGGTGCCCTTGGGAGATCTTGTTTTTACTGAGGGTTTGCCTAGGACAAATTATAATACAGATAATAAAAAACTGAATCATGATATTTTTAAATACTAAGAAGCTTTAGAATATATGTAGATCATAAGCTTATTTTACACACACACACACACACACATGTGCACACACACACATACACAATTCACTTATAAAATACAAATCAATAAATAATCTCATCTGCTGAAAAAAAATGCTAAAAATTAGCCTGAATCTTCTAGGGGAAAAGTAGAAATATTTGCATTCAAAAAGATATGTCCCATAGAGGCCATTTTTAGCTCTTTTAGCTTGTATATCTCTAATACATATAAAAACACAAAAATGAAACAAAAACAGACGAACAAAAGCATCCCAACATTTTGGGGGTATGCATGCTGCAAAGCAGAGCAAGTATTAACAATTGGAATGTAGGTGAGGTACAAGCATCTACTCTATCCATGCCATTGTCCGTGAGTTTAGGTTTAGCACATAGGATGGGAGCTCAATGGTTTTGTGTGTGTGTGTGTGTGTGTGTGTGTGTGTGTGTGTGTGTGTGTGTGTGTGGTGGGGGAAAAGCGTCTGCTTGGAGCTAGAAGTTTGGCTCCAGAGCAATTAGATGTGTTGAGCCTCGGAAAAGTTCAGACAGTAAGATTAGTTCCTCTACAAGTATTCAAAGGTTTACGGACACAAAGCTCATCTGAACCCTCTAAACCTATGGCGTCGGCCAAGTTGGCTAGAACCACTGACAGGATTGGGCTCTTTCCCAAGCCTTCTATCACTTCCACTCTGATCCCTGCCAGAAATCAAACAAGAAAAAGCCTTTCTTGTCGTGTTTTGACACCCCCAGCTTTAGTCCCTGCTATAAACTCTGCATCCAAATATTTCAGCATATCAACTGAAGGTTGATAATATACATGGGCAAAGTTTCAAAGGGTGGCTAAGAGCCTGAAAAAGGGTCATTCAGCATTACATAAATAACGTACTCCTAGGATAAATTAAAAAGTGACTGATTACAGGTCCAGCCATGTAAGCAGCGACTTTTCCTATTGCCGGACTGTCTCCAGTAGCACCGAGCTGGTGTGTGCTCAGTTCAATAAGCATGCTCTAAGGCTACAGAAAATGTCATCTGTAATTGAAAACATTGCATGACAAAAGAAAAAGAAGGAAAAAGAGAAACAGCGTCCAGCAACTAGGTTGAGTACAAATATGTATCTAGTAGTAGGAAAAGCTAGAATTTCATTCTTTTTTTTTTTTTTAAAGATTTATTTATTTATTTTAGAGACAGAGAGAGGGAGAGAGAGAGCACATGTGTGAATGCTTACGAGTGAGGAGAGGGCAGAGGGAGAGAGAGAGAATCTCAAGCAGATTCCCTGCTGAACTCCAAGCCCATAATGGGACTCCATCTCAGAACACTGAGATCATGACCCTGGAGATCATGACCTGAGCTAAAACAAAGAGTCCTATGCTCAACTGAACCACGCAGTCACCCCTAAAATTTCATTCTGTAATTCAACTTTCAAAGATTATCACACATGATTTCTAATGTGCACTAGTACTTTATTATTTTATTTCCCACTTAGTAGACCACCACAGTTAGTCTAGTATGGTAGTTTAATCCATAGTTTGGGGCTCTGCTTCCATGCATTACTGGAGGGAAATATTGTCATCATTTAGATTTAACTTTAATATTATTTTAGTTTCATTAAAATTAATGGATCTCAGCCTATCATTTTCTCTTTGTCAGACTGGCATTTACACTGGTCATCATATAAAATGTGTATCTTCCCGTGGATCACGGTCCAAAAGCTTGAGAGCCATTGATTTGGACATTTGTACTAACTTCTGGCTTACATTTGTACTTATGTCCATTCTAACCGCAGCAGTCAGAATGGGCCTTTTCAAACCCAGGTCAGATCATGCTACTCATTTGCTCAGAAGCCCACCGCGCCTTCTCCAGGGAAGCCGGAGGTACCTCTCTGACCCTTGGGTGGTCCACTCCCCCTCACTCTCTCTGACATAGCCATATTCACCTCCTTTCTGTCCCGTAAGCTCATGGGGCCCCAGGCCTCACATAGGTCGTTCTCAGGCTGGCATTGTCTTTTTTCAGATATGCCTCGTTCCCTCCCATTCCCCAAGTTTTGCTCCAGTGATCTCCTCAGCGAGGGTTCCCCACCCACCCCATCTAAAATTGCAAATGCTGCCGCCTCTGGCCCTAGGCACTCCGCATACTCTGCTCTCTTTTTCCAGTGGTTCTCATCACAATCCTATGCAATTTATGTATTTGGGACATTTAGTTTCTGACTCTCCCGACTAAGATGTGAGCTCCCAGAACACGCAGGAAACCTGCGTGTTCTGTTCGTGCCTACAGACCTCTGACACTTAACATGCATGCTGCATAGGAAGTGTTCAATAACTCTTTGCAGGATTGGCTGCATTTACGAAGGATTGCATTCAAATGCATGGGCTGGAGCACTCTTCTTTGCCCCTGGGGCAGGTGTTAGAGATCTTCAAGTTTGCATAATTCCCGTTAACTCAGCTCCTGCCTCCATTCTGCCATGAAGTGAGATTCACTGAATGTTTGCCCCATGCCTTGTGCCAAGCCCAGGGGATAATTAGATGAAAAGCACATACCATAGCAAATAGACTCAACTTTTGCCCATTTAGACAACTCTTATTTATTCATCTGGAGTAAAAAATTTCACCTTGCTTGTGAAGCACTTTCTGACTCGTCTTTACCACTTCCTGCCGTCTGGGCATCCTTGGTGCTTCAAGGCACCAAGCCTGATGGAGCAGAGAGAAGACAAGGTGAGACAAACCAAACCTTGCCATTTATCAGCTACATGAGCACCACTAAGTTAGTTTTGCCTCAGTTTCTCACCTGTTGAGTAGGGGAAATCGTGGCTCTCATGGGGTCGTGTTAAGCTTACTAAGATGGCGTCGTCAAGCATGGCGCCAAGGGCGTGGCAGTGATGGGTGCGTGTGCTCGCCATTTTCTTCTCCCCTCCCGGAGCACTGTGTGCACATCCTTAACAGCACTCACTTGCTTTGGGCAATTACTTTTTTTTTTTGTTAAGATTTTATTTATTTGACAGAGAGAGACACAGTGAGAGAGGGAACACAAGCAGGGGGAGTGGGAGAGGGAGAAGCAGGCTTCCTGCCGAGCAGGGGAGCCCGATGCCGGCTCGATCCGAGGACCCTGGGATCATGACCCAAGCTGAAGGCAGATGTTTAAGGACTGAGCCACCCTGGTGCCCCTGGGCAATTACTTATTTATCTACCTGTCTCCCATAACTGACTGAGGTTCCAGAAGGCCCAAATGATGTTCTATGCATTTTTGTATTTCCAGCACCTAACCCAGTTCTAGGTGCATAACAGGTACTCAATCAATGTTTGTGGAAGGATGATGATGTGATATTCATAATTATAAATGACTAGCATTTATTAAGTGCTATTGAGTCAGCCTGTCACGTGGATCATATGTTTTTACTCTCTTGTATGCCTCACAACATTGCTGTGCAGCAGTTTTCTTTTTACCCCCATCTTATAGATGAAGTAACTAATTCTCAGAGAGTTTAAATAATTTACCCAAAGGCACAGAGCGCTGATGAGATAGAGCTGGAGTTTAAAGCAAGTCAGTGCACTGAATAAGCTTCAAGCTATAGACCACACCTCTGACTGGAATTTTCTTATTTCAAGGGTAAACCCTTGGTCAATCCTGATGCTATTTCCATGGTTCCCCTCTCTACATACAAAACAATCCTGCTGGACAGACCCAAACATCTGGCCAATGGGAACTGGACAAAGCTCCATCTGGAAGCCATCAGCACCTCTCATGGGTCAGCTGCAAGAGATTCAATTTCAAATGACCCAATACATTTCCTCTGCTTCCCCCTCACAGACAAATTTGTTGGCTGCGCTATTCTGATAGCTTAGGGGTAAAGTGTCCATTTAAATGGCAACTTAAGCCCAAATCAGTGAGTCCCCAAATCATCGAAGCTTACATTTCCATTTTCCAACCGAATCTACATCGGAGGCATTCAGGTGGCTTCCGTGGATTCCAGGTACAGGTGAGAGCTCAGACTGGTCCCGATTCTGTCAATATTCTATTTTCTCCTATTCGTCTAAATAATCTTGAGGTATGGTGCCTCGTTTCAAACCGATTTTCTGCTTTCCAGGTTGGTATTTGAGGGTTCATGTCCTCTCTGCTTCCTACTAACTGACCAGGAGTCTGATGGTCAGAGAGTCCGACTGCAGCAAATCTCTTGCAGGTCAGCCCAGCTAAACCCTCACGCTTTGCTGGAGGGTGAGGAAATTAGGGAGTTGGGGCAATGGAGCCTTGACAAGGTCTTTGGTTTCTGTACCACGCCACCACATGTAGCTATAATCCAGGCAGAAAAATCTCAACTGAGTTCTTAATATAACATATTCTGATTCTTTCCCCTCATGATTCAGAGACTTAAAATTATCAAAGTACACAAATTCCTTCTTCCATTCTTACTAGTAACATTTATCTTGAATAAAAACACATTTTTTTTTCCAGGAAACAAAACACCAGGATCAAAGATGAATTTTATAAGCAGCCAGGGAAGCATCTCCAAAAGTTTCCGAAAATGTGCTGATATAATTGGGATGGAGAAATGCTTTAAGAACCAAACCGCTCTGCTCTGCCTATGTAACAATATGCCGTTACATTTTTAAATTCACGCTCATTTTTCACATGATTTATTTTCCTAATAAAACCATGCAGTTCCTAAAGTCATTTTAATAAAGGAATGTTGTGGCTACAGTTTTCCTAGTAAAATTCTTACGTGATTTTGAAAAGTTAAAATTGTTATATACTGTGAGGATAAATGTTACATGCCTCATTGTAACTTGGGTTTTTCACGTAACAATATGGGGAGTATTTCCATGCCAATACATTTCTGAAGTATCAATCATAGAACTTGAGGCTATCTCCTTATAGAGGTGAGTTAGCATTTATTTTATTAATTTATTATTACAATGAGAGCTTATTTTGAATTTTCCCTTATTAAAAATAATATTGCAGAAACATCTTTGTGTGTATGTATATTCATGCACAAACATACAATTTTTGGTTTATCTCTCAAAATTCAAGTCTTAGAAGTGGATTTGTCAGATCAAGGGTACATTAAAAAAAGCAATGTATATATTTAATCAAATTACCCTCCAGGAATATTGCACCAATCTATACAAAAAACATCAAATAAACTTCAATTTTTTAAGAGAGAGAAATAGATTTCATGGATAAATCATGTTCAGGCAAAATAACATTGAATAACTGTCTACCATGTGCAACTGTGACATGTGAGGCAATAGTATCTGGTTACTTCCACTTTAGGACTGACTTGGGGTGGTCTGTATTCCCGCATCCTAGAAGTAGGCACGTGGTATGGGGATGGGGCGGGGGCGGGGCAAGTGCTTTTAAAGGCAGGCGTGGGCTGGAGCTGAGCCTTCTATCTTCCATGATTTGCAGTCTTCAGTTCTGTGATATTTTCCTTATGTATCCTGGTTTTCTAGGGCAATACAGTTGATGGTTCCTAGAAAATGTGCCTCAAAGTTATTAAGAAAGTTTAATTAGAAAAAGTCATTATTGGGAAATTTCAGGCTAAAAAAAGGGGCATTCAGATGTGTTAAAAAAATAAAATGTCTTGGCATATCAGCTCCTTAGGTTTGGTAACTCCCCATTCATTCATCCATTCATTCATTCGTTCGTTCATTCAATAGGTGTGTATTGAGTGTCTACTCAATGTCTATGGCACTGTGCCACAGGCTGGGAAGCCAGTGATGAACTACACAGAGATCCCTGCCTTTATGGAGCGCCCATTCAAACAACTAGGGAAATCACAAACTCAACGGTTGCGATCAAATACTGTGTGCTATGCTAGGGTATAACAGAGAAACTAGTAAATGGGGGTGGGAACATCTTCTCTGAGTGTCTTTTGAAATATGAGGAATTAACCAGATCAAACAAAAAATGGGAGTTCTGGCGGCCCCACCAAAGTTTAAACATAGAGTTTCTGTATGACCCAGCAATTCCCCTCCTGGCTATATACCCAAGAGAAATGAAAGCATGCACCCACACAGAATCTTCTACCCAAAGGCTCATAGTGGTCTTATTCATCACAGCCAAAAAGCGGAAGGAACTCAAATGCCCATCAACTGAGGAATGGGTCAATAAAATATGGTATGTCCACACAATGCAATGTTATCTGGCCATTAAAGGTAATACAGTTCTGACGGGTGCTCCACCAGGCATGAGCCTTGAAGACACGGCGCTCAGTGAAAGGAGCCAGACATGAAGGCTGCAGAGTGTATAGAGTGTGCAAAGTAGACAGACCTACTGGGCTTGGGTGAGGAGGTTGGGGAAAAATGAGAGGTGCTGCTAATGGATATAAGGCTTCTTTTTGAGGGTGATGAAAATGTCCTCAAATTGATGGTGGGGATCGTTTGCACAACACTGTAAATATATTAAAAACATTTGAATTTAACAGTTTGAATGGATGAATTTTATGGCGTATGAATCTCAGTAACACTGTTATATTAAAAAGGAAAAAAGAGAAAGGAGTGATGCTGGGAGATTCAGCATTCAAACAGAAGTCCATTAGTGGAGGCCTGTGGAAAAAGTAGCAGAGGTTGGTTTCCTCTGCCTTGGTCTCCCTGGAAACTCCTTTTCCTGTGGAAAAATGAGAATAAAGTTAATGAAGTCAAGTCACTTTCTTACATGTCATTTTTGGCTATGAAAAAAATACAGATGAGCCTAACATAAAACCAATGACCATGAGCCCGGTTTCTAACACGTTTCTCCCTCATTATCTGCTTATGTTATACCACAGCCACAGGGTGGACAAAGGTGGAGAGACATAATTTTAAAAGGTATGAAGGTGTACACTGAATGCTAATCTACATTAAACTTTCAGAAGATGGTCAGCAGCTTTAGGTTGTCAGCGAAACTTCCTGAATTTTCTCTTGGGTCTTGTTTAGTTAGTGACTGCCATAGAAGTCGTGACGAGCAAACAACAGTGGCTGCTTCTATATTTTAATTAAATTTTGAGTAAGTTTCTTCTAAAGTAGAAAAAAAGTTCCTCAGGCCACTATTAAGTCTTTTAAGAGACAGCTTGTTTATTAAGCAACTGAGTACAATGCTAGGCGGTGCAAATACTAGGAAATCAGGTCCTGATGGGAGAAATCACCTCCCAAACACAAAACAGTGGACTGTGGATATAAACTCGGTATAATCTAAGAGCCCTGGAACAAAGTAGAAGGTCCTTGTAACAGTAGACAAACTTTTTGGGTTCTTTTAAATTTGTTTTGAACGGTCCTAGGACGTGGATCTTGAATGACTTTTTCAATCACTGGCACAAGATGGGACTTTTCCGAGGAGCTAGATATTATGCTCGCCAGGATCTCAGTGGGATATGGCTCTGTATGTGGGGTTGAAGTGAGGCTCCCTTTGAACTGTCCTCGGGTTTTTTATTTTTGCCTTTATGCTGTCTTTTTCTCAAAAGGAAAAATGTAAATTGATTTTCCTTATGCCTTAAAAAATTTATACAAATACACTGGAAGGAAATATACTACAATATAGTAAAATAGTAGTTATCTATAGCTTATAATAACATGTTTCCAAAATTTCGGCAATGAAGTTTTATTACATCTGGGTCAGAGAACAAAAATATGTGTCCTTGAATTTCTCTAGGAAAGTCGATTGTTTATTTGCTTCTCATTTCAAGATAGCATCTGGAATTCTAATTGTTCTAATGCCCTGAGTCCTCTCTATTTATTACCTCATAGAGCATGGGTTTTGGAGTCAAACAAACTAAGGTTTAAATCTCTGCTTTGGCTGACAAGAAGGGAACTAATATAAGATGCTGGCTTTTGATGCCAAAACCAACTCTGGAGATGAAACAAAAACAGGACAGGAGTTGATTGCTCTCAGATCTTAAGAAGTGTGAAAAACTCATGGGGAGACAAATATGAAAGGGAAGAGAAACAGTAAGCAGGAGCAGAAGTGGACCAAGTATCTGAGGGAAGGCACATTAGCAGGAGTTTTACTTCTGAGGGGTGCAAACCAGCAGCTCTGGCTGAGGTCACTCCGAGTATTTGCACCTCACACCCTGGAGAAGGTTCTTATAACACAGAAAGGCCAATCTTTCTCGGGCCAATTGGTGTAAATTGGAGGTGCTCTAGGGGTCAGGAGAGGGTGGGCCTGAGTTTCCCCCGACCTACACCCCCACAATGAAACTACTCTGTGTGATACTACAATGGTAGATACATGTCATTAGACCTTTGTGAAAACCCACAGAATTTACAGCACCAAGAGCAAGCCCTGATGTAAGCTATGGACTTTGGGGGGTAATAATGTGTCAGTGTCATTGATTGTAACAAATGTACCACCGTAGTGCAGGATGTCCGTGGTGGGGGAGGTTGTATGTGTGTAGGGATGAAGGTTATGGGAACGCTGTACTTTCCAGTCAATTTTGCTGTGAACCTAAAACCGCTATAAAAAAAATAAAGTTTGTTAATTAGAAAAGAGAAGGGGTTATCACAATATTTTGAAATAGTTTAATATCAGAAAATCTGTTAACTTCATCTACCTTATTAAAGGTAGAAAAATGGGCCAATGGAAAAAAAATCACATTATTATCTCAGTAATTATAGAAAAAAATTGTTAAAGTTCAATGCTTATTTATGATAAAATTCTCAGTAAAGAACCAGGTAGATATTTTCCAAACCTAACAAAATCTATTTATTCAAAAAAGCTATGATAAATACCAGTTTTTGTTAATTAAAATAGTAGACACATTTTTTTTTAGGTAGGGGGCAAGACAACAATACCTGCTGTCATTCTTGTCCTTCTATAAATCCTGAAGGTCCCACCAAAACAAAAGACATGAAAAAGAAGTAAATTTAATCATTGGGAGGAAAGACAGAAGCATTTTATTATTTCCAGATAATATAATTATGTACATAGAAACCCTGGCAGACTTAAATGTGCATTTATATATATATATAGAGAGAGAGAGTAGTGGAGAGTGTGGAGGACGGGCAGAGGGAGAGGGAGAGAGAATCTTAAGCAAGCTCCATGCCCAGTGCAGAGCCCAACGCGGGGCTTGATCCCACAACCCCGAGATCATGATCTGAGCCAAAATCAAAAATCTGACACCTAACCAACTGAGCCACCTAGGCACCCCTAAACCCTGTCAGAATTAATACATTTATTGGATTTTATGAGTGTAAATCCAGTTGCCAATTATAAGATCAACTTATAAAAATCAATAGCCATTTTTATGCTACTAATAATTGATTGGGAAACTTACCAGAAAATAAGACTTGCTTCACAATAACAATAGCAAACTCTAAAATACCTAGGTATTAACTTATTAAAAAAGCACAAGAGAATTTTTTCAACATGGAGAAAAATGTAATGCCTTAATAAAAGACCTAAAAGAAGACTTGAATAATTATGACCACGTCCATGAATGGGACAACTTCACATGTTTTGATATTAATTCTTCCCCAATTAGTCTATACATCCATGCAATTCTAGGCAAAATTTAAGCAGATTTTTTTTCTTATGGAATTTGTAAAAGTGACTCCAAAATTGATAAATAAAAATAAATGTGCCAGTTTAGTACCCAAATTAAAAAACAGAAACAAAATAGTCCAGAACATGGAGATGATGTGGGCAACATATTTGTTCTACAAGTTATTAAGAACTACTACAAAATCAAAAGGATTAAAAAATAACGTGCTTTTGGCACAAGAATAAATAGAACCCATGAAATAAAGTATAGGACCTGATATATACCAGAACTGATATAAAAGTGACACCACAATTCGGTACATAAAAAATGGATTGCTTAGTGAAAAGTCTCAGGGAAACTAGCTCACTGTATGGAGAAGAATAGAACTCATCACATATAGAAGTGAAATCCAGGTGAATTAAATGTGAAAGGAAAAATACAAAACTTAATAGAAGAAAAGGCAGAAGAATATCTTCATGTCTTTTGGATGAAAATTTGTAATCCAGATCCAAAAATCATGAATTTATCATCATGAAATATTGATAAATTTCACTACATTTAAGATAAGGATTATTCTCCAAGGAAGCTGTCTTAGATAAAGGTATCAAATGGATAACAGACTAAAAGAAAAGTTTAATATAAATAAAAGATTAATACCGCAATGTAAAAGTAACAATTGCAAACCAACAAGAAAAAGAAAGCTCCATAGAGAAATGGGTACAATTCAAATGTAGGCAATGCAAAGGAGGAATCCAAATGGCTAGCAGGTGGATGAAGATATGTGCAAAGATCTGTAATAATTAGCAAAACACAAGTTAAGACCATAACTAAAACCTTAGATCTATCACAGTTGTAAAATTAGACAGCTGTACAATACCAAGTGTCGCTGACAAATGGGAAATTGTTAATTTCATGCTCAGTTGGTGAGAGTCTGTCCTTTTATGTCCATTCTGGAAAACTCTTTAGCAGTACCTAATAAAATTGATAATGTTGTATCTTGCGATTCAGAAATCTTTTCCTGAAAATAGATCTTTAAAAAACTGTGGTCTATAATATGTTACGTGTGGGGTTGTTGTGTTAGGGCGATAGTGGTGATGTGGAGAAAACTGGGAATGTCTGGTAAAGGAGTAGTGGCACATGTGAAAGAAAACTGTGTAACAGTCAGAAGTTGTTAACAATTTACAGCCTCATGGATAGACCACGAAGCCAGTGTGGGGTTAAAAAAAAAAAAATCCAGAACTTCATCTATCATATAGTTGCACCTAGACCAATTTAAAACCTACATTAGGGAGTGATGTTTTTGAGGAAAAGTAAATATCCAAGAAGCTATCGGAAGCACTTTAAAATGGTGGCTTCATGGGAGAGATTAATAGCACTGGGGATGGGGAAATGTTGAAAAAATTATGAAGTAAAGCACAGGAGGGGTCTTGCTAAACTGATCATTAGCATCCCACCGACTGAGTGGTATGATGAACCCCAATCACATACTTGGAGCTCCACAGCTGTGTTCTTCACGGCTAAATCACTTAACCTTATGCAGCTTTCATTTGCTGATCTGAAAGAGGTGATGAAATAACTGCCTTATTATTTTAATTTAGGATTAAATGAAATAAAGTACAGTGAGCTCTTGGCCCTGTTCTGGAACATGGTCAGCACCAGTGTGTGTCAGCCACTGGGAGGCTGCCCATGTGACTTGTGGGTTTAGGTCAGAGTCTTTGGCACCAGACAGGCCTGCAGCTTTCAGAACTGGCTCTGCCAGATGTGAGCTAGTCCTGGTTTTTGATCTGCCTTGAGGTTCAGGTCTGTTCTCTAGACGACAGGCATAGAATAACAAGTTTTCAGTTATGTTGCGTAGATCCCTCTTAGTGCGTTTGGGCTACTATAACAAAGATACCACAGACGTGGCTTATAAAATGCAGAAATTTATTTCTCACGGTCCTAGAGGCTGGGAGGTCCAACCTCAAGGCACCAGCAGATTCCGTGTCTGGTGAGAGCCTGCTTCCTGGTTCATGGATGACTTGTCTTTTCTCTGTGTCCTCATATGGTGGAAAGAGGGGTGAGGGAGGTCTCTGGGGACTCTTTTATAAGGGTACTAATCCCATCCAGGAGGGCTCCACCTTCATGACCTAATCACCTCCCAGAGGATCCACCTTGTCATGCTCTTATGTTAGGGATTAAGATGTAACCTAAGTTTTGGCAGGTAGGAGAGGGGGATAAGACACAGACTCCTAGTCTATAGCAATCATACACCCGCAGTGTAAACAAAGTTGTTAGCTAAGAGCTGCCACAAAATAAGTGTTCAATGAACTTTTGTTATTTTTATTACTTAATTATTAAAATTTAAAAAAAAATTGGAAGTTGAAAAAATTGAAAATTAAAAGAAAAGTCATATTAGGTTCACCTAAGCATTTTATTCAGGTGATAGCTGAAGTAAAAATAATAGCAAATCAAGTTTTAATTTTCATTTTTTATTCATCCAGTCTAGTGATTCTCAAATTTTTGGTCCCATCCCTTTATACTTCTAAGAACTTTTGAGGGCCCTAAAGAATGTTCATGTGTATGGGCAACATCTATCAAAATGTACCAAATTAGAAATTAAAAAATAAAACCTTAAAAATATTTATTAATTTAGCTAATATAACAATGCTAACAAAAACAACCTTTTATTGTGGTAATCATTTCACAATATATACAAATATTTAGTTATTATGTCATGCATCTGAAACTAATATAATGCTATATGGTGATTGTATTTCAATAATATATATATATTATAAAAAGTAACTGTATTTTATGAAACAAAAAGAACAGTGAGAAGAGAGGCACTATTTTACATTTTTGCAAAGCTCATGTCTGGCTTAATAGAAAACAGCTGAAAGCGGTCATCTGCTTCTGTACTTAATCTGCTGTGATATGTTGTTTTGGTTGAAGTATATAAAGAAATTCCAGCCTCACACAGATATATAGTTGGAAAAGAAGAGTGTTTTAGTGGCCTTTACAGATAGTAATGGCTATTCTTTGTTGTTTTACCAAAACTTGGTTAAGTGGTCATTTCTTAAATGTTAGCTGCAGAATCTGCAACTTATGTAGTATCTGAAATTATAACAATAAAATTTTATTTTCTGCGAGATTAAAATCCATTCATCTAACTGATATAGTCAGTAGATTTTTAGCTATTTGTGATTTTATGGTACCATGCACTGGTCATTTGGAAAATATTTATTTCCAAACAATGTTGGTACATTTCATTAAACAATATCAAAAAGTCATATCTATTAATATTACCATCAAATCTCACTTGAAAACACTTTATGTAATCAGAAACCGTCTAGTTCATTTGGGCAGATACACATTTTCCAAAATTTCTCATTGGTGCGTAAAACTCAAATTGTTTCATGAACAAATTTGTCAATTATTTTCCTTGAAGTGACAAGTTTATCCTCGAGAACATGTACGCCACATACACAAATCTGAATAAATGCTTTTTCTCTTTCAGGTGTGCTTTCAAATAAAAATGGTGTTTCATGAACAAAAGTAGCTGCTTCAGCTGGGAACCCATTCAAACAAGTTCTTTTCCTTGAGACACCATTGTACTTTAGTATACGCCAAAGGACTTCTCACGCATGTTTCCCACTTCATCATACAGAATATATTTAAAAAAATGCATTCAAATGTTAAGATACATAAAATTAATCATTTTTATTGCATCATAAGGACATTCTAAATTGGCATTTCTTTGTGTATGTGGTGAAGAGTAGAGTTCATGCTTAATTCATGCTAAGGTGCCATCACTCTTACCCAGTGCTTATTCTTACAAATAATATTTTGATGTTATTTTGAAAATAGTTGTGACCTCATGGACACATGGACATGGCCTTGACTGCTATGCAAATGATTTCCTTCTCCTGTCCCAGGGTGTTGTCTTTCATCTTTGACATCCAGTCTGTACCCATAGCAGCAATGTAAAGGGAAAACTGGAGAAACAAATTGTCAAAAGCAGACAGGTGAGAGATGAATAAGAAAAAGAAAAACATCTGTGTAAGAGAATGGGTTTAGGCTGCCTGGATCACCCTCCCACATAAGAAAACTGAGCCTGAAATTCATGAACATATGAATTTTGGCAAAGGAAGTCAATATAGCCCATCCACAATTCCTGCTGAATTTATGTGCAGTGAACATTAGGCCTCATAGTTATTGACTTCTCTGTTTAAGGCAGCTCTACCACTGGTATCCAATCCTTCCCCACAGGCAGACCACTCTTCTTCTGTCATTTAAAGCAAGGACTCTGTTAGGGAGCAGGGAGCAAGGAAAGGAGATGTGTGCACACTCCTTAAGACCTTTTTACATGCCCTCTTATACTTTGCTGAAGTTGATGTGCCATTTAGGAAATTCTGATTGTCCACAGCTATCATCACCAATTAACTCCTTTATTAATGGATACCCAAAGTCAGGTTCAACATTCCGTAGTACCCATATTTCATGAATATATATGTTGTACCACACATTTTTCTTGTTTTTTTCTGCCCTCACCATTGTCTCTCCCAGTCTCCCCATTCAACCCTGTCATTATTAGCTGCTTTGGTAATAGGTATAAATCAGTTTTTATGGCTTTTGCACTCTATTTCTGCTAACAGCTACCATACCACGTTAATGTTGCATTACACACCCTAAAGGAGGGGGTATGACCCTCACACACACTTTCTAACAGATTTATTACATGGCCAGACTGCCAGGCCGATGAACCTATTCATCTTGCTGCACTAGGAGCTTAATATGTCATGCTATTGCAAACCAACATCACTTCAGGAAAATGTCAATGTAGGAACCCCTGGCAGTGTATAGTCAGTTGAAATGTTTGACTTTTTAACAAAGGAGCTAATGTATCTCCATTATTGTTTAATTCTCAGGCAATTACAAGACACCTTAAAATAAATCCTTTACCTTTACTTGACCACCCAACCCCACTTCTATACACATACACAGTAAGAAAATGCTGAGAGCAGCATGGAATTCTATTTGTTTTTCTTACCAGAGATTCATAGTTTGAGATTTTGTTTCATTTTCAAATTTGACCTTGATGCACACCAAGGAGACACACTGGTGGTGATAAAGTGGCTGCTGGGCAGACAATACCGGGAATGGCTGGGGGAAATCCACACTGTACGGGTGGAGGGCTGGAGTTTTAGTTGGGTGGGCATTCATGACAAAGCATATATGGAAGAGCTGATCTCAGAGCATATAGAAAAAAGATAAACTTGCTTTCAGACCCAGTATCTATCCAAGAAAGGCAAATTACCCTGGACACAGGAAACTCTGGCAGGACCCTGTGCTATATTAGCTTCAAAACTTTGTTTATGTGACCAAAGAATGAGCTTCTGCACCCTGGAACACTGACTAGGAAGGTAGTCCAAAGTATAATCAAGAAGGGGTTAGACAATTGACAGAAACATGAGAGACCTGGGTTTGGGTCCCCTCTGTGGCTTTTCTCACCATGTGGTCTCCTGGTTCCCAGTTCTCCTGGCTTGGCTATGGCACTTTGGGAGAGCGGCAGAAAAATATGACAGTAGTAAAGGGAATGGCCTCTGGAGGCACATGGCCTGGTCCTTCTGCTTAAAACCTAACCATGTGAATGGACTACTCACTTAACCTTCTTCTATATGAAAATTAGTGAACCCCATGGGTATAACCCCAAAATCAAATGAGCACAATGTATCATACATAATCACTCGAAGATGTTATTGGTATTATAACTATATAAAACTATCTCCGTTAGCATTGCTGAAGTTGATGATTTCCCGAGGTCTCTCATAACTACTTTCATGATTGTGCTTTCTTTGTAAATGTGCTTTCATTTAATAAAGTCATTAATTAATATACAATATTAATTGTATTTTCCTTATATTAGAAGCCATGCTTTTAAAATAAGAAAGTTTTAAAAATAAATAAAAATCCACCTTAGGAAGCTAGGAAAAAAAAACCCAGCAAATTAAATCCAAATAAGCAGAAGAAAAAAATAGTAATTAGAGCAGAAATCAATGGAATTGAAAACAGGAAGTCAATAGAGAAAATAAACAAAACCAAGAGCTGGTTCTTTGAAAAGAACAATGAAAATAATAAGCCTCTAGCCCAGCTAACTAATTAAAAAAGAGAGAGGACATACCTTACTCATACTGGAAATGAAAGAGGGGACATAACTACAGATCTACGGACATTAAAAAGATGTAAAGGAATACCATGAACAAGTCGATGCCCACACATTTGATGATCTAGATGAAGTGGATCAATTCCATGAAAGACACACTTTACCAAAACTCACACAAGTAAAAATAGATGATATGACTAGGCCTATATCTATTAGAGGAATTGAATCAATAAATAATCACCTTTCAAAACAGAAAGCATCAGGCCCATATGGGTTCATTGGTGACTTCTACCAAACATTTAACAAAGAAATTATACCAATTCTTTACAATCTCTTTCAGAATAGAGAAGGAGGAATACTTCCCAATGCATTCTATGAGACCAGTGTTATCCTAGTTTCAAAACCATATAAAGACATTACAAGAAAAGAATATTATATACCAATATGAGAGCACATAGATGCAAAAACCCTCAATAAAATATTAACAACTCAAATCCAATACTGATTGGATTTGAAATCCAATTGGATTGGAATACTGAAAAAGAATTATACATATGATCAAGTGGGATTTATTTCAGGTATGCCAAGCTGGTTCAACACTTGAAAATAAATTAATGTAAATGTAATGTAATGTAAATGTAATGTAATGTAATAAGGCTAAAAAAAAGCAATCACATGATCCATTTAATAGATGCAGAAAAAGCATTTAAGAAAATACAACAGTTATGTTAAAAACTCTCAGTAAACTGGGAACAGAACTTCCTCAACTTGGTAAAGAATATCTATAAAAATCCTACAGCCAACATCATACTTAATGGTAAGAAACTTAAAGCTTTCCCACTAAGATCAGGAACAAAACAAGGATGTCCCCTATTATTACTCCTTTTCAACATCATACTGGAAGTATTAACTAATGCAATAAGACAAAAAAAAAAGGACACACAAAAGTCCTGGAACTGATAAATAATTATAGCAAGATGGTAAGCTACAAGGTTAATATACAAAGTCATTCACTTTTCCTATACACCAACAATGAACAGGTGGAATTTGAAATTAAAAATACAATACCATTCACATTAGTACCTCCCAAAATGAAATACCGAGATATAAGTCTAACAAAATATGTATAAGATCTATAGAGGAAAACTACAAAACTCTGATGAATGAAATCAAAGAAAAAGTAAATAAATGGAGAGATATTTTATGTTCATGGATAGAAAGATTCAATTTGCCAACCTGTCAGTTCTTACCAATTTAATCTACAGATTTAATGTAATCTCAGTAAAAATCCCAGAAAGTTATTGTGGATATTGGCAAATTAATTCTAAAATGTATATGCAAAGGCAAAGTACCCAGAGCAGCCAACACAGCAGTGAAGGAGACAAAGTCAAAGGATGGACACTACCTGACTTCAAGACCTACTATGTAGCTACATTAATCAAGACAGTGTTGCATTGACAAAAGAATAGACAAATAGAACAATGGATTAGAATAGAGAGATCAGAAATAGACCCCCATAAATATAGACAACAGATTTTGACAAAGTGCTCCTTTGTAGGAGCAAAGGAGAGAGGCAATAATGGAGAAAAGATAGTTTCTTCAAAACGGGGCTGGAACAACTAGATATCCACATGCAAAAAAAGGCCTTACACCCTCACGAAAATTAACTCAAAATGGATCAAAAACTTAAACGTAAAATGTAAAACTATGAAACTCCTAGAAGATAACACAGGAGAAAACCTAGATGACCTTTGGTATGGTAATGACTTTTTCTTTCTTTTTTTTTTTTTTATTTGAGAGAGAGAGAGAACGAGCAGGAGGGAGGGGGAGAGAGAACCTGAAGCAGACTCCATCCTAAGCGCAGAGCCCAGTGCTGAGCACAGAGCTTGACACAGAGCTTGATCCCATGACCCTGAGATTATGACCTGAGCTGAAACCAAAAGTTGGACACTTAAGCAACTGAGCCACTCAGGTGCCCTGGCAGTGACTTTTTAGATACAAACTACATGCAGAATCCATTAGAGTAATAATTAATAACCTGGACTTCATTAAAATTAAAGACTTCTGTCTATGAAAGATAATGTCAAGAGAATGAGAAGATAAGTCACAGACTGGGAGGAAATATTTGTAAGAGGCACATCTGATAAAAGATACATCTGATAAAAAGCTGACAAATAACAGTCTTATTGTTGTAAAACTCAATAAGAAAACAGCCTGCTTAAAAGATGGGCCAAAGACCTTAACAGACACCTCACCGAAGAATATATACACATGGCAAATAAGTATATGAAAAATTCTCCGCATCATATATCACCGGGCAAATGCAAATTAAAACAACAAGATGCCACTACATACCTATTAGAATGACCAAAATCCAGATAACTGACAACACCAAATACTGGAGGGATGTGGAGCAGCAGGGACTCTCAGCCATTGATGGTGAGAATATAAAATGGTACAATGATCCTGAAGACAATTTCTTACAAAACAAAACATACTCACAGTATGATCCAGCAATCACATTCCTTGGTACTTACTCAATGGAGTTGAAAACATGACCACACAAAAATCTACACACAGATATTTATAGCAGCTTTATTCATGATTGACAAACCTTGGAACCAATCAAGATGTCCTTGAATAGGTGAATGGATAAGTTGGTACATCTGGTCAGTGGAATATTATTCAGCATGAAAATAAGTGAACCAGGCAAGGAAAACAAAAGCAAAACTGAACTCTTGGGACTTCATTACAAGATAAAAGACAGCCCATGGAATGGGACAAAATATTTGCAAATGACATATCGGAATAAAGGGCTAGTATCCAAAATCTATAAAGAACTTATCAAACTCAACACCCAAAAAATAAAAAATCCAGTTAAGAAACTGGCAGAAGACATGAACAGACATTTCGCTAAAGAAGACATACAAATGGCCAACAGACACATGGAAAAATGCTCAACATCACTCAGAATCAAGGAAATACAAAACAGAACCACAATGAGATACCACCTCACACCAGTCAGAATGGCTAAAATTAACAACTCAGGAAACAACAGATGTTGGTGATGATGTGGAGAAAGGGGAACCCTCTTAAACTGTTGGTGGGAATACAAACTGGTACAGTCTGGAAAACAGTTTGGAGGTTCCTCAAAAAGTGAAAAATAGAACTACCCTATGACCCAGCATTTGTACTACTCAGTATTCAACCAAAGGACACAAAAATAGTGATTTGAAAGGGTACATGCACCCCAATATTTATAGCAGCATTATCCACAATAGCCAAAACATGGAAAAAGCCCAGATGTTCATCAACTGATGAATGGATAAAGGAGAGAGAGGGGGGGAGAGAGATACAAAGGAATATTACTCAACCATCAAAAAGAATGAAATCTTGCCATTTGCAATTTGCAACATGTGGATGGAACTAGAGGGTATTATGCTAAGCAAAATACGTCAGTCAAAGAAAGACAAATAACATAAGAAACAGAACAATGAACATAGGGGAAGGGAAGGAAAAATAAAATAAGATAAAAACAGAGAGAGAAGCAAACTATAAGAGACTCTTGACCATAGGGAACAAACTGAGGGTTGCTGGAGAGGAGATGGGTGGGGGGTGGGGTAACAGGGTGATGGGCATTGAGGAGGTCACTTGATGTAATGAGCACTGGGTGTTATATACAACTGATGAATCTCTAAATTCTACTCTTGAAACTAATATTATATTATATGTGAACTATCTTGAATTTAAGTAAAATCTTGAAAGAAAAAATAAATAAGTGAGCTATTAGGCTACAGGGAAACATGGAGGACAGTTAAATGCATATTACTAAGTGAAAGAAACAAATCTGAAAAGGGTACATACTATATGATTCCAAGTAGATAACATTCTGGAAAAGGCAACACCATGGAGACAATAAAAAGATCAGTGGTTGCTGGAGCAGGGTGGGGAGAGGGATGAATACACACAGCATAGAGAACTTTTAGAACAGTGAATATACTCCGAGGGTACTGGTTAAGCGTCTGACTCTTGATTTCCGCTCATGTCATGATCTCAGGTCACGAGATAGAGCCCTGCTTCCAATTCTACGTTGGGTGTGGTGCCTGCTTAAGATTCTCTCTCTTCCTCTCCTTCTGCTCCTCCCCTTCCCTGGCGGAGGGGGAGGAAGAACAGTGAATATACTTTGTATGATACTATAATGATAGATACATGTCATTATACATTTGTCCAAACCCACACACCAAGAGTGAACCCATGGACTTTGGATGATAATAATGTGTCTGTGTAGAATCATCAGTGGTAACAAATGTATCACTCTGGTGGGGAATGTTGACAATCAGGAGGTTATTCATGTGCGGGAACAGGGGGTATATGGGAAATTTCTGTACCTTGCTCTCAATGTTGATGGGAACCTAAAACTGCTGTAAAACAATAAATTCTTAAAAAAATAAATATAAAAGAAAAAACAATAATTCTGCTGAGATGATAGTTAATATTATTTTGATGTATTTCCTGCTGATTTTGTTTTTTTTTTTCTGTTCACACACACACATACACTTCTTAGCGCAATTGGGGTCATATGTCTATATATTTTGTGCCCTTTAAAAAATAACATGAGTAGAGAGCATTTTTTATTTTAAAATTGTGACTTTTTAAATGACTGCATAATCTATCAGATGGATATACATTAGTGATGATTAATCCATTTGATGATGTATTAGATCATTAAATGATCTCCCTTTTGATTGGACATTTAAGCTATGTACAGTTTCTTTTTCATAAATAAATATGTAATGAACATATCCATAAACAGATTATCCATACAACCAATTATTTTCTAAGATAATTTTTTTTAAAGATTTTATTTATTTATTTGACAGAGAGAGACACAGCGAGAGAGGGAACACAAGCAGGGGGAGTGGGAGAGGGAGAAGCAGGCTTCCTGCTGAGCAGGGAGCCCGATGTGGAGCTTGATCCCAGGATCCCAGGATCATGACCTGAGCTGAAGGCAGACGCTTAACGACTGAGCCACCCTTGCACCCCCTAAGATAATTTTTGATGTGGAATTACAGAATCAAAGTATGTGACATTTTTGAAAGTTCTGGATAAATATTAACAAATTAATTTTCTGACTGGTAATACTAGTTTACTGTCACTAACAGACTAGGAGAGTAGCTATCTTACTGTTCCCTGATAGCATTTATTATTTTTCTTCCTTCTCAATTTTATGGGAAAAATTATTATTATATTGGCTTTATTTGAATATGTACAATTACTATTGATTGAATAGGTTTTTTGTCTTTGGTTTTTCTTCTCACCCAAATGCTTTCCATTTGATAACTTCATATCCATGGTTCATTTTTTATTGAGAAGTTGATACTTATGTTATTGACCTGTAAGAGCTTTTTATTATTAAAGATATTACCCCTTCGCCTGCTCATTTGTTACAATTTTCCATCTGGCTTGTCATTTTATTATTTAATTTTGTTTATTAAGACTTACTTAGACATTTGAAATTCTAAAAATTTTCTCTTCTATAATGAAAAACTTTGTCCAGTATCCTTTTATTGCTCCCTAAGTACATTTACCTTTATTTTATTAAATTGATTGGGAATTGAGTTTTGCATAAAGTCTAAAATGAGATTTTGTGTGATTTTTTTTTTCCAAAGAGCTATATTCCCTTCAACAATTTAGTAAGTAATTCATTTCTTCTTCGTTATTTGGTGATATTTAATCTACTGTATAAGAAATATGTGTGTTTTGAGAGAGATAAATTGTTTATCTGAATCTGTTGATACTCCCAGTTAATTGGTAAATCAGGCAAGCCAAGTAAAGGACAGTATGATAAAATGTGGTTCTTACCTTCCTTGAATATTATATATATTAATAAAATGTATTTGTCAATCTTCTAATGTGGTTCCAGGGTCTTTTTGATACGTGTCCATTTGATTGGAGTTCTCAACCCCTTTTCTTGGGTAAGCTACACTGATACTGCATCATTTATGTTTTCTGCATTTAGTTTCTTTAAGGTGGAAAAAGAACTTATGAAAACAAACCAAGGTCAGAAGCTTTGTATTTTCTTTATGCTTTTATTTCTGGTGGCTTAGTTTTCTCTAGTCTTCCTAGAGCACTCAGCACAGTGTTCAGGACAGCAAGAATGCTACTTTCTTACCCACATTTCATTGGTCCCACACAATAATGAAATAAAGTCATTATAATAGGAAAACAATAGCATGAATAGGTTGTGGAGAGACATCACTGGTTTGGGAAGCAAATAACTCCATCAGTGGCATCAGATATGTATGATTTATATATCATTTCGATAAATTGTATATATTTATATATTTATTTCAGCAATATATATATTTACTTCAATGTATTAACATTACATATCGATTTATACATTTATTTAAGCAGTAAACATATAGTTTATTTATTTATTTCAATCCCTGAGTGCTCTGTGTTCTGGGCATTGGACATTTTGTTTTCTGGAAGGAATGGAGAGTATTGGATTGTGCAGAGTTCACTGCAATTGCTTTGTACAGTCTGCACAAAATATGTGTGTGAACATGATTTTGTGTTTCTCTAGGTTGTTTGGGGCTGACTGGATTGACTGTCCTTTTTCAATTTTTCATTTTCTACATGAGTGCATAGTATTTTAATTTTATTTTTAAAATATGTTTTGTGGTTTTAAGAATAAGATCTCCCCCATTATTATTTTTCTTTATCAAATGTTCTTAGTAAATCTCACCTGTGATATCTTCCAGATGCATTTTAGGGTAATTTAGAATAATTTTACATATTCCATGAAATAAATCCCAGTCGGATTTGATTGTAATTGAATCACACCTACAGAAAAAGTGGACAGATTTCATTTTTGGAGGCACATTACAAGTCCTCAGTTATTCAGATATCCTCCGGGAAACGTTGCTACCTCAGACTATGCCCTAGTGCCTTGGCCACTCCTTGCCCTGAAGATGCCATACCAAGGTCATCCAGATGACCAGGTAGGTGACAGCATCTTGGTTCTGGAGGAGCTGCTGGTTTCCTAGCTCCTGTGGATGGAAGAAGGCTCTGCGTAGATTTTCCATTCCATTCCTCCTGCAACCAGCTCCCGTCTCCAGATACCACCACCGTGGACACCTCTCCCCGAATACTTTACCCCCGCATTATTACCGCTAAACCTGGTGCAAAGGTTCTATCATACACCTTCAGGCTGAACTCCTGTCTGGGATATTTGCATCGTGACCAGATTGTGCGAGATGAAAAAGCTTTCTGAATCATGATACCACACTTAAATGTGTTGGGATTCGAAATGAAGCAGTCAGGAAGACTGGGCTTTGGCTTGTGCCTTGGTCTCCCTGATGCTATTGCTATATTAGATGGGGAAGTCAGTTTTTGTCTCCTGATGTCCAGTTTCCTTGTGTGTAAAATGAGGGAGTGGGAGTCAATTAAAGTTCCCTTTTGGCTCTAGGATTTGCAGCGAATGGAAGTCTTGGACGGCAAAATCCTGAGTTTAGGTGCTATACCTTTATTTTTCCACAATTCTATTTCTCTTTTGTGCATCCAATCGGCTGGTGGCAGCACAATTCATCTGGGGCTTCCTCATCGTTGTCCTCCAGGTATGTGCTTATGTTCCAAAGTCCCTCCAAGACTTTAGGTGGTGGGGGTGGGGGGGAGCAGGACACCACTAGGACTTTGTACAAATTAGGAAAAGGTGCTTCTTCTGGAAAGATGGCTATTTTTTCAAGCATCCTCCCCCCCTACCCCCCTTGCTCTCAGCTCCAGTGCAGGGTCACGGTGGGGCGAGTAGGCAGGGGCTCTGTTCAAGCCCTGCTGACCTGGACACTGCCCAGCATGCTCTAGAGGGCTGCCAGCCCTTGGGGGGTAGGGTCAGCACCGCAGACACTGCACCCTGAATTTATCCTGTTGTCAGGGTGTGACAAAACTGTGAGAGGTGGTGGGTCCTTGAGAGAGAGCCTTGGTGCTCAGCGTCCCTAGCAGAGTCTGTGGAGATGGCTGGACCATGAGGGAGGACGGCCTTTGCAAACAGGAGGCTGACGGGGTGCTCGGACCACCTTCCTGAGATCCCAATGCCACAGCTTTGCAAGGTTGAGAGTAAGCTCTCATGGAAGACGTCTCTGCAGTCCTGCCACGCAGCTACTTCCAGGCTAAGTCCAGGAAGTGGCCATGGAGTCTCCGCCTTCTGTTCCACCCAGTGTTTCTGCTGCCCTCACTGTTCAGACAGGGTCCAGCTTTAAGAGTGGGGAAAGGCATACTGATCTTTTCAAAGAAGCCCTTGTGGAATTTATTTGGATGTTAATGACTATTCCATTTTTGTCACTTCTCATCTCTGAGGACTCCTGTTGGTCTGATAATCTTTGTTATGGTGATATTATGTTTTTTGTTTTTTTTCCCCTTGTCTTTGGCCACCCCCCAGGGCTAGCTTGGGAAGGAAGCAGGATAATCACTTGTCCATAGTTGTGTGCACTTATAAAATACAGTTTCAACCAGGTGAAACTGCTTTTCTTGAGTCAAAATGGTCAAATGTTAGTGCTTTTGATTGGACCTAAATCGAATTACGCAACAAATGGCACGATAAAAATATTACAAGAATCACTCTGAAGTGCTTCTCCATTTCTGTGCCGTCTCTTTCGCTCCCTTTATTTGATGGGGGTGGCTCGTACTAAGCCCACTGCCTTGTGAGATGGATATGACAGGACAGAGTTCTCTCCATCCTTGGCATTCCCAAAGCCCACGTGTTGGGGCAGGGGTGGAAGGGGAGCACTGGATGGCATGACTGAAGGAAGGCGCAGTGCTCCTAGCATCTAGTGGGCAGAGGCTGGGGTTGCTGCCAAACCTCATCCCAGGAACAGGGTGCCCCACAACCAAGAGGTATCCAGCCAGAGAGGTCAGTAGTGCCAAGGCTGAGAAACCTTGCCTCAGCAGAATTTAGGAAACTCAGGAGCAAACAAAATATTTTGGAGAAACATCAAGGAAGGACAGAGTCCCTCCTTCCCACACATCCTCCTTTTCCCACCAAGACTAGAAAAATATGATGTCAAACTAAGAGTAAGAGAGAGAGAAATGGAGGGATTTTTTTTTTCTGTTCTCTAGGAATTTATTCAGAATCTGAGTAGAGTGTGCCATTACTGGATCTACAAAATTTGCTGGACACGTTTTGTAAAACATTTCAGAATAAAGTTCGAAGTTGGCACTGCAGTTCGAGTCATTCTTCGGGATTACTTATTTACTGATGAGTGGTTTCCAAATGCTGCTTGCTCTGGGGTTTTATATGCAGTGGTAGACAGGAACCAAGGTTAGGGGAGACCAAGCTTCTAGAACATTTCCAGATTGCTGCAAGTATCTTGACTGTTTTCATCTCTGATTTTCAACTGCACAGGATTTTCAACTGCTTGCATTTGGACAGGTGTTTATCGGAGCCATAGTGAACAAACAGCCCAGTTCATTCATTAATCCCGCACCTCAAACCCAGAGTTTGCAGGCTCATCTCATTAATCCTCTCCCTCTTCTCAGGCAGCAGCTGAAATGAACCACCCTCGGGAATTATAATTGCCTTTAAAATTTCATCCTACATTAGAACAGGAGCTAAAAGATTTCGGGTAGGAAATTACAAATGCAAGGATGATGTGCATATTTAGTTTTAAATATTCAAATTAACTTGATTTGTACTCTTTGCATAAAGATTTCTGTTTTTTTAATATTAAAAAGCATATTTTCCGTAGTGCCCTTAAACTAAAACAAACAAAAAAAGTTGTGAGATGAGAGGAGATAGAGCAGAAATTGTACAAAGGTAGTTGTTTTTTTTTTTTCCAGAGGTTATCAAATTCTTCCAACTCTTACTTTCATATAAAAAAATAAATTGGCAGGACCAATCTAAATGGCTGCCTTTAAGGATACTTCTATTTCTGTGGGAAGAGTCCAACATAAGGCTGAGTAACATTAATTGCGATGATTGTGTAGTGGTGCACTGAGTTTGACTTATTAAAACTTAGGGAGTTTTGTAAGCTAGCTGTTAAACACAGCCATTATTGAAAATTCAATGATATACAACTAGAATTAAATAGAAACAAGGGTAATAAATGCACAAAGTGTATCGCTGACTATTTTATTACCTTTTACTATTGTGCGTTTTATCTGTAGGGTGGATATGTGGCCTAATGGTGTGCTAACCATGCATGTCTTCCTAACTCCACGTTCAGTGACATCATGTTGGCAGCTTAAAATCAGCCACCCTGGGGGCATTGACAGCTTGGAAATTGGCAAATGCTACCAGTCAGGTCTGCCTGACCCTACCCTACCCTCCACCGACAGCTAAGTGTTTACCAGCATGCCAGTGATAGAATAATGACAGTAACATGAGCAAGAGGTCCTGGGAACCCTTTCCATACTCATAATGTAAAACAAGGTGGAAGAGCAAAGAACGCGGACTTTACTGATGATGGACTCCATTTTCAAGCCACACACACACACACACACACACACACACACACACGCACACACACACACAGATTAGGCAGCAGATGGCAGTGCTCTTAGAGGTTTTCCAGCCTACTTGGAGAGAACAACTCTTCCTCCAATGGGAGGGGAAAATGCCCTACAAGTGGACTCCGACAGACAAGGAAGCATTTGGGTTGGGGAGACCGTGAGGTGAGAATAAAAACCTAGGAGAGTAGAGACTTCACCTCACTGTGGTTTGTCGTGTGACTCTGGACAGCCACTTTCCCTCTAGAATGGACATTCAAAGGATTTAGAGGCAGCAGTGAAATGACCAGATTTGCCCCTTAAAAAGACTCGGCATGGAGTTTGGGAGTTAGAGGCAACCTGGATACAGGGACACTGATTAAGATGTTGGGGCTTCTCACTCCAGTGAGAAATTGAGGACTGACAGCCGTGAGCAGGGCTGGCGGAACTGGTATATTCATCTGGGTGTCACAAGGCCCACCGCTGAGCACACGGTGGGCACTTGGTAATGACCTAGTTGATGAAAGTGGTTCGACTATGCTATTTTCCACACTCTATGGTCTCTCCTTAGGTTTGGGACTAGGAGTTTTGTTTCAAAGGCCATAGAACAAGCTGGGCTATGTTAGCAGGACTTCCTAGCCCATCTCTCAGTTCGGATTATGGTTACTTTTCTACAAAAGTACAAGTAATAGTAAAGTGCGCCCACACATATATTAAGAGAAATTTTCTCATAATAAGAAAAATGAGGAGTTATAATTTAAACCAGTAGCTTTTGAACTTTGGACCAAGATTTAACATAAGAAATACATTTTTTAAGCATGACTCAGTATATGCATGTATATTTAAAAAGTGGCTATATAGATAAAAATGAAACATTTGCATAAAATATTACGCACCTTCATTGTGTGCAATGCATACTGATATTTTTTATCCTATTCTACTTCACTATAAAGTGCTGTTCAAGGGTCTTTAAACTGATTTCATGACCCACCCATGAGTCAAAACTCACAAACTAGAAAATGTTCTTCTGGTAGAATGAGAAAATGTCATTTATGGCTTCTATTCAAACATATCACTTTAGTCTGAACAGTAAATAAACAAATTCATAGAAATTAAATGTATAAAAACATTTAAGAAACAAATAATAAAAAGAAAGCACCAACAATATTTAGTCTAGTCATAGAAAATGTTAGCCTGACAGAGTTAGCTCTGTAATTCTCCATCTTTGCCAATGCAGTAAATTTTGATAAGTCTCTGTCCTGCTTAAGAATGTTCCAAACCTGATAGGACTTTGTCTCATGATATGTGTGTAATCCACCTACTCTTAAAATAAGAGCAAGCAGTGATTCTCCAACTCGGGAACTCCCCAAAATGGCAACCAACTTTTCGTGGCATGTTTTCACCTACAAGTCAACTGCAACCAAAACCACTTTAGAAAATCGTTAGTATAAGAATATAGGTTGCTACTTGTGCTCTGAGCTATATAGCGCCTTTGCAGAACCCAGCAGAATCTAGGGCATATTTCACACTTATTGAAATGTATGATATGAAAAAGAACATTCATTTCTTTATTGGTTTAGGTCACATAAGTACAAATGGATGACATTATTTTGAGGGGTAGATATAAACTAAGCACAAGGTGGGTTATTCATTTTAATCATATACTTGAAGATCAGTCCATTGTAATACATAATTTTTCAAGCTCTCTATCTTTAACTCCCTGTGTGTCTTTCCTCCCCAGGCAGTACAGTGTTTCCTACTGAATTCCTGGCCTCGGTCTCAAGGCCTCCTTTGGATAGACCCATGATCCATGGAGAAGGATGTGATCGGTTTGGACTCATGATGAGCAATCATTGCATAACCCTTCAGATTCAGCAGTAAAAGGGAATCAAGATGATTCTGTCAGTAACCTCTTCTCATTGGAGTGGGTAGATCCCCAGAAAGTGTTTCCTGCTGAGATGACCAATGGTGGCAAAAGCTATTACTGGTTAGGCGTTGCTGTTAAAGACTTACGATGGAGCAATTGTTGTGCTGGAGACTTTGTGGTTCCAATTCCTAATGAGACAAAATTGTTTTGCTTAATTATATGATATTATGTTGGTGGGAACTTGGGAAGTGCTTCAGGTGGCTAGAAAGCAGGCCTGGAACTTTAAGTATAACAAATGCTTGGATGAACTCAAGCATTCTGGGTTTTCCTGTGCTTAATATGTTACATTGCTATGTTGATATGTAATGTCACAGATGGTAATATTAGTCATGAAAGAACAAAGAAGCCAAGTTCATAGCCAAACGAAAGTTAAAAGGAGGGGACAAAAAGTGAACTTACCCTACAAACAGGTTTTTCTTATTGAAAACATCTTAAACACCACTGAACACCTTCTCAAGATCCATGTGTTGGCACCAGCAGATGGGGAAGACTGTAAATCTCGGAACTGGCTTAGCTCCCACTCAAGAACTAAAGCAAGGAGTGTGGTGAAATCAAATTCAGCAATGAATGGATGATCCTAATTTAACAATGGGCAGCCTTCCCACAAATTCTCATGCAAACCAGTGGTGGCTTCCTCTTTTTTTAATTAACTACACAGCCTTTCCAACCAGAAGATTTAAATGTTTACTTCTGTTTGCTTTGCGTCATTTGCATTTCTTTCGATTTTAAAAGCAAATTAACCCCTTAGGCCTAGGAGGGCATCCCTTTGAAGAAACAGACAAATTTGGAAAAAAAAATACGAAGTGAAGTTCTCTACTCACTGCACATATTCAAGTCCTGCTTAGTAAGATGGCCACTATTTTGAATGACAACAATAGCAGAGCAATTTATATGCAATAGACAGTGCTCCTTGGAAAACTGGGAGGTAGAGAGCAAAATCTAGATTCAAATAATGCTGCTTTTATCCAAAAAAAAAAAAAATTCCTTACATTCCTAAGAAGGAAGAGCAGATGAGATATTGAGGCATGTCAAGCAATGTGAAAGGTAAATTCCTTCTCTACTTGAGAAATCGCACTGAATTCTTCTCCCCCTCATCTTTCAGATGCAATGTGGGAGGTACAAAGACAAGAGGAGTATTTCACCTACTCAGTATGCCTCTTGTCTTTGCCTTCTCCTTGGCTTGGGCACCTGGGTTATGACTAAGAGGGGCCCTGGTAGCTGAGCCTGACTCCTCTAGCTATATTTGGAGGCTGCAGAGACAGAGAAGAAGGGCTGGCTTGGGTACTCTAAATGGTTGTAGTACAGGATAATTAGATGGAATTGTACACGGAAAAAATTTGTTAGAGTTACCAAAAATATTTCCTAACGAGAAGCCTGTTGTGCTCTGAAGTAGTCAAAGGGATGCAATGAATATTTCATCTCTTGAAACATTTAACAGAGAAAGGGATGCAGGAATAGAAAGTGTATCTTAGAGCTATTTTCTGTGGGGTAAGCGCAGAGATCGTCCATCTTCCTGGCCTTTATTTCTGCTCACCCAATAGGGTGGACGGAATGATGGCCTGGACACCAGAAACTCCATCATCAGAAGAGATCAAATCTTCAGGTGTGAGGAGGTGGAGAGAAACCTTCTTTCTGCGTCTTGTGTAGTGAAAAAACAAGTGTTCTTGACTTTTTCTGCTACTTACTTTCCGTTAGTAGATCATTCTACTGCAAATGCTAAAGGTATTTCTAGTTCTAGAAAAATCAGCAGTACATTTTTAGTTTATTGATATGATATCAAGTGCAGATAATTTATGGAACATAAAGGAACAGCACTCATGAAGTTTCGAGAATGAAAGTGATTGGGGGTATCTTTGGTCAGGAGAAAAGAGTCGTCTAACAAGAAGGTACCATTCCAGAGGGAGGAAGCAAGTGTTGGCTTCATGACCCAGGCCTGTACAAACACCAAAACTCGATATTTATTTGACTAAATATTTTTTACATTTAACGGGTCGTTGGGCTTGTACTTTAACTCTCAGTGACGTTCCCTACTTAAAGACACAATTAGCTCAGCTCTCTCTGGGTGGATTACAAAGCACTTTTCAAATTTGAATGTGCATAGGATCACCCATAGAGATTTTGCCAAATGGCAGATTCTGAATCAGTCAGTGTGGGGATGGGGTCTGAGAGTCTGCATTTCTGAAAAGCTTCCACGTGATGCTGATGTGCCCTGGGCCACATTTTCAGTGGCAAGGTATTACATTACTGCCTGCTCTTAATCCCACTTTCTTCCATGGATACCAACTAGTAAAAGATATTTTCCTTGTTTAATATACACAAGGTATGAATTAAATGTTATGTTTCATTATTTTTCATTGTCTCAAAGTCCTTTTATATTTCCTACAGCCGTATCAAAACTCTGAGGACATATTACAAAATCATTTGAATCTGATTGTCCCCAACCCAAGCTGCATATTACAATCACTTGGAGACCTTTCAAAAATTAAAAATGCCCAGCCCCTGTTCAAAGCTAACTAAGAATTTCTGGAGTGAGGCCAAGATGTGATTTTTCTCCCCATCTTTTTATTAAGAAACTTTCAAATTTACAGAAAAGTTGAAAGAATCATATATTGATTACCCACCATAGGTAGAAGATTGGTTTAATGATTATCCATATACCTAGATCCAACCCTTGTTGACATTTTGCTACCTTTAAATTGTTTAACTATACAGTTTTGCTTTATCTAAGTCAGTGGTTCCAAACCAGGGTCAGGTTAGGCCTCTAGGGAACATGTAGCAAGGTCTGAAGACATTTTCGTTGTCACAACCAGGCAGGGAAGCTGTATGTGAGACTGATTATCTCACATAGGCTCATAGGTCATAGCCAGGGATTCTGTTAAATCTGTCATGCACTGGACAATTCTCCACAGCAAAGAATTGTCCAACCCAGAATGTCAATAATGGCAAGCTTGAGACTCCCTGATTAAATATGATTAACACTGAACCAGTTGTATCTTGAAGACCTCTTCACTTTTCACTGCTGAATATTTCAGCATCTCAAAAAACGATGTTCTCCCAGGTAACCGATAATGTCAATATCACACTTAAAAGGATGATCAAAGTGGGGCACCTGGGGGGCTCAGTCAGTTAAGTGTCCGTCTGACTCTTGATCTCAGCTCATGGTCATGAGTTCAAGCCCCATGCTGGGCTCCATGCTAGGCAGGGAGCTTACTTAAAAAAAAAAAAGAAAGAAAGAAAGAAAGAAAGAAAGAAAGAAAGAAAGAAAGAAAGAAAGAAAGAGGACAATCAATGATTCCTTAATATTTTCTAATAGTGAGTCTATATTTAAATTTTCTTAATTGTACCATAAGCGGTTTTTTAAAATTTTTTTTGGTTTTTTTTTGAACCACAATCCAATGAAGATTTGTGTGTTGCATTTGTCTTATTTTTTTTAGTCTTTAAAAATCTAGATCAGTCTTCTGAACTTTTTCGGTGTTTCTTTTCAGTTTTTTTCAGATCAATTCAGTTTTTTCATATTTTGGCTTTGATTGGATTGGCTTTTTAAAAAATTGCTTAACTTGTTCATTTTTGGCAAGAATATTTACAGTGACACTGTGCACCTTATGTTGCCTCATAGCAAGCAGGAGCTACATAATACCTGGTTTCCTGTCTAGCAGTGTTGCTATGTTCAATCACTTGGCTCAGGCACTGACCTCACTCATTTTAATCCCTCTTTGTGATTAGCAAATACTCTTTGGGATAATTTTTTAGCATCTGAGAATATCCTAATCCCCAACAAATTTCACCTAGTAATTTGGGCGTCCATTGAGTTTCCGTGCCTAAATCTAGAAAACTGGAGGTTTCAAACATTTCTCTTTCTTCAGTTATGGATGTTATGAATTAACATGGATCCTTGGTGGGCTATGAATTGCTACATGCAAAGATGGACTGAAGGTCACCAAGTCGAAATCTATTCCACTGACCATGAAGAAAATAATTTTTAAATTTCATAATTTCTGCTTGGTAGCTGGAATTCTTCTATGAGAAAAGTGCCTTCTTTTATCAATCAGACATCGACTACAGTTTCTTGTAAAAAGGCAGGATAAGTGTTTAGTTCTTTTCTTTAACTTTCAGTTTTCAGAGTAGATTTCAGGAAAAGTAGTTGACTGTTTGTTCCTAATATTGATTTTTAGGTATCACAGGATATGGCCCCAAATCGTTGGAAACAGCAGGGGTGTTCACAATCAGAAAAAGGAAAAAAAAAAAAACTAGATTATCTTCAGAGTAAACTTTGAAAATACCGTATATATTAATATAGATTTTGGAGCATGTAGATGTGAACTTCTTTTGAAGTTGTAGAAAGGGAATATATCTTTAGCAAAGATTCTTACAGAATATCAACTGTTAGATGGAAGATGGATTGAAAGTCACCCAGTTGAAATCTCTTCCTTCATAAGTTGGACTATGTTTGAATAGCCTGTTTAGTCTCTCCTGAATCCAGGGGTGGTAAGTGATGTGTGAAAGCCAAACTCTTTTCAGACAACAGTTGAACAAATATTCAGACAGGTTCTTGGATTAAAAGACTGTTGTATTTGGAAATCATTGTTTTCCACAAGGGAAAATGAACATATTACAGGAAGCAACTGGAACCAGTTTTACCCCTTTGTTTCAAAGCCTCGAGTTCTTTATATCTCAGCCTAGAGTCTCATTTTGGTAGCTTTTCTTTGGGAAAAGCAATTTTTAGTCCGCTGGAAGTTTTTAACTCACTTTGACGTCTTATGAGGATTCTGTGACCCGCCCCCAAACCTATACCTAGGGAAGTAAAAATTAGTTCCTTTAATTCATTGTCTGGTCTGACCTTAATGAAGGGCTCTGCCTTCGGTTTATAACATGGTCAATTTGTTTTTATGATGAATAAATGGGCACTTTGCACCAAAAACTTGCAGGCATCATCCAGATGTCACAAAACTGGAGTGAGCACATGGAAATGGTCACATGGAGGCTTCTGTTAACCGAAGGCACAATCTGGAGAGAAGATGCCTTTTTTTTTTTTTCAAGGTCTGGAAATTTTAACAGTATCTGGCAGCTACTTCATTTTCAAGATAATCCTGTCACTGTTTCTGGTTACAGGCAGGGGTGGGGGCGGGGGTATGCTTTGGTGGCTTGCTGAAATTGGGTGGAGATGTTGTCATGTTGGCGCCTGCAGCGTGAGCACAAATAAGCTTGAGAGGAAGGGACCTGTGATCATGTTCCTTTCGGTCACTTGAGGACCGAACTGGTGTGGGTGTGATGAGAGGGAGGGAAGGGAGAAAGAAAAAAGGGGATGAGAAAATGAGTTCTGGGCACACAAAAGCAATTGGTTAATTCAGTCAGACTTCTACTTTTCTGATAGTTGTTTGGTTGGGTCCTTAATCCTTAGCCAAGTGACTCCCCGAGGACCTATTAACTCATTATTTTATCTTTTAAAGATGTGTCATCAAAGCAGCCATTTCTAAAGTCACAAAACTGTCTTCTCAGTCAGCCTGTGCTTGGTCTGTGAGGTTTGATAAACTGACGAGTCCCCTGTGACTCAGCCGGGCCGTGTTGTCTCTCACTCTTGCCCCTTGTCCCTGGCGGCCGACAAGTAGACAGTCACCAAATATGACTTGGTCATGCTCGACAAACAAAAACAAAAACAAGACACTGAGCAAACGATTTGCAATTTTCTTCTCATTGAAGTGAGAGTCCCTTTGTTCCTCCTTACAGAACAGTGGCAGAAAGAAGCTTCTCCCAGATGGGTTAGCCACCATGGGCATTGTGATCTCCTTGCTTGTTCTGATGAGGCAAAGTGCTAATTTCACTAATTTTGCCCTGAAATTAAAAAGCCCCATGACAGAATCGACCACCCAGATTGGTGATTTAAATATGTGTTAGTATATATTTATATACATGTTATAAATATATATTATTATATATATTATATATGCTATATATAATATGTGAGAGGTCCTTTGGCTAATGGCAGACTTGTAGCTGCAAAGAACTTCTGTCTCCTTAGAAAGAAATGGACTCTCACTGGAAAAATGAACACATTTAGCAACATCTAGGAGCTTGAACTAGCAGCTAGGAGGACCTAAGTGTTAACATTACCCTTTCCTTTTGTATTTGTATCTAAGTATAATTCTTATGTGTATAATTACTTTATATATTGTGTGTATTCGAAACACTTAAGCTAATGCACAAAAGATAAATAGTTACCATCCAAAGCAGAAACATCATGAAAAACACAGTAGAAAAGGAATGATTTGTGCAAGTTGCAGCATCAATGGATCAATGTTTGTAAGTTTCACCATAAAAGCCCTAAGACAAAAGTGAAGACCATTACAAAGTTTCTCAAGAGGAGGCCCCCAGTTTTGCCCTTGAGCCCTATTACTTTTGACTTGCTTGACGAAATCACTCATTGATTTAGCGAATATTTGTTAGATACGTACTGTGTGTCTGGCAGATGACAGATTCTAAAGATTAAGAAAATAAGTTATAATAATAACAACAAAAAGACAGCCTCCTGGGGACTTTCCATCATATGAGTATATAAGCTAGTAGATTTGACCATGAATTCTAGGTGCTACATAAAAATAAATTTCTAAGTGGGGGAGGCTCAAACAAAGGAGAGAGAAACCGCCTTTCTCGATAAAGCTAGGTTGCGGCAGCATGGAGTTTTGAAATTAGAACTGCTACTGAATCCAAACAGTCAGGGCTTCTTCCTAATAGTGGAAACAGATTTCTGAGCGCAGCCTCCCACGTGGTCAAAAGTGAACAGTGCACATGTTTTTTTGTTTTGTTTTATTTTGACTTTTTTCTTGAGCAAACGTTTGTTTTCACGTTTCCCTTTATATACTTCTAGAATAAACAGAGGTGCGAGGGACCTGGGGCTAAAGCCAGGGCCACTTTTGACATAGAAGGGAGATCAAGTCTGCCCTACTTGGGGTGCAGGAACCTACAAGTGACAGGTGCAGGGGGAGGGAGGGAGATGGTACAAAAGGGCCACAGAAGAAAAAGATAAGAAAGGAGATGAACCTCAAAAGAGAAACTTAAAAAAACTAAAAATTACTTGAAAGTGACTTAAACTACAGGAATTAACATTATGAAAGGGGGACATGCTGTTGGTCATTAAAGAGAAAGCCCTGAAGAATAGGAGGCATGCGCGCTTTCTCTGTCCTTTGGAGAAGGACGTTTACGCCAAGTGGGCTGTATGATACAATCTGTTATGAATTCTCTCCATCTCAATATTATATTAACACTCAGGGGCTCATTTTCAAAGGGGTCCGAGGCAAGCAAGTCACCCTACTCCCACAAATAAATAGGAGTTGTGTGTCTGAAATTCCTCAGAGCACTGCAAAAGTTAGCCCCTTTTTAATGTCATTATATATTTTAACCATTTGAAACCAATTTATAACAGACATGAAAGTATTTTGTCTACAGAGGAGTTGGCCACACAGCATTTTCCACGTTAAACACTTCCAAAAAGCCCGGTTCACCCAGCTCCCTCTTGCCCGTGACTGTTCAGGGCTTTTCTTTGAACAAGGAGGCATCTCTAAGGGAGGGGTGGGGGGTGCTAATAACAATCCATCTCCCATCACAGAGACCCTGAGCAGCCCCCAAAATTCTCTCTGGGTGTTTTAGGAGGTGACGCTTTAAAAAATAGCAAGGGACTTCTCGGTTTAACCTGGACAACAGTCCGTTTCCACTCTGGAGCTGGACACCGTGCATTTCTAGCTGCTACTCTGTCTGGAAGGCTGCGAGGCAACCAGCGGAGTAAGGAGACCTGGGTCTTGTCCTCCTCCAGGACTTTTCAGTGGTCTCAGAACTCCGGAGCATTTTCTTCTAGTGCCGCCTCCCCTTCCTCCCTACCCTCCTCCTTCCCTCCTTTCTTTTGTCCCTTTGCTTGGTTTCTTTTAACCTTTCCCATTTCCTGTGCCTGTTACATCACTCAGAACACCCGTTACACCGCGCAGAATAAAGAGCGATGCGGCTATTTTATAAGAAAATGTAAAGAAACAAACTGAGAACTATTTGCACTTGCAGGGACATGGGTGAAAGCCTCTCCCAACCCTTTTCCACAGGAAATAAAATGAATAAAATGAAATAAAATGGCATGTCCAAAGTCACACACCACAGGGTCTGATCCTGCTTAGATGAGAGGTGCCCCTTGGAGGCCGGGCACCCTATTGAATACGGAGAGCTGGACTCCACTCACTCACCCATCCCACACTTGACTCCATTTGGGCAGCAATGGACCACAAAGAAGTTATCATGCTGCCTCCATCCCCTTTGAATCATAAAAACTCAATTATTTATTTTATCACCTAACTGCCCCAAGGTGTCTGTCTGTCTGTCTGAGGAGAAATATTGACTCGCTGACCTCCTCTAGTTTAGGGTCATCCCATGTTCACCTCCTCTCCCCTCTGAAGGGTTGCCATCGCTTCACTGATGGTGCAAGCCCATCAGGACATTGCATCCCCCCACCCCCGATTTTGGGGACAGAGAGGTGTAAAGAGAGGCTTTTACCCTGGACCTATAGGAAAGGGATTCTACTCTACGCTTCTCTCTACACCCCTCCCCACCATGAGAGCAAGAAATCACATCCCTCCATGGCTACTGGCAGCCACTTAGGACCACACGGGAACCAGCAAAAGGACCAAACTCATGCCCAGTGAGCAGAGGAAAGAACCAGAAAGAAATGCATCATTGTCTAGGCACTGGTGCACCCCACCCTGAAACTTACCCCTATCTCTGAACTCCTGTTAGGTGAAATAGTAAATTTCACACACACAAAAAAACCCCAAAATTTATTATAAGGTCTATTAAATGAAGCCAAGCACGTCCAAGCTGATATACTTTCTAATTAAGAAAAAAGAAAGGAAAAGTTTTTATCTTTCTTCTTTCCTTTTTTTCCTTCTTCCCTCCCTCCCTTTTTTTTTCTCTCTCATGGTGTTGGCTAGTGACAAGTAGCAGGATGACCAACTCTCCTCAATTTCTGGAGACTAAGGAGTTTTTTGGTTGTGAACGTTCAGTGTTAAAAACAGGGTGGTCCAGGGCAGACAAGGATGGTTGGTCACCCTATAAGGTTACGAAACGGAAGGTCACATACTCCTGAAAATTGGGTGCCATTTTTCCTGAGGAAAAGCTTTTGATCAAAATCTGCCATCCTTCTGATTATTCAGAAATAACGAGGAGAAATAAAGCAAACACAGAAGAGGAACACTTGAGTTCTCATTCCTGGCCTAACTGCTTCTCTCACCTGGCCACCTAGGATGGCTCTCCAGGGATGCTGAAGGTCCTGTAGTGAAGTGTCTTACTTGTCCCGTTGAAAGAAAAAAAGAGGGCAGGGGGAGGGAGGGAAAGAAAGGAGGGAGGGAGGGAGGAAGAAAGGACAGAGGGAGGGAGGGAGGGAAGCAAAGAAGGAAGGAAGGAGGGAAGGAAGGGAGGGAGGAAGGAAGGAAGGGAGGAAGGGAGGAAGGGAGGAAGGAAGGAAAGAAGGAAGGAGGGAAGGAAGGAAGGAAGGAAGGGAGGAAGGGAGGAAGGAAGGAAAGAAGGAAGGATGAAGGGAAGGAAGAAGGGAAGGAAGGAGGGAAGGGAGGAAGGAAGGAAAGAAGGAAGGGAGGAAGGGAGGAAGGAAGGAAAGAAGGAAGGATGAAGGGAAGGAAGAAGGGAAGGAAGGAAGGAAGGGAGGAGGGAAGGAAGGAAGGAAGAAGGGAAGGAGGGAAGGAAGGAAGGAAAGAAGGAAGGAAGGAAGGAAGGAAAGAAAGAAAGAAGGAAGGGAGGAAGGAAGGATGGGCGGATGGAAGGAAGGAAGGAAAGAAAGAAGGAAGGGAGGAAGGAAGGAAGGAGGGAATGAGGGAGGGAAAAAAGAGGAAAAAAAAATCAATGAGAGACAGACCCTGAGCAGACTTAGCAAAGATCCCAGAACTACTAAATGGCAGAGCTGAGGTAAAATTAGAGCCTCCACCTCAACTTTGAACATTTTCAGAGAGGCTTGTTCATTCTCATGCTCTGTATAATGTTCCCATTCCTCTCATTTACATCTATCCTGAGGAGAAAATGGTCTAATGATTGGAGGAGGCAGGACCACGTGACTCCGCACCCAGATGATCCAGAGTGTCTGAGTTTCCCTAGCAGGGAAAACAGGTTACTGATATCTGATTTCTCACTCACATTAAAAACTTAGATTCCAGTGCCTGCTCTTCTTTTACATCTTCTGGCTGTCTAAATACGCACTTCAAAATTAACACTCAAACATTCTTCCATGCCTACCCTCAGTAGGATAGAAGCCTGTGAGATTAGGGATTTATTTACTTCTGTATCAGCACCTCTCAGACCAGGGCCTAGCACACATTGCAAAATAAATATTTGTTGAACAAATGAAAATATTTTTTTTTCTATTCAGAACCCTCCAAAGCCTTCCAACTTCATTCCAGATACAAACAAAAGTCCTGGTAATGGCCTTTGAAGTCCTGTGTGATCCACCTCTCCGTCCCAAGCTGCTCTCTCTTCCTTCTCCCTGGCTCACTCAGCTCTGACAAGGGGCCCTCTGAAATCTTGGGCATGCTGGGGGGCAGCTCCTGCCTCGGGCTTTGACCCTCTCTCCCCTGCTTCTAGGAAGCTCCTTTTTGCAGACCTGTCCCCAGCTTTCTCTCTCATGTGCCTCAGGTATCTGCTCAAAAGACAGGGCATTGGCACCTTCCCTGACCATGTGACACAAAATAACATTGTTCCCACTACACTCTTCCCGTCCCCCTTAGCCAACGTGTTCGTGTTCTTTTTTTTCTTTTTCTTTCTACGTTACACCATGATCTTACATATTGTCTATTTATTGGTTTCCTGCTTCTGCCTCCCCACCCCCTTACCCCACCCCACTCTGCTACTGTGTAAGCCTCGTGTAAGGAACGATTTGGTTTGGTTGGTTGCTACTGTGTTCTAGCCTGGCACGGATGAGTTGCTCAATAAATACTGGTTGGATGGATGAACAAATAAATGGTCTTGCATGGGTTTTTTAGTTACTACTCTTTCCTGTTACAGTTATTACAAATATTTTTCCTAGTTTCACATCTTATAATTTTTTATGGTATTTTAATGTAAAGCAGCAATTACTTTTTAGGTAATTAATTCTGTCTTCTCCTTTGTAACTGCACTTACCTGAAAAATTCCTCCCTGACCCAAACATCTGTTAAAGACACACCTATGTTTTTCTGCAAGTATTTTAGGGCTTAATTTTTTTGCTTTTAACCTTTGAATATATATGGAATTCATTGTTTATGTGAGCGAATCTAAATAGATTATTTTCTGAAGAAAAATTTGCTCTGTGTAACATATCGATTAGGATTATTGACTAATTCATCCAGTACTTATTTGGTCTATCATTACCTTTCTATTCATAGATGATTCTAGGTTATTTACTCTATTCCACGTTCTCTTAAGATACTTTTTAAATTATTACAACTTTGTGATGGTGTTTCAATATTGTTCTTAACATTTCTTCAATTTTGTTTACTTTTAAATTTTAAGGCTAGTTCTAGAATTATGTTAGCAAAGTTCTAAAATGGTAGTATTAAGAGTTTGCCTTAAAATATATTGGCTATCATTATTAAGTAGAGTAATAGTGCAGCTCATTACAATATTCAGTGTTCTTTTTTTTAAAAGATTTTTATTTATTTATTTGATAGAGAGAGAGAGACAGCGAGAGAGGGAACACAAGCAGGGGGAGCGGGAGAGGGCGAAGCAGGCTTCCTGCTAAGCAGGGAGCCCGACGTGGGGCTTGATCCCAGGACCCTGGGATCATGACCTGAGACAAAGGCAGATGCTTAACCAACTGAGCCACCCAGGAGCCCCAATATTTGGTGTTCTAATATAAGATGATCATTTGGTGAAGGTATGGTCTGTCATGTTTCTCTGCTGTAAAGCTACTATGTTTTTCCCTTTGTCTTTAGTAAGTATTTGGGGGAGCAAAACATTGATACTATGAAAACATCCTGTTTCTCTTCAGCCTTTCATTGAATAATTTTAGCATTCATTGGTGGATCTCATCTGCAACAATTATTACTGTGGTGTCCTAATGGCAATTTCTCTCATTCCTTCTACATTTATTGATTGGACTTCTGTGAGAAGGAGTTGTTCCTTCTTTCCAATTTACTTGTTCCATTATTTATTTGTCACGGTAAGAATTCATGGATATTTATTTTAGTGTTTGGATCCAATACTACTGTTTTTTATTTTGTTTCTGTATTGTTCCAGCTTTGGCCATTAAGAGCTCCTCTTGGTTGAATCTTTTGCCTTTTGAAATGCTGCCATCCTCTGGAGCACCTCCTTGGCTTCTGATACCACAAGGCCCTGCAAGTTCTTCTTGTCTCTTTCATGACCTAGCCCTAGGATTGACCATTTATCCAAAGAAAGATGTGGTTAATTTTATTTGCTTAAATACTCTACAAATTGTGGGTTTATTTTTTCTCCATATTTGCAACCATATTTAAGCTATTGGAATGCTGATTGACCTACTATGACAAAGACAAATAGTTCAGGAATCAGAAAGAATCCAAATTTTTATAATGTTTATTTTTTAATTTGGCTTTTTTAATTGTTAAATTTGGTAAAAATCTAACATGAGGCTTAGAGATGACTTGTAAATACAAATGAATAATAAGACTTCTGATGTCTATACCACAAGATGAGCTGCAAGGGACCCCATCTTCTCCATCTCTTTCCCTCACCTGCTCTGCTTCACCTCAACACTGCCTGAGGCATTTCTATGGACCTAAGGGTCTACCGAACACTATTGGTAAACAGTTGACATTACAGGAGTCCAATGCCCTCATTTTGCAGATACATTTCACACATAACCAAAGTGGGGCTGAGAGTTAAATGAGTTTTCCAACATGACAGAGCTAGTGGTGGCTAAATGAGGGACTGAAGTTGTGTTTGGAACCCCTTGAGCTTTCTCTCAGCTTCACCGCAATGCTGAAGGAGGCAGGATTGTTTCAGATTCTAAAATGGACAGAACCCAAATTAGACAATAAACAAAGAGAGCTCTGTTAATGGTAAAATGAACTGCTTTGGGGATAAAATTTAAAAGTAGATATTTGCCCTAGGCTAAAGTCTTTGGATGGTGGAAACATTGCAACTCTTTCTTATATACTGTATTTGGTGAACGACAATCATACATTCCCCAAAGATAGGCTCATTCATCCTGCTGGTGTTTAATGAGATGGAAGATCATTAAGATCCCTAGGGGTAAAACAAAACAGAAAAAACTTAAATTCTTCTTCATCCTCAAAGCGAGCTTTCCCACCTGAGTGATAAGTTTAGACATATATGTACACAGACACAGATGAATACTATGCAATAATTTTTCCATCATCCTTCTGAGGTTGATGAACTAAATTTCACTTCGTAATGTCACCGTTGAGGTGACCATGACAAATTCAAATTAGAAGTTTCATCTCAGAGACAAATAAGAACCGGAGTTCCTGTTGTGTTTTAAAAACTTTAACCTGTCTTTTTCACAGAGCTTACTTTCGGACCAGTGTCTTCTATTTTGTTCTAATGAAGCTTTCATTATAGTTATTGAATTTTATTTTAAATTTCATGTTAATTTCATTCAGATAGTAAACTGTAACAATCTGTTATGAGTTGGTGAAAGTGTGATGGGGACTAGCAAAGGCTGGGAAATGGTGAAGAGTATTTCTCTAGGGTAAATGATACACTATTTTAGAAAATGTATGTCTTCAGGAACATTTACAAACCATCAGTTAGAGTCTTATGTTTATTTGACTAAAAGAAGAGGAGCTTATGGTACTATTTTTTAGCCAAATAAGGAAAGTCTAATCCTGCAACAAAATAAAGTCATGACTAGTGACTTTGACTATTTGCACAAATGCTTAATTATTTATTTAGTGCAAAACAGAGCATCTAATAAATTCTTGGCCTACATTTTTGTGGTAGGCAAAATTAATGACCCTCGAGGATGTCCTCATACTAATCCCCAGTAACTGTGAATATGTCATGTCACGTGGCCAAGGGGCATTAAGGTAGCAGGTGGAATTAAGGTTGACAATCAGCTGACTTTACTGTAGGGAAACCTTCCTGGATTATCTAGGTAGTCCCCATGTAATCACAGGGGTACTTCAGAATGGAGGGAGAGAAACGGTCAGATTCAGAGAGAAGTCTGAAGATGCTATTCTGCTGGATTAAAGACAGAGGAAGAAGCTGCAGCCAAAGAATGTAGGCAGCCTCCAGAAGCTGGAAAGGACATGGAAACATATTATCTCCCAGAGCCTTCAGAAGAAATGCAGCCCTGCCAACACCTTGGTTTTAGCCCAGTGACACATTTCAGACTTTGACCTCTAGGGATATAAGACAATGAATGTATACTGTCTTAAACCATTAAATTTATTATAGCAGCAATAGGAAATGAATACAATTTTAAACAAAGTCTTACCTACAATGGAAATAAAGCTATGCATCAACAATGATTGTGAAAGAAAAACTAGTGTATTAGTCAGGGTTCTCCAGAGATAGGAGATATAAATACATCTAGATCTAGATCTAGATAAGAAGAGATTTATTATGGGAATTGGTTCATAGAGTTATGGTGGCTGAGGAGTCGCATGACTTACTCTCCATAAGCGGGAGAACCAGGAAAGCCAGGGGTATAATTTGGTCCATGTCCTAAGACCTGAGAATCACCCTGTGAATTGAAGGGGCAGATGAGGTAAGTTTTGGTCTGAGCCTGAAAGCCTGAAAACCAGGAGTGCCTATTCCCAAGGGCAAGAGAAGATGGACATCTCAGCTCAAGCAGAGGGAGCAGATTAGCCCTTCCTCTGATGTTTTGTTCTGTTCAGGCCCTGAACAGATTGGATGATGACCAACCACATTGGGGAGAGTGGTCATCTTTACTGGTCTACCAATTCAAATGCTAAACTCTTCTGAAGACACCCTCATAGACACACACACCCCAGAAACAAACTTTACCAGCTGTCTGGACATCCCTTAGTCCAGTAGGCTCAACACATAAATTTAACCATCCCAATTAGGGATTAATGGAATGAATAATTTTTGAGAACCTGTCATCCAAGAATGTGTGGTATCCAAAGAAGGGAAGAACATACTCTGAGGTTTGGGAAGCAGAACTTCTAAAAGTTTAGTGAAAAGTTTGCATTACTCCATAACATAAAGTTTTGAAAGGAAATATAACTTTAGAAGGTTGGAAAGTTCTCAAACGATGTAATTATGACTGTATAATCCTATAGATTGAATTGTATGAAGCCACAGAAGGCATGCTTATCAAATATGTAGATGACATGAAGCCTGGCAAGAGAACGAACACATTGTATGTCAGAACCAGAATTGAAACAACAAAAAAAATCTTGTCAGTCTGTAGCAATGGGATGAATCTCTAAAAAGATAGAAGTTAACAGGGATTAACATAAGATCCTACACTTGGGTCCAAAAACCCAACTGCCCAAATGCAGTTGGAAGTGATGTAGCCTAGCAGCATGTGATAAAATGACTGTCGAGTTTTAATAAACCAAAAAGTTAAAGAGATATTATAATGAAATAATAGAAGTGCTAAACATTTCAAAAAAAGTTTTTTCCAATTGCCTGCTGGTCAGATCATATTAGGTAATTGTCTAATTTTGGATCTGTGATAGGAATCAGTAAAGCAAATATGCTTCATACTTAGTAATAGAACATAGTTGAAGATATTGGGGATATTTATCTTGAAAAGAGACAGCTCCGAATTCAAGGTGAAAAGGGAAGAATAGTTCTCATCAAATATTTTAAGAACCTATGAGTCAAAGGTGTTGGGTCTATTCTAATGGGGTTCAAAGTTCTACCGAGGATCAGTGAATAGAAGTCACAGGATAATAGATTTCAGCTTAAGATAGAGAAGTTATGGTCAAAGTTGTCTAAAATTCAGATGGGCTGCTTAAAGAATGTTCCCATCAATGGATACATCTGAATTCAAACTAAAGCACAACTTGATAATGTTGTAAAATTCATTCAAACAGTGAAAGAAAATATAGGTCAAATTACCTTACAGTTCCTGATGCTATATCTAAGGATTATCATGAGAAGTGGTTACTCCATCAGGCTTAATTTAGTCTTTACAAGAGCAAGATTCATTTGTTGGGTAGTAAGTCTGTATCTTAGTAATAGCAAAGCGTATTATATCAAGCTCCTGATTGCTACAACATGACAAACTTTCCTAGAAAAGGATTGAAAACGTTATGTTTTAGGGAATTTCGCAAGATTTATTTAGTCTCATTGTAGCTCTTATTGCTATTGGTACTTGCTGTAAAAATGAAGATGCTAAATTCATGAGGAGCTAGGTCCTCAGAAGAGCTGACTACAGTCTCACTGTTTAATTATAGAGGAAAAGAAGGGAACTAAATGACAAATACTCTCTACTCATATTGTAATGGTAACTGATTCTCTCAGACATGCCAAGTGCTCCTTTCAGAATCTCTAGCCCTGCCCCTTCTATCAAACTATCACAAGTTCCCAGCTGTGAACTTCCCTGTGGCCAGTAAGCCCTAAAGCATTGCCAAACTACTTCAGCCCAGCAAAGACTTTGTTAACATTCTTAGATCTATAAATCCGCTTTCACCTTTCAAAAACCCTGTTAGTTCTCCGGGTTACCACTTTCATCTCTCTCTTTCTACTTTACTTGTTTCATTCTATTGCTCTTCATTTCAATTGTAAAAGATCTCTTATACTCAAGATAATATATAAAACCTTTTTTTCCCCCAAATCAAAAGAAAAAGTAGAAAGAAAGAGGTTAGAGAAAGGGGAAAAGGATGCTTTGAATTTTGATTCAGGGTCTTCCTGGAAAAGGCTACACTAAGCTATCTCTGAGAGTGATGCTGAGAATATCAAGAGAGTCAGTTTACAGAATTGTATTTAGGAAAATCAAGATTTGAGAAGGAACATAATTAAATGAAAGAAGAGAAATGACTTAAGAGATTGAATTTGTAAATAAGTAAGTTTTCTCTTAGCCACTGTATTGGTTAATTTTATGTGTCAACTTAGTGTTGATACCTGGTTTTTGGTCAACACCAGTCTAGACGTTGCTGTGAAGGTATTTTTAAGGATAAGATTAACATTTAAATTAGTAGACTCTGAATAAAGTAGACTTCCCTCCATAATGTGGGTGAGCCTAATCTAACCAGTAGAAGGCCTTAAACCGGTTCCCCCCTCCCCGCCCCTCAGGAAGAAGGAATTCGTCTTCCATTGACTTCAGTCTTGAGAGTGCAATGTCAACTTCCCCCTGGGTCTCCAGCTTGCTGGCTTGCTCCCTAGATTCTAGCCTCCAAAATCATATGAGCCAGTTTTTCAAATCTTTTTCTCAATAAGAGATAGAGATAAAGATAAAGAAATATAAATAAATCTATATCTCTATTTCTACTTCCCTATCATCTATTATCTATCTATCTATCTATCTATCTATCTATCTATCTATCTATCCTGTATGCTGTTTTCCTGGGAACCTTGACTAATGCAACCATGAATTTCTTCAATCTCTTGTCCTACTCACTCACTTTTCTGATTTCTATCCTTGAAGTTCACCTTCCTCTGGGGTAAGATCTAGCAATCTTCCCCCAAACTTCCTGTATCAAGCCATTTCTACCTCACTTCTTACTTTATAATCATACTTTGTATAATGATATCAGAAAATATGCATTCTAGATCATATTGAAAAACCATTAACTCATGGATATGTATATCTTCCTATCAAGAAAATAAAAATAAAATAATAAATTCCCAAGAAACCTACCAGACTTATAAGATTCCATGAAAGCCTCACCCAGGATTAGTTGTAAGAATTATTTGAATAATATATGTGAAACAGCTTTCAAACAAAACCTTACCACATTTTGTGTTCTTCTTTTCTGCTTTTCTTTATTCTCAAACTCACATGTATGCTACCTCATTGAACTGTTTAGAGTACATGGTACAAATCAATTCAGTGAAATCTAACACGTATTCCCTGTGGGAGTCTTCATACTAGAGAAACTCACAAACTGGTAGAGGGGACAGTCATGTAAATACTTGTATAACTCCAGGGCAGGTGGATCTGGGGAAAAGAGATTTATAAGCAATAAATGCGCTAAGGAAATATAAGATAAAATACTGATTTCTAGAGAAATCTGAGTGAACTTTTGAAGGAGGTAGAATATGTATTGGTCCTTAGGGAGAATAGGAATTCAATAAATAAATATCCGAGGAAAGGAAATTCTAGGCAATTATAATAGTAACTAACATTTATTTATCCGCTATTGTCTTTGGCTTTGACGTGCTTATACACTATGTCAGACATTGTGTCAACAATTTACATGAATTTTCTCATTCAATTTTTTGCAACAACTCTGTAAGAGGCATACTATTAATAGCCCCGTTTTATAGATGCAGAAATGGAGGTCTTGAAATGTAAGTAAATGGCCCCTGATCATATATGTGGAGAGCAGCAGAGCAAATAGTTGAACACAGAATGTGCAAATCCAAAGACCAAGTTCTTAACTGCCACACAGCAATGACTCTTAAATAAAGAAGAATTAGTAGAATCAAGGTCTGGAAGTGGGGAAAATGTGGGATATGTTCTTAGTGTGACTTAGAAACAGCATGATTAGATCTCTACTTAAGGCAGGATGGCAAACCAGATGTTCAGAAATACACCTGCTGGCACAATATACCTAAAATACTGGATTGACATTAAAATGTGTCCAAATTAGGACTAAAGTGATTAAAAATAATTGAGGGAACCCCTCAGAGAATAGAAATCATTAATCCGGAAAGGTAAGTAAAGTCCAGAGCTGCTTGGTATTGACCCTGGGGATATCTGCCAAGGCCTGATGGCCTAGAACTTGTGTTTTATTGGTCTGTACAAGTTGGGGACAGGACACAAAGCCTGAGGCTAAAGCAAGGTGGAAGATAGAAGACAGATCTGAAAACCGATGCTCCTCATAATTGAATGACAGCAACAAAACTCATTGAAAATTTAATAGTAGGGATACGTGTTTTTCTTAGACTTAGGAGGAAAAAAAAAGCAAAATTATTTCCTGAGAATTCCTGATCACAAGCATATACTCATGTATATTCGTGTGTATACACAAGCATATACTCATGTATACATGAGTATAGAAGTGAGAAGCTAAAATCAAACGTGTGAGGACTAGGAAACTCTTAGAGGTGGTGGAGAAAACAGAGGCCTGGAGGCCCAAGAGGCTGAGCAGAGCTTTTAGCAGTTCAAGGGGGCTCCCCAACAAGAAGGGAACCCCAGCAAATATCCCAGATTTTGCAGTAAGGAGCCTGAAGGGCTATCCCATAGGAGTAATGACTAGATGGAAGTAGACTAGCCTTTACGACTAACAAAACTCATTCCAAAGTAGCTCAGTACCAGACTACATGAGGTGATCTGCTTTTATCCTGACATATGCAGTAACCAAAACACATCGTTTTTCAGATGGAAATTACATTATCAAGAGCTTAAATTTCTCTTTTTAATTTTTATCACAGTGTTTGACTTTCCATTAAAAAACTACCATGCATTCCATGGACAAAATGATCGAATAAAAACTAAACAAAAATAGACAAAGCAGAATCAAATCCAAATCAACTGACATATTGGAATAAATAGATACAGATTTTAATATAATGATTATTGTATGTTCAAGGACATAGGTGGGGAATTTAGTAGATAAGTAAACCCTAGAGAATGAGTAAAATGGAAATCCTAGAAGAGAATTCTAGAAGAGAAAAATAAGAAAATGTAAATATGCAAGTAAGAACTCAGTAGACAAATTAAGAGCAAAACAGACTCAACTAAACTGAGGATTAATGAATGGGGAGATAGGACAGTAGAAAATATCCAAACTGAAGAAGGGAAATACAGATGTATATGAAAAGCAAGATAAACAAAAACAAGCAAACTAATAGAAATCTAAAACTCATCCCAAAAGACGTGAGATGGTGGAAATGTCTGGTAGGAGCATGGAAATCTCAGAAGCAGAGTAGGAGAATGTGACCATTTCTGAAGTGATACTAAGAATTTTTTAATACTGATAAATTAAATTGTATGTCCAAATAGTATTACAAAGCCAAATATAATAAAACAAAGCAACAGAAAATAAACAAAGCAAACTAAACCAAGGCATATCATTGTAAATCTCATGGAAATCGAAGCCAATGAGAAAAATCTTTAAAGCAGCCAGGCAGGGAAAAAAGACACATTACTTTCTTTTTAAAAAAAAATTAATTATTTTTTAAAAATTATAATTCCAGTATAGTTAACATACAGTGTTATATTAGTTTCAGGTGTACAATATAGTGATTCAACACATCCATACAACACCATGTGCTCCTCTTGACAAGTGCACTCCTTAATCCCCATCACCTATTTAATGCATCCTCCCATCCTCCTCCCCTCTGGTGACCACCAGTTTATTCTCTATAGTTAAGAGACTGCTTCTTGATTTGTCTTTCTCTCTCTCTCTTTTCCCTTTGTTTGTTTTGCTTCTTAAATTCCACATATGCATGACATCATATGGTATTTGTCTTTCTCTGACTGACTTATTTCACTTCACATAATACCCTCTAGTTCCATCCATGTCATTGCAAATGGCAAGCTTTCATTCTTTTTTATGATTGGATAATATTAAGGACATATTACTTTCTTTCTTTTTTTTTAAGATTTTATTTATTTATTAGAGGGAGAGTGCGAGTGAGAGAGCAGAAGCAGAAGGAGCAGCAGAGGGAGAGGGAGAAGCAGGCACCCTGCTGAGTAGGGAGCCCAATGTGGGGCTCAATCCCAGGACCCCGGGATCATGGCTTGAGCTGAAGGCAGCCGCTTAGCAGACTGAGCCACCGAGGGGCCCCAAGGACCTATTACTTTCAATAATACAATATTTTCATTATGTTTAAGGCCACAAAAATGGAACTGATTCCTTAATGGAAGTTATGGAACCCGAAACACAGTTGAAGTGTTGACTAAAAAAATTACTGCAAACTTAGAATTTTATACCAAGCAAAACCCTTTTCAGAGATGACCTGAAATTCAATACCAGCAAAAATGTTGCTGATAAAAAAAAAAAAATTGTCATCAGCAGATACACACTAAAAAAAAAGAAAAAAAATATACAATCTAAAGTGAATTCCTCAAGCAGAAGAAAATCATCCTAATGGTAGAAAGGAAAATAAAGAAGAAATGAAGAGAAAAAAAATAATAAAATATATGTACAAATCTAAATGAATTTTGATTTATCAATATATTTACTTTCCCCTTTAGACCATACAAGAACTTCAGAATACTCTAACTCCAGTCAGTGGATTTTAATTATACTTTGATTTTTTTTAACTCCATAAACTAGATACACACAATAGTATCAATAATATTCTGAAGGAATTTAAGTATATGCAGAATGAACACATATGATAATAATAGTGCAAAAATTGAAAGATATATTTTAATGCCTTTGCATTGCCCTGGAAGTGGTAAAAGTAATTATTTAAATTAAACTCTAATAAGTCAAAGACACATGTTGTAATTTCTAGGTTAACTAAAAGAAAGTACAACTAATAAGCTAACAGGAGGTGGAATAAAAATTACTTGATTAATACAAAATAAGGCAATAAGAAGAAATGTCCAGGGAGGGAATTTATAGCAAGAAGGATAATTAGAAATAAATATCTCTGTTTATAAATATGTAGGGATCAATCTACAAGAAAGATAAAATAATTCTAAATTTATATGGACCTGACAACATAGCTTCAATATATTTAAGAAAAATTGACAGAACTAAATGAAAACTAACATTAGCTTCATAAAAACAACAACAATAATGTCTAGTTAGTGGGATTACAAAAAAAACAACAAGGTATAGTTAAAATCCAATGAGTGGAGGGGCTCCTGAGTGTCTCAGTTGGTTAAGCATCTGACGCTTGATTTTGACTCAGGTCATGGTCTCAGGGTGGTGAGATCAAGCCCCACATCAGGCCACACTAGGAGTGGAGCCTGCTTAGGATTCTCTCTCTTCTTCTCCCTCTCTCTCCCCTCCACCCCCCATACACTCTCTCTCTCTTTCTCTCAAAAAGAAAAAAGTCTAATGACATTTACAGTTACAGTATTCTGAATTCTTACATGGCTTAAAGGGGAAAATAAATATATTGATAAATTTAACACTTTCATGAGTTAATATATAAGTTAAAATTTCTGGAGTAATTTCTAGAAAGACAGACTAAATTGAGTAGAACTTCCAAACCAAGAGAAGGATAAAATAGAAAGAAAAGGGAGGGGACTTCAATCAATTTGAAAGTTAAAAACAAAAGGAAAATATAATAGTAAAGGGGGGAATCCTCACATCTATTATGATGGCTACTATAAAAAATAGGAAAAATAGGTATTGGCAAGGATGTGGAAAAATTGGACCCTTAGTGCACTGTTGGTGGAATTGTAAAATGGTGCAACTTCTGTGAAAAACAATAAGGCAGATTTGGGGGGATTTTAATTATACCTCGATTTTTTTTAAACCCCACTAAGTAGACATTACTGTTGGTGTTTTTATGAAGCTAATGTTAGTTTCCATTTAGTTTTGTCAATTTTTCTTAAATATATTGAAGCTATGTTATTAGGTCTGTATAAATTTAACATGGCTTCTCCAAATCAAAAATAGAACTACCATATGACTTAGCAATCCCCCTTTTGGGTATATAGCCAAAAGAAATGAAAACAGAGTCTCAGAGAGATATTTACACACCCATATTTATAGCAGCACTTTTCTCAGTAGTCAAAAGGTGGAAGCTACCCAAATGTCCATTGACTGATGAACAGATAAACAAAATATGGTATATGCATATGATGGAGTATTATTCAGCCTCAAAATGGAGGTAAATCCTATCACACTCTACAGTACAGATGAGTCTTCGGGACATAATGCTAAGTGAAATAAACGAGTCACAAAAAAATAAGTACTGTATGATTCTACTGATATGAAATATCTAAAATAGTCAAATTTGTAGACACAAAAAGTAGAATAGCAGTTACCAGAGGCTGGGGCAGGAGGAAATGGGGAGTTGTGGGTTAATGGGTGTAAAGTTTTGGTTTTGCAAGATGAAAAAGCTCTGGAGATCGGATTCATAACAGTATGAATATTTTTAAAACTACTGAACTGTATATTTAAAAAACTATACTTGAAAGATGGTAAATTTTATGTTATGTAATTTTTTTACCACAATGAAAAGAAGGAAGATAACAAGTATAAATAAGTTGAAAGGCATGCATCCAAATATATTGGTTATCATAATCAATGTAAATAAACTAAATTTTCCAGTTCAAAACAAAGATTGTTAGACAAGATTAAAATTCAATCTTGATTTTTAAAAAAATCCATTTATTTATTCTTTAAAAAGAAATATAACTAAAATAGAAGGACACCAAAAGATTAAAAGTAAAGGAATGAAAAATTATAGGTCAGGTAAGTACTAAGCATAATCAGTAGTATGGATTTATTTTCCAGAAAAAGTAGTTCCTATGACAAAAAAGGACTAGTAAGGATAATGAGAATCATTGCATATTGATAAAATATTACATTCTTAAGACTTATAATTCCAAAACTATTTGTACATAACAGCATAGTTTCAGGCATAAATCAAAATATTAACAGAAATAGAAAGAAAACTTGCCAAACCTAAAGTTATAGAAGGAAATTTAATATAGCTTTCTCAGGAATTAGTACACAAATATATTATGAGTATAGAAGATTGGAATAGCACAATTAAGAAACTTGATCTAATTGATCCAATTGGCATATACAGAATACTGTAACTCCCCCAATTTTTATTCTTTTCAAGTACAGATGCTAATATGTATCAAAATTGACCATGTGCTTGGGCTATAAAAAAAGGTTTAATAAACATCAAAGAATCCGCATCATATAGAACAATTTCTAAAATTATGGTCATAATAAAATTATTTTAGAAATTAACGACTCAAAGATAACTTAGAAAATCCCACATACTTAGAAATGTAAAACTACTTCCCAAATATCTATGGAGCAAAGAAAGAATCACAAAAGAAATAAGAAAGTGCTTACTTCTGAATAATAATGAAAATATATCAAAACTGTACGATTCAACTTAAATAAAATTTGGAGAGAAATACATACTCATAAATGCTCATGTTAAAAAGAAAGAAATAACTGTAGATAGATAACAAATTACCCCAAAACTTAGTGGCTTAAAAATAACAATGATTTTACCATTCCGTGGGTCAGGAGTGTGGAGTGGCTTGGCTTGGTAGTCCTTGCTCAGGCTCCCTCATGAGACCTCAGTCAAGTTAGTGGCCAGGGCTCCAGTCATCTGAAGGCTTGACTGGGGCTGAAGGATTTACTTTCCAAGATGGCTCAGTCATGTGGCCAGTGACTGGAAGCCTCGATATTTTTCCATGAGATCCTGTTCTTTAGTGACCAATCATCCCAGTTTCTTCAGGGCTGAAATATCAGGAACACAGGACTTTCAATGCTGAACTGGGAAACTCCCACACAAACCAGAATACCTGCTCACCCTAAACTTTCTACAGGGCTGCTCGACTTATTCCAGAGGGAGTAATCTAAAGACTGGCAAGAAGTAGGCCACAGTGTATTTTATGACCTTGCCTCAGAAGTCACACATCATCACTCTGCTATAATCCATTCATTAGAAGTGATTTAATAAGTCCAGTCCACAATCACAGGGAGAACTCTGCCTTTTGAAGGGAAAAGTTTCAAGAAACTGCTGGACATATTTTAAAACTGCCATATTATATGTCCAACTGAAGAAGTTAGAAAAATGCAATAGGGTAAACACAAAGTAAGTAATACAAAGGGATTAATAAAGATGAGTCGAAATTAATCAGACAGAGAGCAAAGCTATTATAGAATAGATCATAAGAAAGGCTAAAGAAAGAAATTAAAGATGACCTAAGTAAAGGGAGAGACATTATTTTGTTCATTGGTTGGAAATTTTCACATAATAAAGATGTCAATTTTGTCTAAATTGGCTTACAGATTAATATAATTCTAACCAATATGCCATCAGAAGCTTTTATAGATGTATACAGCTAATTCTAAAATATATGTGGGCAAAGGAATTTGGATAACCAAAACCAGTTTTGAAAATGAAGAATTAACTTGAAGGAAGTACACCACCCAATTTTAATACTTGTCGTAAAACTACAGTAATCAAGACCATATGGCATTAGCAAAGGGATAGACACATAGGTCAGTGGAACACAATAAAGATTCCAGAAATATATCCACACAAATATGGCCAATAGATTTAAGCAAAAGTGTAGAGTTCATTCAAGGGAGAAAAAAAAATAGTCTTTTCAAAACTGGCATTGGAATACTTGGATATCCCTTCCCAAAAATGTGAACCTTGACCTATTCCTCAAACCTTATATAAAATCAACTCAAAATGAGTCATAGGTCTAAGTATAAAACAGAACTATATAACTTTTAGGAGAAAATGTAAGAAAAAAAATTTCATTGTCTGGGGTTAGGCGAAGAGTTCTTAGATATGACACCGAAAGTATGCTCCATAAAAGGAAAAAAAAAGTAAGTTATTAGATTTCACCAATATAAAAAAAGTTTGTTCTGTGAAAGATGTTATTAAAACACTATGAAAAGCTACAGACTTGGAGAAAATGTTCGTAAATCACATGTCCAACAAAGGCTTGTGTTCAGAATGTATAGAGAACTCTTGAAGCTCAAGAGTCAGAAAACAACCCAATCTAAAAGCAGACAAAGTACTTGAACAGACACTTCACCAAAGAGGATATACAAATGGTAATAAGCACATCAGCCATTAGGGAAATAAATACAAATTAAAATCACTATGAGATACCACTATACACCTATTACAATGGCGACAATAAATACTAGTGACAATACCAAGTGAGTATATGGAGAAACTGGAACTCTTCATTGCTAGTGGGAATACAAAATGGTATAGACACTCTCAAGGTTCTTATAAAGTTAAAAATGTGTATACCACATGATCTAGCATTCCCATTCTTGGATCAAGAGATAAAGCAAGTACAAAAAAATCAACAAAATTAATGATGAAAACTAGAGGTTGCAGAGATTTAAACTCTAAGATGATATTTTGAACATCTGTACACCAACGTATTTGAAAACATCAGTGAAATGGACACTGTTTTAGAAAAATATATACAACCAAAACAAAGTAAACTTTTTGAGGAAATATCTAACATAAGAGAATCAGTAGTTTAAAATAATCCTACAAAGAAAGCATCAGGCCCCAGGGTATAGGTGAATTTTCTCAAGCAGGAAACAAGTAATTCCAATTTTATTGAAATTCTTTCAGGGATAATACAAAGGAGGATACCTCCCAAGTTATTCTGTGCATTTACTATAAACTTGCTACCAAAGCTGAGAAGAACATATGAGGAAGGAATATTAGGGATCAGTGTCACTAGTATACATAGCCATGGATAAGCTGAATTGAACGAGGTATGGATATGCTATCATAATTAAGTTGATTTTAGAAATGCAAGGTGGGCCAATATTTCAAAATTATTCATTGTAATTTATCCCACTGACATATTAAACTATATGATTATCTCATTAGACAATTTTAAAAATTTGGTAATTTCAACATCAATTCATGAGAAAATCTATTGACCGAGGGACTAGAAATTAGAAATATATATCCTTAAGATGAAAAGCATGTACAAAGTTATCTATAATAAACATCATATTCCATGGGGAAATATCAAAAGCATTTTAAAAGTTAAATTTTTTCAATGAAATCTTTTTGAATCACTAATGTCCAGTATCATGTGCTATATTCAACATTGTAATGAAAATCTTACCAGCTTGAAAAGACAGGCAACAACAACAAAAAAAAAGTTATAAAGATCGACACAAGTGAGTTGTCTGTATTTTAGTAATGACCAGAAGATATAATTTCCCAAGCTAAATTTAAAATAGTAATAATAGGGACACCTGGGTGGCTCAGTTGGTTAAGCGACTGCCTTCGGCTCAGGTCATGATCCTGGAGTCCCGGGATCGAGTCCCACATCAGGCTCCCTGCTCGGCGGGGAGTCTGCTTCTCCCTCTGACCCTCTTCCCTCTCGTGCTCTCTGTCTTTCTCTCTCAAATAAATAAATAAAATCTTTAAAAAAATAAAAATAAAATAGTAATAATAGGGACACCTGGGTGGCTCAGTTGGTTAAGCAGCTGCCTTCAGCCCGGGTCTCTTTCTCTCTCTCACTCTTCTCGTGCATGTGTGCTCTCTCTCTAATAAATAAATAAAATCTTAAAAAAAAAGAAAACAAATCAGAACTTCCTTAAGACCTTCATCAAATAGGGAAATATTTCTTAAAGAAAAAATTATTTTAAACCATAAAAGATAAAGATTGATCAATTTTACCGCAATAAATAATTGATATTTATCTAAAGACTTAAGAGTGAAAAGACATGCCACAAACAGGGACATTTGTGCAACACATTCAGTTGATATTTTTATGTAAATATAGACAAAGCACATTTATAATAGATGCAGAAATACTATAAAACAATGAGAAAATAACTCACTGAAGCACCTATGTTTGACCTGATGGTAGAGAGGTTTACCAAAATGCCTAGAAATTATATTCATAGACTTCAGACAACTGATTTAGTAGTTCATTTTTAAAAAATAAAGTTAAGACTTAGAATAATAAAGTCTTATACATCACTAAAACAAAAATAAAAAAAAAAGATTGAAAAACTCTTGCTTTTTTTTCTTTTCTTTTCCCTGAAGAAGAGCATCTTTAATCACCTTTTTCCGAACAGTTTTAAATATACAGGAATATATGAATATCCTGGTTCCTCTTTTAGTATACATTTTTTGGTTATTTACTTATTCATCTGTATAAGAAATTTATTAATAGCAAAAGCCAATAGGAAAGTATCATAAAAAGAGCACTTTTATAAAAACACTAAAAACCATAAAACATTAGGAGTATATGTAAAATGTTCAAGACTTATAAAAACTTATAAGATCATAAAGAACAATTTAAATAAATGGAAATTTAGTCCTTGTTTCTGAATGTTTTTGAACATAAAGATATTTAACTTCCCAAAAATAATCTGTAAATTTAATACAATTCCAATAAAAATCACAACAGGATTTAGAAATAAAATATGACAGCTTATTCTACTATCATCTGAAAAGATACTACTAGTGAATAGATAAGAAATGCTTCAAAATAAGACAAAGTTCTATTTTGTCTAATTCAACCTTGTCAATCATATCTTTGCCATGTCTACATTTGGACTTCTGTCGGTTCTTCCTTGTATCTCTCACAGGTTTTGCTTTATATTCCTTGGCTCTCTGTTACTAAACACATGATTTTTCAGAAGTTACGCTTCCATTATCAAGTATTATCTTTTTACAACTGATACTTTTTATGCTCGTCCTAATTCAGAGCTCCCTGGCATTGCTGGGGTAAAACCCTTTAATGCACATCTGCATTATAGTTATAGATTTTTAGTTTAGATTTTCTAGACTTATTCATCAACTTGGTTTTTTCCTTTCCAAGTGTTTCTGTTTCCTGTGTGACTGGATGGGAACACGTTTAAATTCTTTAGTACCTGTCTCCAGTGACTTCCTCAGTAGGTCTCCTCAGTTTTGAACTACTTATTTGTAAATTCTTGCTTAGGAATTCTTGAAGAAAGACATTGGAAGTGTTTGAATATAATAGTGTGAATAGAGTTTTATTTTTCTCTTTAATATGGTTGATCTAGGTACTTTCTCATTTCTAATTTACGGGATAAACAATTTATTCACCAGAAGGTTTTGGTTTTTTTTTTTTTATTAGAGTTGAGACAGAACAAATTCTTAAATATATTTCTTAATTTTATTGCTCTTATGATTTTTATTTGTTTTGGCCTTTACACAAAATCTTCCCTTCTGTTTAGCTTTGGGATATTTTTCCCCCCAAGATTTTAATTAGATTCTTAATATTTTCTTAATTTCCCTCCCCCTTTCTCCTTCCCTCTTCCTCCTCCTTCTTATTCTTCTTGATCATTTTCTTCTCCCTCTCCCTCTTCTTTTTCTCTTTTTCTTCTTCTTCTTGAAAATAAACATACCCATAGAGTCATGCTATAGAAATTCTTCATAAATTTTGGTCTGTAAGCTTTAAATTAGAATTTTTTCCAAATACTCAGTTACTGTGTTCTTTATACTCTCACTTGACCCTATTGATCTTTGAGATACATTTGTTTCAAAGGTATTAGAATAAATTTTTTTTATTATTATGCACTGGTATGTATTATGTGTATTACATAACCCATTGTTAGACAAAATATATGCTTTTCAAAATTTACTCAGACTTTCTTGTGGCTTAATATGGTATAGATTTTTGTAAATAAGACATTGACTTGGGAATAAGGCATACTCCCTGTTTTATGATCTAAAATTAGTTATAAATATGTTTGTTCTACTTTATTAATTGTATTGTTCATAAACAACATGTCTTTATTTGGTTTTATTTATGTAATGAAAATAAATAACTAGTGGTCTCCCTCAGAGGGAAGAAACTAATATTTTGTTTCTAAAGACAGCTTTTCCCACAGGTGGAATAAACCATTTTCTGTCCCTTTGTTTTTCAGAACTAGAGAGAATATTTTCCCAGTCAGTCCATGCCCTGGTGTTTGGAGGACTTGGCAGGGATTTCTGTGAGGGTAACTCCGAACCTGCACACTCCTTCCTGTGACTTTGGAAGCTTCCAGAGTAGATTTCTATGGTGGAGCTTAGCACAGAGGGAGCGGAGCCCCCAACCCACTTCATCCCTCTCTCAGTCACAGGGTTCCTAGAAGGTTCTCCCTTCCATTCTGGGGCAGGCAGTGAACTTCTAACAACAGTCTCAGGTTTTCATGCATGCTGGCCCCTTAGTTCCACACTGAATGGGATTTTCATAGAAAGCGGGAGGTACTAGCTTGAGTGTTTTGTACCTACTCAGTGTCTGCATGTAGTAGGTAGTCAGTAAATATCGGTAAGTAGAATAGACCTGTATTAAGCTACTCTGTGCTTCTGCCGTTCTGGACCATTTGAACAAAACAATCATAAGTGGATAATCATTACTTTACTTTATTTCCATTATGTTTCGTTATTATTCAGAAGTAAGTTCTAGCCCCTTGCCATGCAGTAACAAGGCACACACTTTACCGATGCGATGCTGATATTTTTTGTGTGTCATGCTAGTTGTATTTTTTAAATGAGGAAACATGTTATTTCACAATGGATGCCTCAAAACCCTGGAGAACTTTAGCAACATTTTAATCAATAGTTCCAGATTTCCTCAGATAGTTCCCTACATTTTACAGTTTCCTAGGAGCACCTGGATGGCTTAGTTGGTTGTGTCTGTTGGCTCAGGTCATGTCAGGGTCCTGAGATCCAGCCCAGCCTCGGGCTCCATGCTCAGCATTGCATCTGCTTGATATTCTCTCTCATCCTCTCCCTCTGCCCCTCCCCCTGCTCATGCTTTCTCTCTTCCTCTAAAATAAATAAAATCTTAAAAATAAATAAATAAATAAAATTTCCTAAACATATTTCATAGGTTATGAAGATATTAATGGTGAATTTTTAAAAATGACTTCATTTATTTATTTGTATTAGAGAGCGAGAGAGTAAGCAGGGGGAGAGACAGAGGGACAAGGAGAAGCAGACTCCTCACTGAGCAAGGAGCCCGAGAGCAGGCTCGATCCCAGGACCCTGGGATCATGACCTGAGCAGAAGGCAGATGCTTAACCAACTGAGCCACCCACGTGCCCCAATGGTGAATTTTTTTTATCCCACATTTCAGCTTCCAAAATACCAAATATCACCCTTTTTAATGGTACGTATCAAATTGCAGAAAGCCTTCCACAAACCCTAAGCTCATTGAGGTACGGATTTATTCAAGTTTGATACATAGACAGGAACTGCAACCTCTAGATTCTTAAGTTTCTTTTTTGAAACCTCATAGCCAGAACTGGGGGGATTCCATTGTACAATCTTCTTCTCCGAGGTAATGCATCACACTAAATATTCAGGGAGATTTTTCCTGGATTCGTTGCCATAAGGCCTTGATGACAAGATTTGCCCACTCTGGGTCATCATCTCTCCACGCCTGAGAAAGGCATTTGTGTCTCCCACGTTTGAGCAGCATCTCTATAATGAGACCTATTCTTGGTGTCGTGACATCTGTCCTTGAAGTGGTAATGCCCACTGTGCTATGGTTTTCATTGAGTTTGTGTTAACTTTTCTAGGAAATGGGTGCTATCAGCAACACTACTAAGGGCATTTTATCATTAGAATGCTAAGTTGTTTTCAGTGACCTTGAAGAACTTTCATTTTTTTCCTCGGGAAATCTCTTTAAGTGAAATATGTTTAGGAAAACTCTTAGAGCGTTTCAGTGATGGATACTGCCAGGTCCTTCTTCCCTTCTCACTTAAAGAGGATCAAAGAGGACCAACAGAAAGAGGGACTTACAGTTTTCTGGCCTCAACCTTGATCGCTCAGTATCTGCTCACCCCCACCACCAGCCCACTCCCTGTGCTTCACACACAAGTTCCTTTTTTTTTTTTTTTTTTTAGTTTCAGGGTAGAATTTAGTGATTCATCAGTTTCATATAATACCCAGTGCTCATTACAGCACGTGCCCTCCTTCATGCCCATCACCCAGTTACCCCACCCCCCACCAACCTCCCCTCCAGCAACCCTCAGTTTGTTTCCTAGAGTTAAACATCTCTTATGGTTTACCTCCCTCTCAATTTTCATCTTACTTTATTTTTCCTTCCCTTACCCTATGTTCATCTGTTTTGTTTCTTACATTCCACATACGAGTGAAATCATATGGTATCTGTCTTTCTCTGACTGACTTATTTCACTTAACATAATACCCTCTAGTTCCACCCATGTTGTTGCAAACGGCAAGATTTCATTCTTTTTGATGGCCGAGTAATATTCCATTGTGTGTGTGTGTGTGTGTGTGTGTGTGTGTGTGTGTGTGTGTGTGTGTGTACCACATCTTTATCCATTCATCTGTCGATGGACAGCGATTACTCACATTCTTAACTGGTGACGACTGCGATTTTTGTTTTGTTTTGTTTGACCGGTTGTTTTCCTCTGGGCAAGCTTCTCAAGGGGAGGAAACCTAGTTTCTGGTTTGGGGACTCTGAAGGGCACATTTTTTTTTTCAATCTGCTTACATGACCTATGACTAGTGCTGGATCTCTGGCTCATGTGCTGACTCTCCCCTCAATATGGACACCTTAGCTTGTCACTCAACTTTAGCTGCACTGCAGTATAATGCTTTGATTTTAGGCCTTGAGCCCTCTGCATGCATTTCTTCTATCCTGTTTTAGCCAATGAAGCCAAGAGTAGGAAGGTATTTGTCTTCACCACCAACCTTTGCCCTGACATGTGCGTGCACACAGACAATGCACACACCTACACACACAATATGAATCCCCAGTTTGAATAAATTTGCTCATATCAAAAACTTAGGCAGTAACCTTGACCCCTCCTTCACCCTCAAACCCCACCATTCATCATGTCTCACTGATTCTTTCCCCTGAGTGTCTCCTGAGTCTGCCCACTTCTCTCCATCCTCATTGCCATGACATAGCTCAGGCGTCCCCATGCCTGCCAGAATCCCTCAGCAGCATGTTGGCTCTCCCTCCTTCCAGGCTTCCCTTCTAATAGTCGCCAAAGTGAGAGACTTCCTCCCCTAGGGAGAGGCCACATGGTCCATTAGCTGTGGGCGAAATTATTAGGACTGTTACTTATGTTAATTTCATGCTTTAAAAATTTAGAATGGTGTTTTTTTATATTTTATACAACATTTTAGTATATTGGTAAGTATGTACTTTATAATAAATAATTTATTATAGGGAAGCATGCTCAAAAATATTTTACTCATATGAGTTGACAATAAACAAGTAAGTGTAGAGATCACTGTTCTACACAGGATAACCAACCAAGTATAAAATTAGCATAAATTTTTAGAAATACACCTAGATAATAATATTACTGCATTAAACACCACCATACCCAATTGGACTGAGGGGAAAGTTCGGATTTCTTTTTCTTTTTTTTTTAAATGGCTTTGTTGAGATATAATACACATGCCATAAAATTTATCCATATAAATGGTACAATTTCATATTTTAGACATGTGTAACCACAGTTTTAGCATAGTTTTATCACCTCAAAAAGAAATCTTTTAGTATCTTTTAGGCTCACCTCCCACAACCCCCTTGAGCCCTAAGCAACCACTAATTGACTTTCTATCATATATATTTCTTTACTTAGGACATTTCATATGAATGGAGTCATATAATATATGTACTTCCATGATTGACTTCTATTTGACATAATGATTTCAAAGTTCATCCAAGATACAGCATCCCTTTTTATGGTCAGATACTAATATTCCATTGTATGGATATTCTACTTTTTTTTTTACTATATTCTATTGATGGACAATTGTATTGTTTTCCCCTTTTGCCTATTATAAAAAAATGCTGTTATAAACGTTCATATACAAGTTTTTGTGTGGACGTATGTTTTCACTTTCTTGGTTACATACCTAGGGGTTGAATTGCTAGGTCATATGGTAACCCTAGTTTAACTAAAGAACTATCAAACTGTTTTCCAAAGTGATCGCACCTGTTTATATGCCCACTAACAATATATGAGGGTTCCAGTTTCTCTACATCCTGGTCAATGGTAGTTATAATGATTTTTTTGATTCCAGTAAGGCATAAAGTAGGGTGTAAAGTAGGATCTCATTGTGATTTTGATTTCTGGTTTCCTGAAAACTAATGATGTTGAACATCTTTTCATGTGTTTTTTGACCATTTTTGTGTATTCCTCGGAGAAAGGTCTATGAAGATCTTTTGCTCATTTTTAACTGGATCTTCCTTTTATCATTGAGTTGTAAGAGCTCTTTAGGTATTCCAGTTACAAACCCCAAATCAGATACTTTATTTACAAATATATTTTCCTATTCTGTGAATTGCCTTTTCACTTTCTTGATAGTCTTTGATAAGCAAAAATTTAATGTGATGAAGTTCAATTTATCTATTTTTTTCTTTTGTTGCTCATGCTTTTTGTGTTATAGATAAGAATCCTTTGCCAAATCCAAGGTCATAAAGTTTTGTTGCTGTGTTTTCTTCTAAGTGTTTGATAGTTGTGGCTCTTACATTTAGGTCTTTGATCCATTTTATGTTAATTTTTTTATATGATATGAAGTAAAAGTCCAACTTCCTTCATATTTTTTTATGTTTTTAAAGTAATCTCTACCCCCAATGTGGGGCTCGAGCTTATGACCCTCAGATAGAGTCACATGCTCTATCGACTGAGCCAGCCAGGCACCCCCCACAACTTCATTCTTTTATAAGTAACTATCCAGTTGTCGTAGCACCATTTGTTGAAAAGACTATTCTTTCTCCATTGAATGGTCTTGCAACCTTGTCAAAAATCAGTTGACTGTAGATGTATGAGTTTATTTCTGGAAGCTCAGTTCTATTCCGCAGATCTATATTTCTATTTTTGTGCCAGTACTTTACTGTCTCTCTCTTTTTTAAGATTTTATTTTTTTATTTGACAGAGAGAGAGATAGCGAGAGAGGGAACACAAGCAGGGGGAGTGGGAGAGGGAGAAGCAGGCCTCCCGTGGAGCAGGGAGCCCAATGCGGGGCTCGATCCCAGGACCCTGGGATCATGACCTGAGCCGAAGGCAGACACCCAACGACTGAGCCACCCAGGTGCCCCTGTCTTGATTACTATTGCTTTGTAGTAAGTTTTGAAATCAGGAAATGTGATTACTCCTACTTTTGTCTTCTTTCTCAGGATTGTTTTGGCTATTCTGGGCCCCTTGCAATTCCATATGAATTTTAGAATTAACTTCTCAGTTTCTACAAAGAAGTCAACTGGGATTCTGATAGAGATTGTGTTAAGTCTGTAGATCTTTTTAGGGATTACTGACATCTTAACAATATTGTCTTCCAATCTATGAACATGAGATCTTTTCTTTTTATTTAGATCTTTCATTTTTCTCAAGAGTATAATTTTTTTCACTTCCTTTGTGACTCCTGATGTCATTGTAAATGGATTTGGGTTTTTTGTTTGTTTGTTTTTAAGTAAACTCTACCCCTGACATGGGTCTCAAAGTCATGACCCCAAGATCAAGAGTTACATGCTCTACTGGCTGAGCCAGCCAGGCTCCCTGTGGATTGGTTTTCTTAATTTCGCTTTCAAATTGTTCATTGCAAGTATTTGGAACTACAACTAATTTTTGCATATTGATTTTGAATGCTACAACCTTGTTAAACTTGTTTTTCAGTTCTAGTAGTTTTCTGGGGGATTCTTTCAGATTTTCTATTGTAAGATTGTGTCATCTGTGAATAGAGATAATTTTATTTCTTCTTTCCAACATGGATACCTTTTGTTTCTTTTTCTTGCCTAATTGTCGTGGCAAGGACTGCCAGTACATCGTTGAGTAGCATCATCAAGAGCAAACACTTTGTTTTGTTTTTCATCTTAGGAGAACATTCCAATCTTTCACCACTGAGTATAATATTAGCTGTGAGTTTTTGTAGAAGCCCTTTATCAGGTTGAGGAAGTATCCTTCTAAGTTTGCGGGACTTTTCATCAAGAAATATGTTGGATTTTGCAAATACTTTTTCTTTGTCTATTGAGGTGATTATGTGGTTTTTGTTTTTTTTATGTTATAGATATAATGTATTATGTTAATTGATGTTTGGATGTTGAAAAAACTTTCCATTCCTTGGATAAATCTCACTTGATCATGGTATTTTATTATTTTTATATGTTGTTAGATTTAGTTTGGTAGAATTTTTTTGAGGATTTATGCGACTGTAATCATAAAAAAATACTGGTCTGTAGTTTTCCTGTGATGTCTTCATCTGGTTTTGGTATCAGCATAATACCGTCCTCATAAAATAAGTTGGGAAGTGTTCCCTCCACTTGTATTTTTTTCTTTTTTCTCTGTTCCTTGGCTTGCCTTCTCTCTATTGATCTCTCTTCCAGTTTTATAATTCTTTATTCTGCCAGTTCAAATCTACTGTTGAATTTCTCCAGGGAATTTGTTTTTATTTCAGTACTTTTTAACTACAGAATTTCCACTCAGTTCTTTTTAATAGTTTCTATATCTTTATTGATAGTCTCTATTCCATGTGACATTGGCATCCTATCTTCCTCTACTTCTTTCCCCATGCTTTCCTTCCATTCTATGAACATGTTTATAATGCTTATCTTAAGGTATTTTTCTATGAATAATGACATCTTGCTCAGTCTTGCTTGCTTGTTTCGATGTCTCCTTTTTATTCCGGTGTATGGGTCCTACTCTCCTATTTCTTTCCATGCCTTGTAATTTTCTGTTGGAAACTGGATATTTTAAATGATATATTGTAGCAACTCTTGGCCTAAGTCCCCCTCTCCAAATCCTGTTATTGTTATTTGCTTGTTTATTTTTAGTAAATGGCTAGACTGTTTTAGTGAAGCCTCTTTCCTTCACATGACAGCGTTCAGCCTCTGATGTTCTTCCTCAGATAGGCTCAGCTTTGGGTATATTCACAGTTTTGGTAGAGCTCTCTTTCTTTCCCTGACCACAGCCAGTTGTTAAACTTCACTAATTGCCCTATGATTGCTCTATTGTTTTCAACAATACCCTGGGTGAGGCATAAATTGCTCTGCAAACTAATTCAATCAAATTCTAGCTCCTTTGAAGGAATAGTTTCTGAGGTCCCTGTTAGATACTTATTCTGACTCCAGGCATTCTCCCAGCTGTCTTACTCACCAGTTTTCTCTCTCAAACTAAGCTGGCCGACCAGCTGGGCTGTATCTTCATTAAGTCCACAAATCTCCTGATTGCTTTTCACCACAACCTCCATTGTTCTTGAGAGTACACTTAGGTTTGAACTTCTCTGTGGTCTTTTGCAAATTTCACTTTTTTTCAGTTCTTTTGGAAGAGATTAAGAGCTATCTGTCTTGTTGCCTGCTTTTGCTGCCAGGAAAATCCCCGCGCCTGGGATCTAGAGCTGGGGGGTAGGAACAATGACAAGCTTCTTTCTGAGTCACATCCCCATTCTAGGGACTAAATGCTCAGAGGGGGCTGGCGCAGCCTGAGGTCCTCATAGCTTGCCTCTCCTAGCCTGAAGCCACCATCCCACAAACTGGGCAAAGATGACTGGGCCTCAGTGCTCTCGGCAACAGGCAGCTAGGCTCAGGAGAGAACTGCTGAAGTCCTGCTTCTTGTTAAAGGAAAGTGGATGCCCCATGTTCTTACAGAAATTTTCAGTAGATCTCCCCCTCACTGAGCTGGGGGCAGAGGGTAGAGAAAGGGATCAGTCTTGGTTCAAATACAATAGACTCTTGCCTTTATCAAATTTTCGTAGATTTTCTTGGATAGATGTTTCTTCATTCACCGTTTGCCCTTATGGTCATTTCCGGAGGCTTTTTTTTTTTTTTAAGATTTTATTTACTTATTTGACAGAGAGAGAGAGACAGCAAGAGAGGGAACACAAGCAGGGGGAGTGGGAGAGGGAGAAGCAGCCTCACCGAGCAGGGAGCACAATAAGGGCTTGATCCCAGGACCCTGAGATCATGACCTGAGCCTAAGGCAGATGCTTCACCAACTGAGCCACCCAGGCACCCCATTTCCGGAGGCTTTAATTGGTTGTTTTTAATATAATTTTTACAAGGTCCACTAGGGAGTGGACCAGCAGAACTCTTCACACTGTCTTGCTGGAAGTCAATCTTCTCTCTTATTTCTTAATGTATTTTAAAAACCTGTATACTCAGACCCCTGTTCTATCTCTGGTCTCATTCATCTTAAACGCTATGCCATGGCCATAGGAAAGTGCCTTTCATTCCTTGAAGAAGCCATATTCCTTTTCACCCCCACGCTTTGCTCATGCCATTCCTTCAGTCTGCAGCATGACTTTCATTTCTTCACATGGCTAACTTCTACTCCTACATGTGAAAATGGTGCCAAATCCCCAACTCTCAGTTAGATGCTTCCATATGTGTTTTCACAGCACCCTGATCTTTCTGCTTATACCATTTGTCACAATGCTAATTGCCTATTGATGTATACCTATCTCCCAGTAGACAGTAAGGGCTCTTAGAAGAGTCTTATCACTTATGGATTGAGTTTGGCTTCATGTAACAGAAAATTTAAACAACAGTGGCTGAAACAGAAGAGAAGTTCATTTTTCCCAAGTGATGAGAAGTCCAGGGGCATGTTGGCATTGGTTCCGTAGCTCAAGAATACACAGTCTGAAGATCCTGCAATCTTCTTGGCCTTTTCCTTCTGGGTTTATGATGTCTACATTCCAGGTACAGGGAAGAGAACAGAAGAAGGAAGAACATAAACTGTGTTCCCATTGTTTAGCAGAGAACTTATCATATAATAAGCACTCAATAAATAATAATTAAAAGTAACAAGAGAAATGGTGTGACAGAATTGTAATAAAGCATCTTCATATAACATGGAGTTGTTCACATAGTGGGTCAGATTGCAAGAGGCTTTATTCATCCTACATTAAGATTCTTTTTTTTTTCAGATTTTTAAAAAAGATTTTATTTATTTTACTATTTGAGAGAGCATGTGAGCAGGGGGAGGGGCAGAGGAGGAGGAAGAGAGAGAGAGAGAATTTGAAGCAGACTCTGCACTGAGCATGGAGGCCCACATGGGGCTCGATCTCACCACCACAAAATCATGACTTGAGCTGAAACCAGGCATTGGAAACCTAACCGACTGAGCCACCCAGGCATCCCTCATCCCACATTATGATTCATAACCTGAGTTAAGATGTGCTAAGGGTGAAGGATGCATACCAGAATCTTGGGAAAGAAGAGCTATAAGTGTATCTATTGCCCCTGGGTGTTTCGATACACTCCCTTGCCGAGACTCAACAATCTGGTAAAATCCCCTTCGTGTTACAGATAAGGAAACTGAGGCAGAGTTACATGACTTGCCTAACATCACAAGATTATGGGTGCCTAATGAATATAGAATATTATATAATAACTAGAAAAGAATTGAAAACAAAGTATAAAACTAGCAGAATGAAAATTAATGAATTATAAATTTTAAATTGGGTTTTTAGCAGACATAAACTTTAAACCATCAAAGATCAGTAGGATGTATTTGAAGTTTATTTGCAAATGTATTCCCTGACATTTTACTTATGAAATGTGACTTTAAGAATCACAGTCTTCCTTCTCATTTACAGAAGAATAGAAAATTATAGACAAACATCTGCAGTAAGTCCTACCAAAACTTTTCAATTGAAAGATGGCAGAATAACAGAGGATAATTCAAGGCACATGTCTGAATGGTGGAATGGCCTTTCATGTCATTTGAATTAACATCTTGTCTAGCTAAAGTTCACAAATCAATTTTAAATTTGAGAACTCCTTCCTGAAATGATTTCATAGTATTGTGTGGATAAGAAGGTTTTCACATCATCTTCCCGTCTTTGCTTACTTAATGAATTATTCGCTTTAAGGGTTACATTTTTTTGTATTTGGCTGGCCATCTGTGTCTTTTGAAGTCCCAGTTCCATATCTCATATAGCCATTTTAGGGTTCATGCTGCACTGTCTCTGATAACTGAGCATTGGCAATCTGTTTTGTTCCCTCTTTAACTGAAGGGCATTCAGTCACAATTTGAAGGTGAAAGCCACTCCTCTGAGGTGAGAAATCAGGCAAGTAGCTTAATCACCTTGACAGAAGCTCAAAATTGGAAAAACAAAATGCAACTCTAATGGGGGTCTTCCCCATGGTGAATCCTATTCCTGTCCCACATCCGCATAAATGAGACTTGAGTGGCAAACCCTTAGATCTTCAGTCAAGTCTTTAAGATAGTATTAGTAAGGCCAATAAGCAAAAATATCAGACCCTAGACTGCCTCAGAGACAGCCTAAAGGCAAAGTATGCCATTTGGCTCTCAGGGACTGGTGCAGAGAGCTAACCAACGTCAAGGTGATTCAGTCAGTTTGTAACACAAACTCAAAGCCTGGTCTCCTTACAGTGTTGCACCCAATGCTCCATCTACTCCTGTTCTTTCTCCCTCTCTTTTTCCCTTTCTTCTATAATTTACATGTAACATTGTGTTAGTTTTGGGTGTACAACCTAATGATTCAATACATTTTTACATCGTGACATGATTACCACAATAAGTTTAATTGACACCCATCACCACACAGTGACAAATTTTTTTTCCTTCTAATGAGAACTTTTAAGATCTCCTCTCTTAGCAACTTGCAAATACAGACTGGAGTTTTGTTCACTATGACTGCCAGGCTATACATTAGGGCCCCAGGACTTATTTATCATATGCCTGAAGTTTGTGCTTTTTGAGCGCCTTCACCCATTTGCCCACCCTCAAGCCTCTACCTCTGGCAACTCCCTATCTCTCCCCCTGTATCTATGACTTCGCTTTTTCTTTTTCGAGCCCACATATAAGTGAGATCATGTGGTATTTCTTTGCATCTACTCCTATAAGTCACCAACATATAAGGATGTGGCAAAGACTGCTAGCTTCCTCTCACTATATTTGATTGTAGTAATAGAAATAGTCTACATTTTGCAGCCTCTCTGGTGGCTGACTATGGCCGTGTGACTAAGTTCTGGCCATTGGGATTAAGAAAAATAGTTGGAAGGCAGTCTTAGGACCTTTCCTTGAGGGACATTGGGCACATAACTGTGCTGCCAGATGTCAAAGTGTTCAGTTAGGACGATGAGCCGTGTTGAAAATAACAATCAATCCACTTACTGAAACCATGCAGGCAAGAGGGAAGAGAGAAAGACACCAGGTCCCCACAGCTTCATTTTCTCCACAGACCACAGCAGTGAGGCCAGATGGCCCAGGAGGAAAGATACGGGGAATGACTGGGATTGGCAGGTACTGAGTCCTTGGGGGGAAAAATACCTTAACCAAGGCAGCCGGCTGATAATGCGGTCTCCGCAAGCCTCCTCTCCATGTAGGCGCCCAGGGTTAGGAAGCTGGTAGGAGTCTGAGCACTGCCCACCTGGTCCAGGGAGGGAGGTGGAGGCAGAGAGGCTGAGTCCTTGTTTACAACTCCCTTCAGAGAAGTGTAACGCACTGGCTGTGCATAGAATCTGTGGGAGGAGGGCAGCTTTTCTGCATTGAGGACTGCCCAGCACAGACAGCCTGGGTATGGTCTGCGGTGGGGTCTGAAAAAGCACACATAGAATCCTAGTCCAGAGCGGGACTATGACAAGTGTTCATTTTTCTTCTTGACCCTCATCCTGCTGCTAGGAATGTGGATCTAGCTGCCACCTCAGCTGATGAGGATGGGAACTCCATACTAAAGATAGCAGAAAGGTGAGCTGGAAGGCTCCTGGATCCCTAAGGAATTTTTGTGGGGCCGAATCACCAGGCCAGCCCTGAACTGCAGCCCTAGGTCGCTCCTTTGATGTGACCAAAACCCACAAAATTCTAACTTGCGTAAGCTACATTTTTTCTCTAATTGTTGTTGAACCTAGTCTAATAAATACTGTAGTTTGAAAAGTGGGCCACTTAACCTTGATCCACTAATTCAATAAATGCTTTTGGGCTTCTTGGTCAGCTGATAGTCATGTGTATAACAAACATTTTATGTATGTGGGAGGAATCATTCACCTTACGCCTTTGTTTTGCTACACCAGTCCATGGACAGGAGAATGCCCACTATTGGGTCTCTTCTGATTTAATACCTCCTTTAAATTCACAATTTTATTTCACAATCTTCCATTAGTCTTCTTAGGGAAAAGGGGTTCCTTCCCTCCCTGCCCTAATTTGGTTTTATGGGTTTCTGGAAATCACCTCTGTCCAGATAATGTTTTATGTAATAATTTGCAGTGTGCTTCTATCCATTCTGAGTTTCTAGCAAAATTCTTTCCAACTTTGACCACCTTCTTACTAATTAAAGCTGAATGGATCACATTTTTTTTTAATCAACAGCTGTTTCTGATTAAAAAGAGTCACCCTGAAAATGGATCCATCCTCTGTGCTATACACATTTGGGGAGGACATGTGCCAATCCTGTCTTGGATTCCTCCAACAAATTCTCTGTTCTGACAGTGTTTCTTCTCTTTACTTAAGGAGCAAAAGGGCTGCTGGCTCCCAGTTTATATTCCATAATGCCTGTTCATAGGAGACAGCCAAATGTCTCACACTCACTGCTACTAAGGAACCCTCATTAATGCCCAGACAAGCCCTGTTGCCTAAATGGCTCTTATTTGGGAAGTACATAGTAACACGGCTGGGTTGGGTGGGGGTAGGGGGTGTTAGCAATGGGCCAAGTGGCTGCAATTCAGCTTTCAACACTTAGTTCTTTACCTCATCCTATCTACTTAATAACCAGGGATCAGTTGATTGGTACCATTTTCCTTTCTAAGGGGAAATTAGGTCTGATTCTTTTCCTGTTTGTGAAATGTATGGTTTCTGGCTGCTTCAGATCACGGTCTAGCTGCCCCTTCAAACAGTGAGTCTCTAGCGCAGGACTTACCTGAAGGGGACTTTATCAGGGACAAATACTGTCCATTGGAGAAAAAAGTTAAAACAATAATCATGATGTCAGTGATCGGGGCTTTTTTTTTCCTCCAATTTTTTGGAAGTATTATTGCTATTTATGTCTCAGGAATTTGTCAACAGACTAAATATTTTATGCAGAAGTTCCTTTGAACCTACTTAGAATGAAATACTATACTAACTCCTGGGGATCTTACAGCTAACTAGAAGTTTGAGGTTCCTCAGCTACTGCTGAAGTAGCAAACTTGGTCTTACTAATACCTTATAGGTGGCTAGGCTTTATAGTAAAGTGACCATGCGGCTTAATATATTCAAGCCAGAGCTCTTTTGAGGAGTAAATGGGGGCACAATTAAAAATAACGACGTGGGATAACAAGTGTAAAACAGATCCACCCATCCTGAGATGGATGAGAGAGAGAACACTGGACAAAGAGGCAGGAGATCTATCTTCTTCTCTGGGCATCATCTGCATTAGGGGAGAACTGTCAGCTCCTGCCCAGGAACTTTCTAAAGTTGTTCTCCATCCTAAGCTTAGAAGCCGACCTTCCAGGGTAAGGCTTTGCAGTCAGGTGGCCTGATGGCCTGCAGCATCACAAAGGTTATTATCTCTCTGATGTTTATCTCCCGATAGTCCATTGTAGGCTCCTTGCAGCAAGGCCAGTCTGATACTTAACTTACGTCAGTATCAACTGTATCTAATAGGACTCGGCACATAGTGTGTACACAGACAACGTTGGTTGAATTAAAGAAGGAATTGCCATGACTCCATGGGGATGAGTTCAGGAGGGCCCAGGGCCTAGAGGTGGGTGTAATAGAGAGGAACAGAGAGGGATATTTCCTTCTACGCTGAAACCTGTCCTCCTCCAAAAATGGGAAACAGTGGTAACACCTGCCCAGCTGTTGGGGCCGCCTTGCACCATCTGTTAAGACCAGTCCCACCACATTCACAATCTGGAACAGGAGTCAGCAAGCTTTTTCAGTAAAAGACCAGGCAGTAAATATTTTTCATTTTGTAGGCCACACTGTCTCTGTCGCAACTATTCAACCCTGCTGTCTATGTCATGTTGAGAAAATATAGACCATAGGCAAACACATGCACATGGTTGTGTTCCAGTGAGTTTCATTCACAAAATATGTCATCTGCCTGGAGTTGACTCACAAACCATGGTTTGCTGACTCCTGATCTGGAACTAAAAGGGACAATGTGAGTAAGGACAGCCAGGTGGTCCTTCTGCCCGCCTGCCCTAAGTCTTGCCTTCACAACAGCTGCCTTGAAGACAAGCCTTGGGCAAAATACCCAAGTAAGTGAACAGAGATTTAAATGTCCCCTCCAAAGAAGCAAGCTAAGTTCTCTGAACCCGGGAATGGCTGTGCATTTTTACTCTCTTATCTTTCTGAGATTTTTGAGTGGTGTGTTGTCTTAGGAATTTTGCACGATAAGCTTTCACTGTGATATTGATAGAAGGATTTCGTCTGTGATAAGAATATTCATTCTAGGAGAATAGGTCTGGGCTGATGCAGTGGTGTGGGCAGACCCCACCTGAGCACCTGCCATCATGTCCAGAGCAGCAGGAGAGAGGCGATGGAGAGGAGGAGCGGTGCGAACATCTACAGAAGTCTTACCAGTATGATTTATTTCAGTAGTTTCAGAATTTTCTTCAAATCTCCTGAAATTAGGTCACCAGCCCACCTGCTTGGTAGGGAAATTTATTTTCAGCCATTACTATGGTTATCCTGTGTAGTAAAAGATGCCTCAATCTTCAGGCTACACTGGTTACTCCCGAGACCTCCAGTTCCTTCCATGCTGGGCTTTGGCAATATGCCTGGGGCCCAGGAATGTTTGGGCAAGCTGAGAACACTTCTATGTTTCAAATAGCCTTTCTTGGGGCACCCTCTGACGTCTTCCTGACTCTCCGGGGCCCTGCCACATGGAAGTCCATGATTTCTCTTTCATCTGCCAGCCTCCAGTGTTCTCTGCCTTCCATGCCCCTCTACTCTCCTGCAGCGGCATCTCCTCTGTGAACTTCAGCAATGAAGAATAGGAGTGTTTCTACTGAGACAAAGAGTTCTTCTGTTGGCAATGAAAAGTCCTTGACTTTAGGAAACTCAAAGATTGGATTGTTTGTCAGTGTGTATGTGTGTGGGAGGAGATGCTCAGGGAAAATACAAATGAAAATCTCAGAAATAAACCTGTTACACATTCTTTTTTTTAAAATATTTTATTTATTTATTTGACAGAGGGAGAGACAGTGAGAGAGGGAACACAAGCAGGGGGAGTGGGAGAGGGAGAAGCAGGCTTCCTGCTGAGCAGGGAGCCCGATGTGGGACTCGATCCCAGGACCCTGGGATCATGGCCTGAGCTGAAGGCAGACGTTTAATGAATGAGCCACCCAGGCACCCCAACCTGTTACACATTCTTTGTTTTATGTAATCACCACCCTACTCCTGAAAAAGAGGTAGATGAAGAACCTTCAGTTTAGCGGGGTTAAGTAAACTCCAGAGGTCACAGGACTTCTTAGCAGACATGACCTTGGATGTGTCTGCCTTCAGACCCCTGGCTGCTTCCACCAGGCTACACTGCCTTCTCACTAATGCCTTGGTCTGTTGCTAAAGCAGCCGGGCTTCCCAAGGGAACTTTCCTTATTCTGTGTTTGAATAATCATAGCTCCTAGCGGCTTAGGCTGTCAGCAGCAAAGATCTCATCTTCCTCTATATCCAGATATAAACCTGGTCCCAGGGGTAATTCCTGGCAGAGAAAGCTGACTGGTGTGGTCATGGATTGGATCAGAAGGGAAATGCTCCAATTCTTATATGAAATTCATCAGCTGTTAAGTGTCTCCAAATTTTCCTCTAATAGTCTCATTAGGGATCTGGAACCTGTCTTCAAAGAAAAAGCATCATTCACCACTGGCTTTTTGAGGGATTTGAGTATACATAGAGTAGGAACTGTTGCCAAGTGTGGTTACATTCTTAATTTAAGGAGTAAAGAAGTAAACTAAGCCCCAGGTCTGTTTTCCTAAGATAAGGGAAACTATAAGAATTGGGTTTGTTTACACACATATATGTATTTTTTTTCTGTATAGATCCACATTCAATGTTTGCATTAACATAACAATTCAGAGCAAAGTCAAAACACATTTAAATTACATTTTCCATATATTCCAAAAAGAAGGTACCATATGCACTAAGACATAAAAGTGAGAGATGAACAGAATGTTCAGGCAATATTTTGTCTGGTGTGGTTCTAGCTAAGGGTTTGTAGATGTGGAGGTAGAGTTGAAAAAGTAGATGGAAGCCAGATTTTGCAGGACTATAAATTTTATTCCATGAATAGTGGGGAGCCATTGATAGATTTTGAATGGAAGTGACATGATGAATTTTGCATCGTACCAATTTTATACATATATATACCTCTCTAGCAAAAGTATATGGGTAGAAGAGAGGAAGAGAGTGTGGCAGATATTTGGAACTCACCATATATTCCATGTGTCTCTATATTTTCCTGCCTTGCTCACAGTTTGGTTAGATTACATGACTAGTTCTGGCCAACAGTCTGGCACTTCTCCTTCCACTCCTAATTTGTGTCACTTCCTGCTTAAGGCAGTAATGAGCCAGTCTGTCCTTCTTTCTCTTCTCTTTCATCAGAGATCACAGAGGCATGTGTTGAGATGAAAGCCGAATGAATATTGAACCACCACATGGATGAAAGCCACTCTGGAGACCATGCAAACTGTATCAGATCTGTTATGAGTCCATAACAATAAGACTGTTATTTTAAGCCACTAAGATTTCCAAGCTTGAAACTATAGCCACTAGTGTTAATTATCCTGGTGAATACGAAGGACTGGAACCTCAAAAAGTTGAAAATAGAGCTACCCTACGACCCAGCAATTGCACTACTGGGTATTTACCCCAAAGATACAAACGTAGTGATCTGAAGAGGTACGTGCACCCCAAAGTTTATAGCAGCAATGTCCACAATAGCCAAACTATGGAAAGAACCAAGATGTCTATCAACAGATGAATGGATAAAGAGATGTGGTGTATATATACAATGGAATATTATGCAGCCATCAAAAAAAAAACCAACCGAAATCTTGCCATTTGCAATGACATGGATGGAACTAGTGGGTATTATGCTAAGCGAAGTAAGTCAATCAGAGAAAGACATGTTTCATATGATCTCACTGATATGAGGAATTCTTAATCTCAGGAGACAAACTGAGGGTTGCTGGAGTGGTGGGACATGGGAGGGATGGTGTGGCTGGGTGATAGACATTGGGGAGGGTATGTGCTATGGTGAGCACTGTGAATTGTGTAAGACTGTTGAATCACAGACCTGTACCTCTGAAACAAATAATACATTATATGTTAAAAAAAAAAAAAAAAGAAGATAGTAGGAAGGGAAAAATGAAGGGGGGGAAACCGGAGGGGGAGATGAACCATGAGAGACTATGGACTCTGAGAAACAAACTGAGGGTTCTAGAAGGGAGGGGGTGGGGGGATGGGTTAGCCTGGTGATGGGTATTAAAGAGGGCATGTACTGAATGGAGCATGGGGTGTTATATGCAAACAATGAATCATGGAACACTACATCAAAAACCAATGATGTAATGTATGGTGATTAACATACAATAATAAAATAAAATTAAAAAAGGAAAAAACAACAACAAAAAAACAAAGGACTGGAACCAAGACACAACAGCAATATTTGAAAAGAGAGAAAATATTTAAGGGATAAAACCTACAGGGGACCAAGACTGGTTTTGGGAGTGAGACATAGGGAAAAGAGAATGATGACCTGAGCTTTTAGCTAAAGAGGAAGGTCCTGCCATTAACCAAGACAGAGGCAGAGGAAGGGGAGAGAGTGGAAGGTGTTGAGATGGAAGCTTCTAAAGAACATGCAGGAAGAAGTTTCTGGCTGACAGTAGAGGATGTGTGTCTGGCCCTTAGGAAATGTGTTTCTACTGGAGACAGGCTTGTGAACTGCCCTCCTTGGGCAAGTGGAGAGAGAAAAGAGGAGGGCCAAAGGAAAGGTCTGGGGGTAAGATGCAAGACAAGGAAGATTATCCAAACAAGGAGATGAAGGGAGAGGAATGGAGAGAGAGGCAGGAGAGTGTAGAGGCAGTGCCAGGGGAGGAGGGAACTTCAACAGAGAGCTGGACCATAGTGCAATATAATGTAGGGACATTTCCCACAGCCCTAAACTGGCTTGCTGATATTACCATGTGCATTTTCACTGGTTGTGAGGAACAAGTTATGCATTCTCTTTCCTCAAATCTTTCTGCTCAGACATTGTAAAAAAAAATTTATATTTAGAGCTCTGATCTTAGTATGAGAAAAACATGAGAAACTGTCATTGTAAGCATCATCCTCAATGAACAATGAAGTTACACGTCACTTCAGAGCAGTTCCTGGTATCTAGGAGCCTTTCTTCTGGTCCCAGCAGGAGATCACACACATGGAGAATGACCACATTGAAACAAGTGCCTGGTGGAGGGTAGGTGTCAAAGAATGATTTCAGCAATCAATTACTACGCGCCTCTGGGCTGAAGCCTGGGGCCCATGGGAGAAGCCTTCCCAGAGAAAGAACACTGGGCTGGAGTTTGACAAAATAAAGGGAAAATGAAGACAGAAAGGAAGTAAAAGGAAGGAGAGGTCCAGAGTAGACAAAGGCCTGGAGCTAGAAGTGACATTTCCCAACAGATGTGACATTTTCCCACCAGATCCTCCGCATTACATCACACCACAGAGTACTATTCACCCCGAGGTTCATTATCAGTAGTGCCCTCAGGTTGCTCAACACAATGGCTCAGGCTGCTATCTATATAAATACTAGACACAGGCTGGAGGTGAGGCCAGACAGGTATGTGGGGCCATGTTGTAGAAGACTTTAAATTCCAGTGTGGAATCCTTTATATTGAATGTGAGAAACAATTCGAGATTTTTGAACAGAGGTCTAAAGTGGGAATAATTGCATTAGAACGATACCTCCAGGAATAGTTTATAGGGTGCCTTAGAAGGTCAAAAACGATAAAGACAGGAAGAAGAACTAGAAAACAATTGCAAATGTTCAGATTTGAGATGATGGAGTTTTTAGTCTCTGGTTGTAATAATGGGCTTGGGAAATGAGTGGGTCAGTAGCCTAGAGGCTGTCCAAGGGCAAAATTCAAAGACTCGCATCAGCAGGTAGGGAAATTCAGAGTCAGCCATCATTTGGGTAGAAATATGAGTGATTTGATTTTAGAAATGTTGATTTGGGAAAGGCAGGCGGTCTTGCAGGAGACATCCAGTTGGAAGTTGGAAGATGGAGATGAAGTACCGGTGTGTTTGCTTAGGCTGCTGATGGAATGCACTTGGTAAAAAACATATGACAAACGATGAGAATTCAGGGGGAAAAGCAGAGTGTAAGATGGTCCGGTGTCCTATATGTCCTATTATTATCATGTGTCCTCTGTTTGAGAATTGGAGAAGGAAGTGTAACTGAGAGAGGTGGTTGCCCAAAGGGAAAGACACACACTGGGTACACAGCAAGGGAGAGAGGGCTTCCTGTAGGGGTGAGGGGTTACACTGCCACCATGCCAAAGAGAAGCTGTCTTGAGTTCCCTAATTCCCCTCTGTCCTTGGAGCAGTTTCAGAGCAGTGGCTGAGATAGATGACAAAGGGTCAGGGCTGCTGTGTGCTTTCTTTCTGGAAATGCCTTCTGGAGAGGGGGAAGAGGTGACCTTCAAGCCAGCTCCCTACAGAAAACTGCCCACTCTGCTGTGAAGCAGTTAGACACAAAGTCCTTGGCTGGGAGCTTCCAGGGAGCTAAGCAGATGGCAGCTCTGTCAACTGCAGCTGCAAACACCTTCATCTTCGGTTTATTTCCAGGAGCCAGAGAAGCTCAGGGATAGTTAACAGCTGTCTACCTGTAGGAACTCAAATGATCTCTAGGTCATCAAGCCATCATACACTGAAGAATGACTTAGCAATTTATCTCAATGCTTCCTGGGGGTGCGAGAGAGCAATCCAAAGGTCTCCCTGATGCACCCACAGAAAGGCTTTTGCTGGTTCAAAAGAGAGTAGAGTAAATATATCTTTAATGAAGACTTTCCATGAACAAACAGACACTCACTTTAACACATGACTCTTGGTTGTTCTTTCTGAAAATGAATGTGGTTGTGGCATTGGAAGCCTTGCCTCTTTAACAATCTCCCAGGGAAATTATTTGTCCTTTTCACTGAAATCTATAGACTAAACCGGGTGGTTTAGAATGAGGAATATTAACCACCAGCTAGAGTCACTGCCAAGCCCAAGTCCTGCCAGGCTATTGTGGAGTTTTTATAAATATTTGAAGGCAAACAACTGGTTATGGGAAGTACCTGGCTTGTGCATGATGTCACTTCAGACAGAACGTAGTGTTAGGTCATTAGGAAAAAAACACAGAAGCAGGTTCTCTCTTGAACCCACTCCAGAATGGGAAGCATTCTGTCCAGAGCCGGCCTGAAAGTTACCTCTCCCCATCCCCAGAAAACACTTCCAAAAAAGAAGCACGTGGTCGGCCCTGACCCTTCATAATCTAGCTCAGCTGCTACCCTGAAACTGCTCTAAGGATGGGGGCAGGGAATGTTAATTAGACAATTGGAGAGATCTTCCCCAACAGTGTTTATTCTTGAACCCTTATAATCAGCAATGGGAGTCAACGTCTTTGCCAGTATTTATGGAAATAAATATATATTGAGTCCTAGCAGGATGCAAGGTGCATAGTATGTACTTGTCCCAGTTGTATATTTCAGTGTACAAACAACCCCAACATTTAGCAGCTAAAAACAACAATGATTTAGCACTAAGTGTTATTACCAAGGTTGGTAGGACTCTGCTGAGTCCTTCTGCTCCACGTGGTGTCAGCTTGGGGTCACATCCAATTCAGTTAGGTGCTCTGCTCGACTTTGCGATCTTTCTGGGCTCACCTTTAATCTCATGAAAGACTCTAGTCATTATTAGTATCTGGAAGCCCAGTTTGACAGATAGGACATGGGAAGATAAGGAAGGGGGAAATCTCAGGTGAGGACACAGTTTCAAAGGCAGATAAAGGGCAGCAGATGTTGTTGGAAAGTCCTTTCCAGCAGGCATGGCTCTTGCTAGTGGTTGAGGTGGAAGGATGATTTCAGTTAAAGGAGAGGGGCCGGAGCCATAGCTGGGGAGCAGGGCCCTGGTTACAGCTTAGGTTTCTGGCAGGATCCAAGACTTGGAGGATACTGGAGTTAAGCCACATCTCAAATGAATAAGAAATCATGGAAACGTACAGTTCTGCAGAAGATACCCAGGCACCAGAGATTTCCCTTTGCCTGGATTCTGAATCTCTGAATCTTTCAGAAATTGTGTGTGCATGCGTGCACGCGCGCGCATGTGTGTGCACGTGCTGGAGAGAAGGAAGGTGTGGGGAACTGGCACGCAAGTGTGCAAAAGCTGTGGTTAGACATGTGTGCTCAGGGAAGCAAGGCTTTGGGAAGAGAAAAAGCCTGGGGCCTAATGGGTCACATTCTCATCCTATCGCCTCTACTTAATGGCAAAGTTAATTAACACCCCAAAGTCTTAGATCTTCATCAGTAAAAGGGGAACAACCATAATCATCCCTTCTTAAGGGACTTTTCTTTTGAGGAGTAAGGAGCTAAGATTTATATAGCACTTTGTATTTTGCTTGGCACACACTGAGTCTCCACAACATTGGTTTCTCTCTTTCCATCCCTCCCTCCGCCGACCCGCCATTATCTGTGCGATTTTATCCTGAGCCAAATCCCTTTAGTCCCCATGAACATTAGCTCAAGAGCTACGGGGGGCCCCTTAGTAGACATATGGATTTGGAGAGCTATGTAAGACAGCTGAAAAGATGGTGAAGCAAAGTGGGCCAGAATGCTGCTCCATAGAAAAGCAAACCTCTGGAGGGCAAGTAGTATGTACATTTGAGATCAATTATTTTACTGTTGGAAACTAGAAGCAAAACCCTTTTTACCCCTCGAATCAACTTTTTCAAGAAGCTCTTACTCATGTTTTCTCTAAACAAAAACTAGGTTGCCACTACATTAGATTTGAATCTCGCCCACCTTGATCATTCTTGACTTTTTTGACAACAAAACACTTCGTTTTAAACTAAAATTTGTGTTTCAGAACACTTGCTTGCTGCTGGAAGTCTATGATGTTTCCAGCAGCTTGCCCTATCCCCAACTACCAGAGCTTGCCAAGCTCAGTAGCTGCCAAGATCAGGAGCTTCTTACATATTTACCTTTGGAGGCTAAACCAACCGTCTTTTGAGTGATCCTTGCTTTCAGTTGCCTTCTCAAAGGATGTTCTTCAACTTTAATCATCTAAACCACAAGGATGATTTTTCTGGATTATGCTGAGAATTGAAAGACCAACTCAACCACTCTAAAGGTGTGATTGTACAGACCTGGTGTTATGATCAACCTTAAATATGGAAAGAAGTGAGCTGTTTGTGTGTCCTATCTTTGGACTTTGGCTTATAACAACAGAGTAGGAATCCCACAGACTAGTGAAGAGCCCAACCACAAACAAGACAAGGAACCAGATGCCCTTTTCCCCAGATTTGTGTGGGAAAAAGTATAGAGTGTTAGCACAGAGTGCGCTTCATGCCAAAACTTTGTAAATATCTTATGCCTTGGGCTCTGCAAACCCTAATCACACTGCACATCACTTATGCAACCTCAGCTATTTATGGGGGTTGGGAAGGAAAATATGATTAACTCTAAGCAGACATTTCTGGCTGCAAGCCTCCAAATGATTCCTTTATCCTCAATATTTACTCCCCTTAAAAAAGAACTGTTTCTACGGAGAACACACATACACACAGAAAGTCTCCATCAATAACCCCCCACCAAAAATAAATAAATAAATAAATAAATAAATAGATAAATAAATAAATAAAAGTAGTGTGTAAAACAAGAGAAGTCCACCACATAATTAAGTATTGAATTTTATCTGAGCAGGGTCTAGTGTTCACACTGGAATGGAAAAACACAATTATGGTTAAATGGGAGTGTGTACATCCATTTCGGTTTGATGTGAGGGCCTCAAAATAATGTTCACAGGTAAAATGTCTTCAGGGTTACCACGTGTTCTTTGCACACCATCTGAGCACAGCAGAATATGTAATAATAAATAGCAGGTGGTTTCTTACTCCCCAGTGAGGGATAAGTGCCTGAGCCGGGAGGGGGGGGTCTGCACTTCCTATGTAAATTCCCCCACACTGTGTTCCAAACAGAACATTACTCGAGAACATACCTTATTAATACAGTATCTCACATCTTCAAGACTTGAGGATTGAGGGGACAAACAAGATAAAATTTTGAGGGGGTAAATTTAAATAGAGGCAGAACAAGCGGAGACCCCCAGTGGAAACTTTGCTCTGCTCTTGAGCCCTCTTTTATCTTCTCTCTCAGAAACAGGCCGTGCATCTCGGTTGGGATGTGACTTGCCATAAAAAACTAGTGGCCACCACAGATCACTCCCCAAATTTCAAGGGCTTAGCCCAACCATGGTTTATTCCTTGGTTACACAAAGTGTAGTGTGGGCCATGAGGGTTTGCCTCCATCTTGCAGTGACACCATCTGGAGCACCTGACCACTGAGGTTGTCATAAGAGGGAAACAGAAGCTTGGATTAGACACAGTACCTTGGGCGGAAAAGGGACACTTCTTGCTTCTTCTTTTTTTTAAAAGATTTTATTTATTTATTAGAGAAAGAGAGGGGAAGAGTGAGTGAGAGAGAGAGCGAGCACCAGTGGGGGAGAGGTGAAGGGAAAAGGAGAAACAGGCTCCCTGTCCAGCAGTGGCTAAATCCCAGGACCCTGGGATCATGACCTGAGCTGAAGGCAGATGCTTAGCCAACTAAGCTCAACACAATAGAATGGCGCCCCTAGACACCTCTTGCTTCTCATGGCCCACCTGCCAGAACTAGTCTCATGGCCCCCACGTAACCACAGGGGAGGCTGCGAAGGGGAAGAGAGCACAGGGATATCAGGAGCACATGTCTATGGCCTAATTCCCTGGCGTTGTAGAAGGTATCAGAGCAAACAGCAGTGAGCACCCAGTCACTGGCTGAGGTCTGCTATGATGGCAGCTGAAGGAAAAGTAAGGAAGTGGATAGGAGACCGGGGGGGGGTGGGGTGGGGGGCAGAATCTTAAAGCAAAATGAACAGAGAACTACCTGTTCATATCAGCCAAAAAAGCAAAGCAGACAAGGAGTGTGGGAGTTTGGATTCAAGGACATCATTTTCAGATTAAGGTGAAAAACCCTTTGGTTTGATTCACCTCTCTCGCAGCCCATACCCATCTGTCTGCTGGTGTAAGGTTGAGGGTTTTTCATCCTTGTCTCCCCACTGGGGTGATGTACATGCATCTGCTCTCGCTTGATGTGCTTGTTTGCTTTTCGTGTCACTGTTTCCTTACACTAACATGATTAAGACAGAACTCAGGACCCAGTCTCCAAGTGACTCTCCCAAGTGTCTCGGTTGCTGGACCATCAGGTCCTGTTCCTTTAGGCTCGGTGCTCAGACAGCTCTTTGACGAATCCTCTCCTCTTCCTTCTCAGGACTTAATTCTCCAAGTCCTATTTTTGTTCTCAGTGTATTTGGTTGTTGGATTTTCAGAAACGGAACAAGCCCTGAATTTCTGCCTTTTCTTTATTCTTTTTTTTCATCATCTGAGCCCTGACCCTCATCCTCTTAGTATAGGTGATTCCAGAAGCCTTGCAGAGCTCACTTCCAGTCTGTCCGGCACTCATTGCCATATCAACCTTCATCTGAAACTACATTCATAAGGTTGCACTCATGGTCAAACAAACCTGTTTTCTTCCACACTCAAATAAACCTTCAAACCCTGTGATAATTTTTCTCTATGCTGCATAGTGAGATAGTTCCTACTATTTCCTAGCCAGTACCCTGCATACCTCTTCTGTTGCTCTCCTTAACATATGCACCTCTGTATAAGTCATTGCACTTAGCGGTTCACCTGGCACAGAGTGAGGCTTCAATAAACATGTATCAAATCAACAGTGAGTAGATGTTCAGTAGCCATTTGTTGCAGGAGGGAAGAAGCAAAGAGTAAGTACTGATGGGACTGATGTCCTGAGACACAGAATCTCTCCACATCCTTTCATATTAGAATAATGTTGACTGAAAAATCGCATGATAAAAACTTATTGAAACTTATCACTTGCTCTAATACTTTAAGGTAGTTACTATTCCCTGTTAATTTTTAATTGTCCCCATATATTTATCAATTTATGTGAAATTCCTGATGATTTTATATATGCACACACCCATTCTATCAGCCAAATTTCATCCATTAAGTATGAAATCACCACAGTGTTTTTTTGTTTGTTTGTTTGTTTTTTTTTGCAGTCAGCACATTTTTTATCTGTGAACTTGGGGAGCATTTCTTTTTCTACCCTTCTTGCCCCCCATGAATTCTCCTTCTCCAACCTTGTCTCAGTCATTCATATATCTACCTGTTCCCTTTTATCTTCTTTTTAAAAACAGGAACACAATTTTACCTAACAGCTCTGCTCTCTCCTTTCTCTGCTACTAACATCTTCTATGCCTTGCTCTCTATTCTCTTGGATAAAATAGAGAAAGTCCAGGATGGTGTGATCAATGTGAAATACATATTTGATAAACACAAAAGTGTGCAAAGCAGTGGTTAGAAAAGTCACAAGAATTTCACTTTACATACTCAATAATACTAGAAAAACAAATGGTAGCCCAGGCCCTTTCTAAAAGACAACTGTTGTTTATTGAGCAAATGGGAACAATTTGACTGAACGTGGGTGGTTAGTAATCTACAATGATACCAAGTCAGCAGCAAATACAATGATTTGAAAGGTGACTTTTCTACATGGGGCGAGCTGGAGCCCAGGCCTGGAGGCAGTCTAGCTGTGGGCAAATTTCAGATGCACTTTACAATGGCTTTGTGGCCTCGGGTAAGCTACTTACCTGTGTTGTGCATTCTTATCTCAAAAATAAAGGTAAGAATAGCTGCTACCTCATGTGAGTGTTTTAAGATTTGAATCGGGTCATTCACAAAAAGGACTCAGAACAGTGCCTGACACAGGTATGAAGATGGTCCTCAATATCATCTTACTTGCTATTTTTATATTTAAGTACTGAAGTATTGAAAATGTACATGACAAATTTGGTTAACAATGCTACTTAGAATTCAGGCAGTGCCCATGGCAAATGAGGTCTCCTGAATAACAGTGCTAGACCACATCCTAACCTCCTAGTTGATGGACTTAAATGTAGAATAATCAATAAATGAACATGGTAAAGACCTAGCAATACACAGGAGTGAAATCCATGATCAACAAGGAGCAGTATGTTCCAAAAAATTAGACCCAATGGATGGTCCCCATTAGAAAAAGAAAATAAAAAAAAGGTCCTTGATAAAATAAATGTGGG